>NC_143476.1:47787293-48104793 GCF_987193195.1 Phasianus colchicus
CCCACTTTTGAAGCTTCTTCAGGTCCCTTTGGATGATTGTGTTAACTTCAGTACTGAGCTTGGTTTCAATAGCAAACTTGCTGAGGATACACTTGATCCCACTGTTAATCTCATTCATAACAGTGTTGAAGACCACTGGTCCCAGGATGGACCCCCGGGGGATACCATTTCTCAGTGGTCTCCATCTGGACATACAGCTGTTGACCACAGCCTGGGACCATCAAACAAGTCTTTATCCATTGAATAGTGCAGTCTTCAGATCTGTATCTTTCAGATTTTGAGATAGGAATATGATGTGGGACAATATCAAAAGCTTTGCAGAGAAAAAGACTGTTCAGTAGTTAATGAGAAAGTATCAAATGCAATTCACTTTCTTTTCAGAGGCTACCTTTTATGGCTGTAGTTCTATACAGAGTTTTTATTGAATTATTTAGAGGACTCTATAATTAGATAAGATCCTGGTCACTAGAATGCAGGTAACTTGCACTTTCCTTTGAGAATGTTAGTGTCTGCAACATCTGAATTGTTTGTGTGAACTTTGTGACACACACCTGAGAAACTGTTTCTTGGTTGAATTTTCTGGATCTAACTTTTGTGTTCTTAGGCTGTCCTTTCATTCATCATAAAATCATCTCCAAACAGAAAGCAAATCCTCTTCAGATAGTCCAAACTCTGCTTCTTTTCAGGTAGTCCCATATATATGGGGACTCCAAAAGTAGTGCCTCTTATTTTATTATGCTGATCCATGATATCAGAGATGAGTATTGATGGTATGGCAGCAGATGTTGAACCGTCCTGCCACTATTTCATTACATATTGTTGCCATGTGACAGATGGCAATAGGGGGGCAATCTGACAAAGGGCAGCTAATATGGAAGTGTGTTTGACGCAGCGAGTGTCACTGAATTTCTCCACGTGAAAACAAAGGCTCTCACTGAAATTTATCAACACTTTATGGATGTTTATTGTGACCAAACAGTGGATATGAGCACAGTGGGTGGTGTCTTTCAGCAGTGGTGACAGCGATATAAAAGATAAACCAAATTCTGTAGCAGGGAGTCTGCTTTCCAGGGGACTGGACTCAGTGATCTCTAGAGGTTGCTTCCAGCCCCTGCGATTCTGTGTTTCTGTGATTCTGGATTCTTCAGGGAACTGCTTGGCAGGGTGACATAGGATAAAGCCCTCAGGAGAAAAGAGACCCAAGAAAACCAGTCAGTACTCAAGGGCATCTCCTCTAAGCGCAGGAACAGCGCATCCTGAGAAAAAGGAAGGCAGACAAGAATGCCAGGAGGCCTCTGTGAATCAACAGGGAGCTCCTGGACTTTCTTAAGCTCAAAAACGAAGTCTATAAGGAGTGGAAACAAGAACAGGTTACCTGGGAGGACAACAGAGTAGTTGTCCTGGGATCAGGTTAGGAAAGCTAAAACCTGGACAGAATTAAATCTAGCAATGGACATAAAGGGGAACAAGAAAAAACTCTACAGGTATATCAGTCATAAAAGGAAGGCCAGGGAAGATGTGGGCCCTCTCTGGAAGGAAACTGGAGACCTGGAGATCACAGGGATAAAGAGAAAACCAAGGTGTTCAGTGACTTCTTTGCTTCAGTCTTCACTGGCAAGGGCTGTAGCCACACGGCCAATCTAGAGAAAGCAAAGGTGAGAACTTGGAGAAGGAAGATCTGCCTGCTGTAAGTGAAGGTTTAGTCCGAGACCACCTAAAGAACCTGAAGGTGCACAAGTCCACGGGACCCAATGAGATCCATCCACAGGTTCTGAGGGAACAGGCAGATGAAGTTGCCAAGCTGCTGTTCATCATACTTGAAGAGTCATGGCAGTCTGGTGAAGTTCCCACTGGTGGGAAAAGGAGAAACATAACCCCCATTTTCAAAAATGGGAAAAAGGAACATCCAGGGAGCTACAGGCCAGTCAGTCTCATCTCTGTGCCTGGCAAGATCATGGAGCAGATTCCCCTGAAGAACTTGCATGGAAAATAAAGATGAGGTGGTTAGTGGTAACCAATGTGGCTTCACCAAGGATAAGTCATGGCTGGCAAACCTGCCATGGTGGCCTTTTATGATGGAGTTACAGTGTCAGTAGATAAAGAAGAGCAACTGGTGTCATCTACCTGGGCTTGTGCCAAGCATTTGATACTGTCCCACATGACATCCTGGTCACCACACTGGAGAAAAATGGATGTGATGGATGCACCTCTTGCTGGATAAGGAACTGGCAGGATGGCTGCATTTGGAGAGTTGTGGTGGGCCGCTCAAAGTCCAAGAATAGACTGATAATGAGTGGTTCCTCAGGGATCACTGCTGGGACCAGCGTTATTTAACATCTTTGTATGTGATATGGACAGCGGGATCGAGTGCACCTCAGCAAGTTTGCAGACGACACCAAGCTGAGTGGTGCAGTTAACATGCTAGAGGGAACGGATGCCATCCAGAGGGACCTGGATGTGTTTGACAGATGAGCCCACGCCAACCTCATGAAGTTCAACAAGATAAATGCAAGGTCCTGCATCTGCATCGAGGCAATCCCAAGTACAGATACAGGTTGGATGGAGAATGGCTTGAGAGAAGCTCTGGCAAGAAGGATTTGGGGCTATTGGTTGATGAGAGATTCAGCATGAACCGGCAGTGTGCGCTTGCAGACCAGAAGGCCAACTGTATCCTAGGCTGCATCAAGAGAAGTGTGAACAGCAGGTCAAGGGAGCTGATTCTGCCCCTCTACTCTGCTCTCGTGACACCCCACCTGGAGCACTGAGTCCAGCTGCAGTTGGGTCCCAGAACAAGAAAGACATTGAGCTGTTGAAGTGGGTCCAGGGAATGGCCACAAAGATGATCAGAGGGCTTGTCAATGGCTTATGGGCTGATTTGGCCCCATTCTGTGACTAGTGGAGTGGAGGAAACTGCTGATCCACACCTCCAGAAAAGAGGATAAGGGAAAAAGGGTAGAGAGATGCGTCTGAAAACAAAACAGAAGCAATGATCTGTGGAGAATCAAAATGATTTACTAAATAGGATATCGGAATGCAAGACAACACTCTATAATATAATACAATATTAGAATTGGAGCCAATAAATCAAATATAATGAGAGAGTGTCCAAAAGCTGAAAGCCTTACTCTGATGCTGAGTCGAGACATGCTATTGGGTGGAGCAGCAGGGAGGAGAGCTTGGTCTCATGACCTTGCCGGGGGCTTTATCTCCCCTCTGGCTTATTATTTGGTGTTCTTCATATTACACACTACAGTAGTTCATTGGAATCCTCTTGAGTGCTATTTACTCCTAAACTACTACTTAATGCTGCTTATTTATTCTTGTATCCTTTTTAGTAATTTAATATTCCTAAAATTTGAGTGCTAACAATTTAGCGAAGTCCACTGGGCTATTCAGTTTTTGTTATGAGGTAATTATTCACCCTTTTTACCCCCTTTCTCTGAGCAGCATAGAGGAATGGGGAGTGGGAGCTGTGGTCCGTCCATAATGCTTTGTCTCTGCCGCTTTTCCATGGTCACTCTCTGTCCCTCCTCCACATGGGACCCCCCCATCTGATGCTGTTTTTCCCAAACTGATCCTTCTTGGGCTTCCCACATGCTGTAGGTCTCCTGTGCGCCAACACAGCTTCGTACTGTAGGGCCCACCCTTCAGGCACTGCTCCACATGGGTCCCCATGGGCAGCATCTCTCCCAGTCCTCCTCCCCTACCACAGGCTGCTCCCCCTGGGCTGCAGCTCCCAGCTGGAATGCTCCTGCAGGAGTGCCCATGGGCTGTGTGCCCTCCAGGCCTCATCCCCTGCTGCTCCATGGGCTCCTCCATGGCTGCACGGGAAGATCTGCTCCATATGGTGCCCACAGGCTGCAAGGAACTTCTGCTCTGCACCTGCAGCTCCTCTGTCCTCCTCCTGCACCTGGGTGCCTCCAGGACTACTTCTCTTCCATTTCTCACCCCTCTGTCCAAGCTGCTGTTGCGTAACAGTTCTCTCTCTCCTATATGTGCTCTCTCAGAGTGCACCCAGCATTGCCCATGGCTCAACTCTGGCAGTGGTTCCTTGTATTATTTTATGAACTGTTTTTTTTTCCCCTGTAGTATGACTGTAATTTTTCCCTGTAGTGTGATGAAAATGTAGTGGTATTTCAGAGATGTTCTTTATGAGACTGATGGTAAGTGGTACTTTGTTTTTCCCCAGCTAATCTTCCAGTACCAACTATTGCTGCAATCGATGGAATTGCGTTGGGTGGTGGCCTGGAACTTGCTTTAGCCTGTGACATAAGAGTGGCAGGTAAATTTGAAACTGTTAATTAAACATAGGATTATTAGTATTGCAGAAGGCTTAAGTAACCTTTGCCTGGACAATAGTCTTACAGAAATAATTTGTTTTCTAACATTGTTTATGACCAATTACTTAAAAGAGATTTAGCAGAAACTTGTCTGAAATGTTTGCTAAGAATTAATTTCATAACACTGAGCACTGATAGAGTATTTTTTTATTACTTTTTTTTTCTTTGCTGTAACAGCATATTAGTAATGTGAGAATTATTACTGTACAGAACTTGCCTTGCTGGGATATTTAATAAAGGCAGATCAGTTAAATCTATTAGAAGATTTTTCAAAAGAAAGTGCTTATGTTTTGATTGTTGTTCTTTATTAAGGAAATGTAACAAATTAACATTCTTGCAGGACATTATTACATATTTTGCAAATTGTTTTTCTGTAGACTGTACCAACAACTCACACTTTTATTTTTTTAGCCTCTTCTGCTAAGATGGGCCTTGTTGAAACAAAGTTGGCAATCATTCCAGGTGCAGGTATGAAATTTTAGCTGTTGTTATTGTGCAGAATTAATCAACATGTGCTCTTGGTATTTGATTTCTGTCTGTAAACATCAGCTTATTTTCATGTCTCCATTAGGGATCATTGGCCTGTTTTTTAACTGACTGCCCATGTTTATTTCTAAAAGTTAATTAAGAAATGTTTTACTCATTGCAAGGGAGTAGCACTTTTATTTTCAAAGTTAGATTAAATAAAAAATTAAGTGATTCTGTAAGAGAAATTCGATGCCTTGATCTGAAGGCTGAGTAATTTTGTTGAAGGTCAGACTAGGCAAAAAGGTACGATTAAATGTCAGTGTACAATAACAGTAATTTAATTAATGATCCACTTTTATGTGCTGTCTGGTACTTTAGATCGTATATTCTGTTTTCATGCTGCTTGTGAACTGAGTGTAAGGAAGTTAAAAACAGAAAAGATAAAGGGAATAGATCTTTTGTCTTGCCAAAAAATTGTTGCTGGGTTGGTTTTTTTGGTTGTTTGTTATGTTTTTAATGTGGAAGGCCAGTTCACTGGCTTTTTCTGGATTCACGATGAATTAAATTTAATAAAGTTACAGAATAACTAATATTTGTTTAGGGCTTTATGTTATGAAATCTTGTGTTTGGATTTTTCTTTTAATTCTATGGTTAAATAATTTTCATTTAAATTAACATATCTGCCTTTCTGGGGAAAGGGTAGTACCTTGAAAACAAATGTATCCTCCTGACCCCCACCTGGCCTTGGCCATCATTTTTTGAAGTTCTGGGAAACCTTCTTTGTACTTATTTGTTTCCTAATGGGTGGTAACTATTTTGGAAGCACTGAATCTAATTCTAAGGACTAGTGTTGGAGCTCAGGTAGAGAGAAGAGTTAAAAATACCTTGATCATAGCATTGATATGAACTTTGTGTAAGAAACAGTCTTATCCTATTACTCATATACAATGATTATACAGTTTCATTTCAAATGCTTTTTTTAATGGCTAGTGTTGAGTTGTGATTTCAGTCGATATTTTCTCCCTGTCTCTTCTTTACCTCTGAAGTCAGAGGTACATTTTGCTTAACGATAATGGAATTGGTGACTGGACTCTTTTTAGCAGACAATAGAGATGAATTATGTAGTTGATTTTAAGGATATATTTCTTTCTGGTGTTGTTGTCATGAGATACTGTTTGTTTGCAGTTATGTCCAGGTGAAGAAAAAGGCAGAAAATGCAGTTGTTTCTTTGCATTTTTTTTCACTTGGTTGGTCCTTCATTCCACTCTCTCCCAAGCAATTGTGCGGGACAGTACTGAAGGCATACTGTCCAGGAAATTCAGATCAAGCTTCCAGGTGGTCTTGATATTCAACTTACTAAGCTTGTCACAGGTTTCCATACTTTGTGTTATTTATAGATGTTTCAAATTTGTAATGCTTTCAGCTTAAAATGCTAAGCAACTGACTCATCATGAGTTCTGCTGAAGATTCATTCTGAATGTTTTACTGCTACCCAGAGACAGTGGTTTGAAAACTCTTTTGTTTTCCTCATCCTAATCATGCTCTGAAGATATTCAAGGAGGTCTTCACATCCTTGAAAATACGATGTATTTTATCATTTGATCATTTTACTGTTCCTTTTAAACTTGTGAAATTTTAGGGTATGTTCAGTGATTAATTTTTCCTTGCTCCTATCAGTCTAACAGGCTTTTCCTGATCAGCCTGTATTTGCACCACCCTTAATAACCACTGAGAATGTTTTAGTCCTTTTCAACTTTTGTCATCAAACTATTAATTCGTCATGCTTTGTGTCTTTAGAAAGTAAAGAATGAATAGAGGAAATTTGTGTATGTAATTTAGAGAAATAAATCAGATAGGACCACTTCAATCTTAGGCTTCATGGGTAAGTTGAATATTTTCTTATAGTGCTTACTTCCAGCTGCCCTTAGGCAAAGGAGGACAGGGCAGTGGAGCTGAAAAGAGAAATTTAGCCATTAAGACATATCAGTAGCTTTCTGCTACCATCTAATACATCTGAAACTCTCCAGCAAATTGTGTTGCTTCTTTTTCTGACAAACTACTTCTATTTTATTCTACTCTATTACCTGTTATGAGTATGCAGTAAATGTAAAGATTTTAAATCAGTTGGTAATTAACATGATTGTGGTCATATGAAAGTATTCTCTGTGTTGTTTTCTTTTTTATAAATTACAAATTAAAAGATGTAGAAAAAGCATGTTATTAGAATTTAGCAGTCACATATTAAAATATCACAGATAAGAAATGATATTTTGGACTTTATATACTGTGTTGCATTCCATCTGTTTTAAAACATGAACATTAAAAGACCTGGTCCAGCACTGTCTAGCAAGCAACTAATTTTAACAGAGATTTCCCAAATCTGAATTTCCCAAATTTTGCTTCTGAACAAGCACTGAATGTTCTGTGCCACTGTAAAGGTTAAACAGCAATTAACTGAATCCTGGGTAATATACAGTAATGAATTGTTGCTTCTAAGCCTGCTAACAAAGTAGGCATTCATAGAGCATACCTTGTCTGCGCTAGCAACTAAGTCTCTCAAAAGTGCAATTTATGATGGACAGCAGAGCAAGAGAGAGTATGTCAACAGTACCTCCTTTTATGCTTTAGTTTTGAGTACAGACAGCTGCACAGAATGTGATGGAGAAGGATTCACTCTGTTTCCTTTAGATATTTAAAATCCGGCTCTCTTTCCATGATGAAAAAAGCCTTATCTGCCTAACTGTGAGCTAGGGGAGATAGAAAATCTTCACATTTTCCCTTTTATATACTTCCCTCTATCTAGTAAGGAAGTTGAGACTCAGTGAACTAGAGGAAGTGCATAGAAAAGAGAAAGTGATGTGGTAACTCAGTGCTGAGGAATTTACATGAGGTGATCATTAGTGATTTTTGTTTTTTCTTTTAAAAGTCTTCCAGTTAATTGCATAACTAGTAGTATGCCACCACACCAAACATGTACACTGGACTGTACGTTTGTCTTTTCAACTCCTTCTCTTCCTTGTTTTTCTTCCCCATGTGTTTTGGATCTGTTGGTGAGTTGCAGTCTAGTTTGACCACAGACTAGTGGTTGCAAAAAAAGGTAGCTTATTTTTTGCTTATTTTTAGGGCCACTAAGATGATCAGAGGGCTGGAGCACCTCTCCTATGAGGAGAAGTTGAGGGAACTGGGATTGTTTAGCTTGCAGAACAGAAGGCTCTGGGGAGATCTCATTGTAGCTTCCAATACTTGAAGGGAGCATATAAACAGGAAGGTGAACAGCTGTTTACAAGGGTGGACAGTGATAGGACAAGGGGGAATGGTCTTAAACTGAGACAGGGGAGGTCTAGGTTAGAAATTGGGAGGAATTGGGTGGTGGAGCACTGGAACAGGTTGCCTGAGGAGATTGTGGATGCCCCATCCCTGGAGGTATTCAAGGCCAGGCAGGATGTTGCTCTGGGCAGCCTGGTCTGGTGGTTGGCATGTAGGAGAGGGGTTGAAACTAGATGATCATTGTGGTCCTTTTCAACCCAGGCCATTCTATGATTCTGTGATTTTCTTTGTAACACAGTAGTTCTGTGCAGAACTCAGCACAAAAATTGTATGCTTTCTCTTTCTGTTGTTACTTCCTATACTTAAGTAAAAGGGGAGCAGAACTCTTTCAGTAACTGAATGTAATTTCTTATGTCTTTCTACGTGAAAAGTGTTTCATGGTGGGAAGTTTCTCCTTAGTTAAAAATTAGTGTTTGGAACATTTCTCTCTATTGTCCTTTGTTTTAAAACTATCTTCATCCATAACTTATTTCATTTTTCTTACCTCTAGTCTTCTACAATGGGTCTACAATGCATACATTATGTCTTTCTGAAAAATCTGCTTTTATTTGTTAATATCTTATTTGAATACCACTTAGTTACAGTTAAGAGGAGGTACAAATGTTTGTAAACAGCATACTTAAATTTCCTTAATGTGTTAATAGAAAGAGATAAGATTGGTGAGGATGAGAGCAAGATGCTGTGTGTCAGTAGAAAGTGGGAAAGACAGGTACGTATACACAAAAATAATTTGGATTTGTTTCATGCAATTGTTTTCATATAAATTTAATGTATAAACATGAGGCATTGATATACACTGACACTTAGGCTTTCACAAAAAACGACATCATAAAATTGAAATTAATATACTCTTGTCAGCAGATAAGACCCAGCTAAATTAAAAATGTAGCTAACTATTGTGCTGCATACTTACAGCTTTTCACTTCTCTTTTCCATTTTGTTTATGAAGGCATTTTAAGTAGCAAGGCTCCGTTCAAACCATCAAAGCAAATTTTGCCTTTATCCTACCCTTGTACCAGAAAGAACTGTGGATCATAGAATATGGCAAGTGGGAAGGAATCCATAAGGATCAGTGAACCTAACTCTCGGCTCCCCACACAGCCACCCAAAAGTCAGACCGTATGACTGACAGTGTTGTCCAGATGCTTCCTGAATTACAGCAGCTGGGAGCTATGGCCACTGTCCTGGAAGCCTGACCCATGCCCACCACCTTCTCCTTACATGCAGCCTGACAGTCCCCTGTTACAGCTCCATGCCATTCTCTCTGGTCCTTCCCCTTTATTTGCTTATCATTCATCCCTACCCAGTGGCTCTCAACTGTGTCATTTCCAACTAGCTGCTCTCTACAGTGCAACTCCTCCTTCACAGCATCACCCCTTTGCATCTCCTGCCTCGCCTGTCTCTCATTCCTCATGCTGCGTGCTTTGGTGTCAAAGCATTTCAGATGTGCTTCATAGCATGTTGAACTGTTTTTTTCTTTAATATATACTGCATAGGAGAACTTTAATTGAAGCATTTATATGTTTTTCTCTCTCCACTTCAGAAACAGTACTGCTTTGACTGTTTTTCTAGACTTTAAAATGTGTTTGGGGAAGTTACGGTACTTACGAATTTTAAAAGTGAGAGGGGAACACACAAGAAATTAGTTTTCTTTGCACTGGAAGAAAATAAGAGTGAGAATGAAAACTGAGTTTAGGTAATCATTTTATATTTCCTGTATTTCTTAAATTATTCATCATTCACTATTAAAAACAATGTGAAAGTTTCTGTTATAGGGTTTATTTTAATATTGGAAAAAAATATACCCTCTTTTGGATGAGAAAGGTGTCAAGGGAATTTCCAGATGCGAAATACTCCTACAGAATGCGATATTGCTAAGAACAGAAGTTGTACAATTCAACCGAGTATAAAGGTTAAATAAAATATGAGACGTTTCAAGTTGAAATCTAATGCTTCTTATGATGTATTGCCAGTATATTCTTTAAATTTGTATACTTTCAGCAATAATAGGAATAATTGCATATAGCAAATACTGAAAAATTGAAGTGGTAGTGATAGGACTTCTGAACATTAATTGTAATTTTTCTGCAGGTAGGTGCTGTGTGATAATGCATTATAAGAGAGTTATCTTGAAAGAAAAATCTTCATATTTTCTTATAACTTTATACCTGAGTAATCTTGTACTTTTCCATCCCATCTTTATTCTGATCCTTAGTAGAGCAGTTCTTGCCATCTTTACTTTTTTCATCACCTCTGTGTTCTTGCAAATACAATTTTTTTTTTTTTACATGAAGTCATCCTTTGAAATCTCCTACCTTTTTAAATATCAACTGCAGCTAGGAGGATTGATTACAGAAAAATGTCTGAAAGAATTAGCTTTGAGTTTGTTTCTACTTCTTTTCAGCTAGTTCATAAACCCTGTTGTGATTTGTCTTACTTTGCCTGTTTCCCTATTCCAATCTTATGTCATATGTTTAATACTGTAAATTTCCCAAATGAAATACTGCTAACAGACAGTTTAAAATAAGCCTCTGACTGAATATACATCTTTAGCATCTCATCAGCATTGTCCTTAAAATTACAGTTATTGAGAAATGACAAGAAGATTAACTTTTTTTCTTTTTTCCTTTATAATTAAGGCAGACTCTGATTTTTTTTTCGCTGAGATCTATCGGTGCTTGCTTTACAAATGCAATCCAATTATGATTTGATATGGCAAAAAAAGTTAAAATTATTTACTCTGAGAACATTTATCTACATTTTCTTCAATCATCAGAAGTCTAGATAGCTTTATTTGCATTTTCATATTTTGTGATGTTTATTCTGTGCATCATGTTAAATAAATAGCCTCAAGTAAAAAGTTCCTAATAGCTTATACAAAACAGATGTTTGTATATCCACTTTTTTCTCAAAGTAATTATGCACAATAAATAGAATGTTACTAGAGAGAAGTAAATCAGTCCTACTTCTGTAAGTTAGGGAGAATTGTGGTTCTTATGTTTTCTTCTTCTTAAATAAAAGTAAGCTGATTTTCATCAAATGACTGATTTTTTTCCTCATTTTATTATCCCTTTTAATGCTGGTGTTAAGACAAAATTTTGAAATGTCATGCAATACTAGCACTGCAAAACCTTCATACATAAAACTAATGTCTTTCAAATTTTATTTACAATATGTCTACATAAACAGGATGATTTGTAAATAGTGGTAATCTTCTGAAGATGATGGTAGGAGGATTTCAGATCACTGAAGCTGGTCCCTGTTTTAACATGAGACATAGAGGATTTTTGCTGTGATACAGAGAATACTGTATGCTTTTCCCTTTGTGTGCTAGCCATAGAACTCTTTCCAAAATTGTATTAGAAACAAGCAATTCTTCCTACAGTAAAACGGGTTAACCACGGCTGTCTTTGTCCCCAGTGGCTGCAACTCTGTAGAATATGTTTTAGATACCAGGTTTGGTTTCAGAGACAGACCACTTGACTTCTGTTGTTTCTGCTAGCAAAGATTGTAGAACATTTCTTCCTGGCCCAAATTTGGAGATATCTTATTTCCAAACCAGAACAGCCAGATATTTGAGAAGTTTCACTAGCATGAGGAGCAATGCTACATCCCCCACATACTGCATCTAAAATTAGTCCTTTATGCTGCAGGGGAAGGAGGAAACAAAACAAGAATAGAATAGAAAGGAGCCCCAGAAGCAAAGTTGAACATTAGAGGAAGTGCAAGAGAAGAGAAGGAGAATTTTCTTGGCTTTGGAAAGCACAGCATAGAAAGCCTGATGTTACCATGATTTATATATGGAGAAATCAAATACTAGCAGAAAAAAATGATGCAGTCTTGTTTTAATTTTTTAACTTTTTCATGTTTTGCGAGTATAAAAACATTGATTTTATATCAAGATTGAGTTTTGGAGTACTGTTTTATTGAAATCTAGATTAAAATTTCGTTTGTACAACCTGAGTAATGCTGTTATTCTCATAGATGTATTAGGTCATGTCCTCTCAACTGCTTGAACATTGCATTGTGAGACTGGTGGATTGTTCATTTTGAATGGCAGCAAGAAATCTGAATAAGTGTAACAGAGGATTTAGTTTCTTCAATCCTTCCGAAATCGTTTAGATTTAGGCCTCACTCAGGTTCTCTTTCAGTAAGCATGGGTTGTATACATCATATAGTTGTATCATATTGTTTCACATTCATATATTTTTCAGACCATTTCTGTGTCATTGAAAGCGTCTGTGCAGCTTTGAAAAGAAAGCAAACTTGAACTTTGTATTAGGAATATTATTTAGTATTATTTAGGAATACTGTGTTTGCAGTTTGACTTTATGCCCATGTATAGAATAGTGTGACACTGGATGGAAACCACAGTTTAGGAATACTGTAGCTATATCAATAGAATTTACAGTAGATGCAAAGTGAAATGTATTCACATGAGGTACTCTAGTGAAAATAAGTTGGAGAGAATTAAGTAAATAGAAAGAAGAATGGTTTAAACTACTGCCAGGTAGATAACTATATTTTTCCAAAGCCAATTAAAATTTAAAACTATACGTATGCATTGCCTGTCAGCTAATCAGGTATATGAGTTTTATATTCATTCATAAGAATCCAACAGAATTCGTGGAAGAAATGCAGGAAGATCTGGGAATCCAGAAAGTACTTGGTTCAAAGAACTCATTTTTCTCTGTAAAGAGACTACCCTTTTCAGCCCTTAAACATGTCCTGAAAACAGCACCTAATGTCTACCTTGAGATTTCTTGTGTACTCAAAATTATAAAATCATTATAGAATGTGCACATACACACCCTTAAGCCATTTTCTTTCAACTTCTCATTTTCAACCTGATCTGCAAACTGAAGAAAACTGAATAGTAACATGTTTCTGGGTGAAGGTGGAGCATGGAGAAAATAAAACATAGCAATATGCAACTGTATAAAAGCTTCTTGTAAAAAAATTAGATTTTTTTTCATTTTAAAAATTGACTTTGTACTTTGGAAGTAAGTATTAGACAACTTAATCTCAACATCAACTATTTTCTCTCTTACTATTAACTAAGAACTAAAACAAGAATTCCAAGCTTCAAGGTTGTAGAGTCAACTTCTTCTACAGGTATGACTTCTTTTATAAGATTCTCCACTCTCTGACTGTTTTTTCCACATTCCTCTGTTGAGGATATTCACTGCAACTTCGTGGATTTTCGTATTTTTAAATATTCTCCTTTTCCTCTGTTGTTTTACTTTCATTCTGACAACATTTTCTCTTCTTTCCCTATCTGTGTGGTAACACAAGTTGTAAAGTGAAATAACTCCCTTCTGGTGATGTTAGGGAAGATAGAGAAAATAGTCAGGTAAAAGTGCAGAAAATTATTGACCTTAAAGTGTCAGTGATGAATGAAAGAGCATGAGTGAGTCAGTGTGCATCTGGAAGTTATTTTTTTAATTAAATTAAACTTAATTATGAAGAGGATGAAGGGAAAAAAAATACAGAATCTAGTAGAAATGTTTCACTACTACTATCAATTTGTGTATATTAAAGAAATACCAGGAAATGGAAGCAAAATAATGGAAAGAGTGAAGATGATTATTGGTACCAAAACAGCAGTTTTGGAGGTTTTGATTGCTGTGTCACTCCTGTATCTCTGCATTGCTGTACCAGGAAATGTAAACTCGTCATATTTCTAATGGTTTTTTTCCCAATAGAAAACTGATGATGTTTGAGATGTTCCTTGTAGTGTTAAAGAAACCATTAATCTGCGTAATCACAGACACAATACAAAATGATGAAAATGAGCTGAATGACAGGACAGTATGTAACTAATCATGGTGCGTATCACCTGGTAGTTTTCAGCACTCCTTTTGAAGTGGTGACCAAGTGTCTTTTTCAGTTACAGTAGCAGTGATAAAAGTACTTTTAGAAGATTTTCATAATTCCCACACATGAGAAAAACAACATTCATACATAGGAACCAAGAAACTCTTAAGCCACTCTTTAACAGAATTTTAAGTACATCAGCATCTATGCAAACCTTCACTCCTTTATTTCTTTTAAATCTACAGTTCTACGCAATCTAGTTATGATACTGCCATGTTTGGGATGGAGTCTTCAAAAATCTCAAATCCGTCCTGAGAAATTGTGCGAAAAGTACCATTGTCAAGCAGAGACAGAAGGTGTATGAGATAAAAAGAAGAACAGGTGGACATGCTAATCAGGAAGTTAGTGACAGAGGAACAAAACAGGTTTGAGTAACAACCTAAGGGCTTAAAAACTCTTAATAAAGAAGGAAAAGAAATGAGATGCCAAGATATTCCTATTGATTCTCTTAAGAAAGGTTTGCTTGTAAGAAAAGAAACATTATGACTTTTAGAGGCATATTCACTTAACTAGTTATCTCTTCTGTTTTTAATTTTTTTTTTTTTCCAGATGCTTCCATAGCATTTTTGCAATTTATGTGTATGACCTCTCCAAACTTAATTGCAATCATTTAAATAATCATTTGGTCAGAATTTTCACTGACATCAGTTTTTGTCTTAGTAAGGACATAAGAGCTATGGTCAGCCTTTAGGATTTGATCTAATAGTAATGAATCCAGAGGTGGTGAATTGAGAGGAAAAAATAAATCCCCAGATTTTATCAGGATTAAATGAGTAATGTGTTGATGTCTTTTCTAGACTGTTTGTCTGAATCTTTATGCAAGTGATCCTTACTGTGTATAGTACACAGATAAGAACTGCATTTTTATCATTGGCATGTGTCAATATGGAAGTGTATAAGCATAGTTTTCTGAGTGAAATTAATACATTGTGTTGTTTATGTCATATTAAAGTCTAGTTTATGGAAAAATGTGTGGGATTCTTTGCAGTACAAAAATAGTTTTCTTAAAATATTTTAGATTACCTTCTGTACTTGGGTGAATGAAAAGCAATTTGCAGAAATGAATAGACTCAGGAAAGACAAAAAGAAAAAAAAAAAGAAAAAAAAGAAAAAAGATGATGTATCTTCTTCTGTGTTGTTTTTAAGATTCCTCTCCACAATATGTCTCCATCTCAATATAGATGTTACTGGGGGCGAATGAGTGGGGCTGTAGAGTACCAGCTGGTGTATATAAATGGGGCCTAGCATAGACGCAGCAGTGCTTGGTAAGTTCCTAAAAATTATATCTACAGCTGTTGAACTCATTCACAGTCAGTGTTTTTTGAAGAGAAGCCAAGGAATTTTTAATCAAGGAAGATTACTAGGCAGATTACTGTGTACGGAATACTTAAAAATAGACTTACTTTTATTAGTAAAACTGCTTTGTTTAAGCCAGAAGTGTTATATTTTTCAGAGAAAATGTAAAAGCTAGTTTGATTTAAAACAGAATTAAATTATTATGAATGAGATGTGGAAAGAGATAATGAGATGGAAAGAAGATAATATTTATGCTTTCTAATGGGACTATTATACAGAAATGCCAGCATGAGTAACCTAAGTGCGTTCTAGCTTTAAATTTTAATGGATCTCAGGCTGTGGCATTTTGTGGTGTTAGAGGGCTTTCTGTGAGCTGTTAGATTGGAAAACATCTGATTTGAAGAAAGTTGTTGATGGAATATTTTAAACTTCGTGAAGTTGTTTTGGTAATCTGCTCTCATAGAACTAACTGTTATTCTTTTCCTACCCCAATGAAACTGGTTCACTTGTTTTTGGCACACATCCAAGCTGTGAAATTTATTTGATTTTCAAGACCACTATGTAGAAATAGTGACGCAATATCAGCAAGGCCACATTTCATTTTCATGAACATAATTTCCAGTGCCCTAGAATTAATTTATTCACTGACCTGTTAATAGCTACAGTCTATCAGTGGCTTATAGAACAGAGGATGTGCCTGGAAATAGTCATGGTCACCCTATAAGGAGATTAGTTACAGATTTTCTTTTTAGAGTAACATTTGTTTTTTCTTTTGATCATATTGAAGAGTCTGGCTGCTAATAAAAAATAAACCAACTTATTCAAAAGGAAAATAGTAGTGGCTAGTAAATATTGGACTCAAGTTAACTATTTTGAAGTAGTTGTTTTATACCAGATTTTACTTTAATATATCTGAGACGCATTCCAGCAGTAGCATTATGTGTACAGAGGACTCTCCCTTTGAACATCCAGCACAGGCAGTCGCAGTGCCAAAAGAAGCTGTGAATCATAGAATCACCAAGGTAGGAAAAGATCTCCAAGATCATCTGTCCAACCATCCACCTACCAACAATATTTCTCCACTAAACCATGTCCCTGAGTACAACTTACACATGTTTCTTGAACATCTCCAGAGGTGGTGACTGCACCACCTCCCAGGGCAGCCTGTTCCATTGCCTGACCACTCTTTCAGAGAAGTACTTCCTAATATCCAACCTGAGTATCCCTGGTGCAACTTGAGGGCATTCCCTCTAGTCCTATTGCTGTTTACCTGGGAGAATAGGCCAACCCCCACCTCATCACAGTCTCCTTTAAGGCGGTTATAGAGAGCTATAAAGTCACCCACGAGCCTCCTCTTCTCCAGGCTAAACAATCCCAGTTCCCTCAGACACTCCTCACAAGACTTATGTTCCAGACCCCTCACCAGCCTTATTACCCTTCTCTGAATGCAGTCCAGGACCTCAGTGTCTTTGTTGTCCCGAGGAGCCCAAAACTGAACACAGTGCTTGATGTGTGGCATCAGCAGAGCTGAGTACAGGAGGATGATAACCTCCCTATTCCTGCTGTTAACACTATTTCTGATACATACCATGATGCCACTGGACTTCTTGGCCACCTGGGAACACTGCTGGCCCATATTCAGCCAAGTGCCAAACAACACCCCCAGGTCCATTTCCTCTACACAGTCTTCTAGCTACTCTACTTCAAGCCTGTAGGGTTGCATGGGCTTGTGACCAAAGTGCAGGACCTGGCTTTTGATCTTGTTAACTTCATCGCTTTTGCCTTAGCCTAGAGATCTAGCCTCTCCATATCCCTCAGAAAGGGCCTTCCTCCCCCCAGGCAGATCAGCACTTCCTCCCAGCTATGTGTCATCTGAAAACATAATGAGGGCACACTCATTCTCCTTGTCAAGATCATCAATTATATATTGGACAGAACAGGTGCCAATACTGACCCCTGGGAAACACCACTTGTGACCAGTTATCAGCTGGATTTAACTCCATTCACTACCACACTCTGAACCCAGCCCTCCAGCCAGTTCTTCAACCAGAAAAGAATAAAGGTACAAAGAATGCACCTGTCCAAGCCACAGGCTGCCAGCTTTCCTAGGAGAATATTGTAGGAAACAGCATCAAACTTTGCTGAAGTATAGGTAGACTATGTCAACAGCCTTTCCCTCATCCACCAGGCAGGTCAGTTGATCACAGAAGGAGATCAGGTTGGTCAAACAGGACCTGCCTTTTGTGAGCCCATGCTGGCTTGGCCTGATCTCCTAGTTGTCCACACGTACTTTGTGATCTCATTCAAGATGATCCATGGCACCAAGGTCAGGTTGACAGGCCTGTAGTTCCCTGGATCCTCCTTACAACCCTTCTTGTAGATGCAGTCACATTGTCAAGCCTCCAGTCCTGTAGGACCTCTCTGGTTGACTCAAGAACACTTACAGGTGGTAGAAAACAACTTTGCGGTTCTTTCAGCCAGCTTCCCCAGCACCCTCGAGTGGATCCCATCTAGCCATATAGATTTGTGACAGTCCAGATGGAGTAGCACATAACTGTTTCCACATGACCTCCATCCCAGACTTTCAGATTGGAAGGTAGAGTACCCCAAAGATAACTTTCTGATTGTGAAAGACAGACATAAAAAAGGTGTTGAGAACTTCAGCCTCTTCCTTGTCATCAGTAGTCATGCTCTCCACCACATCCAGTAAAGGCTGGATTCTCCTTACTGTTAATATATTTGTAAAAAAGTTTTTTGTTCTCTTTCACTATGGCGGTCAGGTTGGGTTCAAGCTTGGTTTCTGCTTTTCTATTTTTTTCCCTGCATATCCCAACAACTTCTCTGTACTCTCCCTCATCCCTTATTCCACAGGTGGTAGACTCTTTTTCTCTTAGGAGTCTTAGGAAAAGTCCACTGTTTATCTGCACTTGTCTTTTTTCCCCTCTTACTGTGTTTTCATACTAGCCACTTCTGAAGCAGCTTGGACTCCTTCATATGCTGTCAGTGTCTTCTTTTCTCTAATCCTCGCTATCCTCAACTTCAAAACATTAGGGTTGAACCTCGAGTCTCCCCTTATACTTTCTGCCAGAGACTCCCAGTTGGGCCATTCTCCCTGACAGCATTGTAGAGCTTGTAGAGCATCTTGTCCTGGTCAGAATGGCCCAGTGGCTACTGCATGAACTATCTCCTGTTTAATTTCTTCAAAGGCTCATTGTTGCTCAGGGCTCCATCTGAAATCATTTTTCTTCCAGGTCTCTTGATAAAGAGAGTTAACAATTAAACTGCAATTTGAATTATACTTCTCCATAAGCCCACAACACCTAAGAAAGCATGTATTTCCTTCTTGTTAGTTTGTGGAGACACGGCAGTTATTTTGTTGATCACATGTGTAGGGGTGTGATTATGTCCATCTTAATGTTCTGTTCCCAAGAGCTGGATCTCCTGTGCAGGTCCCTTGACTTTACTTTGCTTTATGGCAAAACTGGCTTTCAGAAGGATTTGAATTATTTTCTTCACTTTCTCAAAACCTTCCTCTGCTGTGTTCCTCCACATAAGAATGTCATCAACTTATTGCAGGTTCAGGAGCCTCTCCCTGTTCCAATGGAGTCTGGATCAGCCCATGACAAATGGTAGAGCTATGTTTCCACCACTTGGGCAGTTCATTGCAGGAGTACTGGACACCCCTCCAAATGAAAGCAAACTGTGGCCTGCACTCTGCTTCCAGAGATTGAGAAAAAAAGGCACTAGCAGTGTCAGTTTCGGTGTAACACTTGACTGCCTTTGATTTCACTTCATTTTGAAGTACAAGCATGTCTGATACGGTGTTACTCAGCAGTGTTATATCTTCATTCAGACCACAATAGTCCACTGTTAGCCTCCACTCTCCATTGGACTTTTGCATGACCCTATGGTACTACTGAAAGATGAATGAATCTTGCTAATTACTTCTTGGTTCTCTAGTTGGCGAATCAGGTGATAAGTAAGAACTGGGAAATCTCAGTTAGTGAGATGCTGCCACCAGTGTGCACTGTTGTGGAAGCAGTTAGCATCTGCTTTACTTTTGCTTTTAGCAACTCCACAACAGAAATGTTTTCTGAGAGACCAGGAAAGGTAGAAAGCTTAATGTCCTCCATCTACAAGACAGCTATTCCAAAAACCCATTGGTACCCTTTTGAGTCCTTGAAGTGTCCTCTCCTGAGATGATCTATACCAAGGCTGCATGGAGCCTCTGGGTTGGTCACAGTGGAGTGCTTCTGCCACGTTTCTGGTTAGGCTCACTTCAACCTCCACCACATATCTTGGGATACCCTGTCACTCCAGAAATACAGATGTGTTCTGTCCCGTTATAACTTGATGGAATTAGTGTATACTGTTCATCAGTGTCCACTAGAGCCTTATACTCCTGTGGTTCTGATGTGCTACACCATTGAATCCACAGCCCATGAACATGATTATCTCTTTTCCTTCACCTGGCTGAAGTCAGGGCCCCTCTGACACTGATCAATTTGTTACTTCTTGTAAATGTGAATTAAAATTCTCTTTATTAGGATAAGAAGTAAGATCAGCGCATCTAACCTTTCTGGGGAACTGTTGACTGGAAACTGGAGTAGCCATTTCCATGGAGGAACCCTCTTCTGTTGATTATTTTTCCTTGCAACTCACATACTCGTGCCTCTAGAATCAAGGTAGATTTTTCCAGCCTACTTCCTCATCCTCTACATGGTCACATGGCATGTGGTGTGTACCCACTATATCCTCTCTCGGGCAGAGGAACACTTACTCCTAATAGGTAAGTACTGATTTGTACAGGTAGGTATGAGGACTTGCTCTTTCTGTTCAAACTGCTGAACCAATTTCTCCTTTACTGAGATGCAGGCCCATAGGGAGGAAGAGAGATATTCTTATTGCCGGTGTCCCTCAGCAAATTCATCCACTGTTTGTTCCTCTCCATCTTTATAGGTCATTACTGCCAGAGAGTTGGCAGTAGACAAACCATAGGCAATGGTTTGTACTGCACAGACTTCTGCCATATGTGTTATGTGCACTTTGACATCCTCTAGATCTTCAGGTAGCTTCTGTTCCAGGTTATCATTAATCACCTCCAGCGCAGCTGATTTCTTACTTGCCAGTGTGACACACTGTATCCTTTCCTTTCCTTCAAACTTGACAGGTAAACAGTAAAGGCTTGTGTCCTTTGGTTTATCAATGCCTCCTTTCCTAGGAAGGGATCCCAGCTGTCTGGCTTCATTGCCTTCTTGTTCCAGGCTAGTGGCCCTGTTATCCTAGTTTCAGAGCAGCCAGGTAACAGTGCGCTTGCTGACAGTATGGCTAAATCCTTTCACCTGCCTCACAGCTCACCCAGGGTTAGAGGTTGGATGGGTTACTGCCTTCTTCATGAGTTCTGACCCTTTCTCATCCAGTTCTTGTGATTGCCCTGCTTGAGAGTAGCCTTCCTCATCCTTGTCTTACTTCTTCTTATTATTAGAATTTTCTTCCTTCACTGAAAGAGCTTGCTTGTACACCTACCGTTTCTTCTTTCATACAGAGGCAACCAGTACCAACAGAGGTTCATTCTCTGATTCTGCAACAGAGCCTATTGCAGGAGTTGAATTAGTATTGAGCACTGCTCAGTGGCATAAGCCAACCCCAAGCACATTGCAATGATTTGTATCTCTTTGGAATTGCCAGATGGCATAACTTCAGCAGTTTTTTCAGGTGTGAAGTTCCAAAGCACTAGAGTTTCCCACTTCTAGGGTGGGAAGGTGCATGCCAGCCAGTATCATCTCATACTCCTGTCATTCATAAGTTTCCAGCCTTGGGGTAGATTTCTGAGTGGTATCATTAAATAGTTGTTTAGTCATAAACAAAACCTGGAGTACATTCAGGAGACGTAGGAACATGCTGGTTTGAAGATCCTGGAGATTATCAGAATTTCCAAAACCTATTGTAACTGTCCAGGATGAGAAGGGGAAGGGGATGGTAAAAGGGAGGGTTAAAAGGGATATAGAGAAGAATATGCCGTCTTATCTCCCCCATGGGTTGGCTCCCCCAAGAAGAAAAAGTAAATGGTTTAAATAGCTTTTAGGAGATTGGTTCCCAAAGTACAGAGATGACAGCAAAGCAAAGAACAAATGACAGACCAGTCACAAGGTGAACAATTTTATCATATTATAACCAATGTTCTACAATATAGCAAAATGATAACCTTTATCCAGCCTATAGAGATTGTAAGCAGCAGATCAGGGGGCACAGTCTGCAAGTAAGGTTCTACATCATTCTGGAGACAAGCACAGAAACTCTGAAAGCGAAAATATCAGCATTTCAGTGACTATTAAACTAATGTACCACTTAGAGAACAATTTTGTTTTTACATACTCTAGTCAGATCTGACCTTATCTCAATCTTTTGTGCCAAATGTTGAGTGCTAAAAGGACTGTTGTGGTTTAACCTGGCAGGCAGCTCAGCACCACACAGCTTTTCATTCACTTCCCTGCCAGTGGAATGGGGAAGAGAACTGGGAAAATGTAAAACTTGTGGATTGAGATAAAGGCAGGGAAAATAATAATAAATATACAAGTAAGTGATACAAAATGCAATTTCTCACCACTCACTAAACAGTGCCCGTACAGTTCCTGAGCAGTGTCTGACTTCCTGGCCAGTTTGGGTCAGCTGTCCCCTGCCAGCAAATTGTGCCTCTCTCATCCCCCTCCTAGGTAGGGCAGCATGAGAAGCTGAAATGTCCTTGCCTTACTGTAAGCACTGCTCAGCAATAAAACATTGGTATCTTATCTACATTATTATCACCCTAAATCCAAAACACAGCACCATACCAGCTACTAGCAAGAAAATTACTTATGTCCCAGTCAAAACCAGGATTGCCATTTTCTACTTCTTATGTAGCAAAGCCCTGGAGATTGAAACTCTCCACTGCAACTCTCTGCTGCAGTTGAGGAAAAAAGGTTCAGTGGTAAGGAGGCAGTTCTCATTGTACAGCTGTTTCTCACAGTGTTGCCACTATTTAAACTCTTCTGTTTTTAAAATATAGAAGTGGCAAGTGTAGTTCTATAGAGATCTCTCCCTTCTTCTGCATCCTAAGTCTAAGCTTTTTACCTTACTTCAGATCTCAGTGTTTCTTTCCCCATTTACCATTCCTGATGTTACTAGCAACACAGTAATCTGGTTGTTGCTCCAGTAGCTGTAGTAGCTAAATTTTGTAATACAAAAGCTTGTGAATCTGTGAGCTTTGTGTGATATTTCTTCAGTCTGTGGGAATCCTGGCAAATTTTTATGACTGATCCATTATGTTTTCTGATGTTTGCTTTGTTTTCAAGTTCTTTCAAATGATACAGTAAACTAATCTGTTCTCTATTAACTACTTCTGCTGACTATCCCCTAAAGTCTTTGTAATAAAAAAGAGAATAAAAACAAATTCCTGATGATGCACTTCATAAAATGTGTTACAAGAGTAAACCAATGCAAGATATGAACAATGTGGAAAAACATTTTAATCTAGTAAATTACATAGAAGCAGAACATATTACTTGATTTTCATTCCAAGCAATCCAAGGGAAGCTGATTTGGATCTATCTTCAAGTGTTTCAGACACATAAGTGTTTTTCTGTTAAAACATGTTGAAGTCTTTTTGGTTGCTTTCATTTATAAATTACTAACAAGAAAGTTCCATTAATATTTTATAGTGTTTCTTATGCTATTCTGTTATTAATACATAGCATGATCATGATTCAAGCAGAACTTTGGGTCCCATTTTTATATTTCTATATTAAATAAAAGTATATTGTAGTATTCAAAAGCTTTCTGAACTTGTGATCATTTTGGGGCATTGAAACTGATATGTTTGGAAAAACTCATCTTGAATCCCTGATTCACTTATATTGTAGAAAGCATAAACAAAAACATAGAGCTGTGCAATCTGCTGAACAATTGTATAACTGTCATTCTTGAAAATGTTTGTGTTCTAGTGGTTTATTCGTTTGTTTTTGGATTAATGCAGCAGTTTTGCACTTTGCTCAGCATAACATCTGCCTAGTTGGTTGTTTCAGATTAATTTATACGATATGTTTGCCAAAGGTTTGTACTTATAAGAAACATAAGTTAAGTTTTTCTCTTCTGTATTATTATAATTTTTTCCCTATTTTTATTGGGGTGAATGCTTTGGAAAACATCGTTATCAGCTCTGTTTTCTTGTAGGGGGTCAATGAATAATAACTTCCTCTTGCAGAATTGAAAACAAATAAACCTAGTGTAATGTAGATGGAAGATAACCTCTTAAAAACCTCATAAATTATGTTTAATTTGTGGAATGTATATGGTCTATGTGTATGGAAAGGTTTCTGGATACTATAGACCTCTACTATTATAACCTTCACTTCCAAATTTT
Organism: Phasianus colchicus; assembly: GCF_987193195.1. NCBI lineage: Eukaryota > Metazoa > Chordata > Aves > Galliformes > Phasianidae > Phasianus > Phasianus colchicus. The sequence goes on from NC_143476.1 coordinate 47,811,000, forward strand.
CAAGCTTCTCTTAGGTGTCTTCATATCAAATACAGATAAAATTGCAGTGAATTTCATTATCTAATAAATATGCAGGAAAGAAAAGTGAAGGAAAAGTGAAAACCTCTGACAGGTTGCTTCATCTACTGTATATGAATGATTGAAGAGCTAGGTGGATTTTAGCTGATTCAGGCAAAAAAAAAAAAAAAAAAAAAGAAGGTGGTGAATTATCTCCCAGTGTAGAGTCTTCCCCACCTTTTTTCCCGCAGTAGAAGTCTTGGTGTAGTAACAAATGTAGTAGAAATTGTCATCCTCCTAGGAAAGTTCAGTGAAGGAAGGCTACTAATTAAAAAGTTGATTTCTCTGTCTACGTACCTTTTTCTGAAAGAGTCGAAGAATACTGTCATATTCACATAGGCAAGTGTGAACTCTTGCTTTTCTCTGTGTACTCCTGTGAAGTGTTGGGACAATTCTGAAGTCTCTCAGACATCCAAACATTAAATATTCTCCAAAAAAAAAAAAAAAAAAGTCACATTAGCTCAAGGCATGGGTGTTTTTAAGTTTCTCTGACTTGATGCAGAAGTCACCCTTTCTGTTCAGATAATTCCTAGAAGACTGTTCCTGCTAGTAAATGGGATTCAGTTCCTGAAACATGGGTGATGCATGTTGAGTGTGTGGCTTGGGACTCCTGTTAATTCTGTGTTCTCTTTGTCAGAAGCAGAATTACAGACACACTGTGATGTCTAAAATGTGTTTAATGCCTAGGTGAAGTAATTTGAATCCAATGCATGTCAATGTTAGGAGGCTTCAAATGCAGGAGTTTGTGAGTGAAGATTTTTGGTGAGAGTACAAGACAAAATGAGCAAAGTGCCAGCTGATATTTTTACATTGTTTAGGATGGAGCTGTCTACTTATTTTTATTGTCACTGTTTTTTTTTTTGTTGTTTGTTTTTTCTTGGTTTTTTTTTTTTTTTTTTTTTTTTTTATTTGAACTTCTTTCTTTTTCATTTAGAAAGGATAGGCAATTCACAAGCATGCATTTTGTACATGTAATGGATGTAAAAACTGTAGACAAATTGAGCAAATGATTATGTGGTACTGATATTTCATACATCTTCCTAGCAAAAAGAAGAAAGCATGGAACTGAAATGTGCAGAAGTAAAATATCCAAAAGAAGAGGGGTGGCCAGCAGGGACAGAGAAGTGATTGTCCCCCTCTACTCTGCTCCTGTGAGGCACCATCTGAAATACTGTATCCAGGACTGGAGTCCCCAGTACAAGAAAGACAGGGAGCTGTTGGAGAGGGTCCAGAGGAGGGCCACAAAGATGATCAGGGGACTGGAGCACCTCCCCTATGAAGACAGGCTGAGGGAGCTGGGCTTGTTCAGCCTGTGGAAGAGAAGGCAGCGGGGTGACCTCATTGCAACCTTTCAGTACCTAAAAGGAGCCTACAAACAGGAGGGGGATCAACTTTTGAAAGGGTAGATAACAGCAGGACAAGGGGAAATGGTTTTAAGTTGAGGGAGGGAGGATTTAGATTGGATGTCAGGGGGAAGTTCTTTACTATGTCAGTGATGTGGTGCTGGAACAGGCTGCCCAGAGAGGTTGTGGATGCCCCGTCCCTGGAGGTGTTCAAGGCCAGATTGGATGGGGCCCTGGGCAACCTGGTCTAGTATGGAGTTTTTCATTGTCCTTTGAAAAAGGCCATTGACGGAGGTAAGGTTCTCCTTTGACAGAGCAAATATAACTGAAATCCACCCCAAAGTGTCTAAATTAGAAGATGTGAAGAAAAACTGAAGTGTTGCATTTTCAGTACTAAAAGGGTATTGTACTTTTTATACTACCTGGTGTAATTCTGTCAGGGACACTTTTACTTCTAGGGCTTTACATAACTGCTGAGATTTGTGGAAGTGTCTCTACAGATTCATAGATCCATATTCTTTGCTTGGTTGTGTCGGTTTTTCTCACAGAGGGAAATTAATTCTTCTTATTGTGATAAAAAATTGTGTTCTTATAGAATCCTTGTCAAATTACAGGTTCGTTTTCAGTTTTTTTCTGCCATGTATATCATATTTGCTGTTTCTTTCATCTGCAAAATAGAATATTAGGATGCCAGTGAGGAAAAGTTTGGATTCTTTTTTTAACTTCCTGATAATTTATGATGCTAGGAAAACTAAGTATAGAAGAGCATAGTATCTTTGGAGAAAGTAAGCCATGAGGCATCAATTTCAGTAAAGAAAAAAGATGCTTTTTGAATTAAATGTGGGTTGTATTGTTACATAATTAGGAATTTTATTATGCATAAAAGATGCTATTAATTTATTTTTAATTTGCAGTTATATGTGTAATACGGTCAGAGTTTTTAAAATTATTTTGCAAATATAAAACTGTCCCCAACTAAATTGCACTACTGCAGAAGTGGGATATTGGGACTTCGGCTATCTGCAGTGCAGCTCATTGATTTTAGAGTGTCTGATCAAAGTAAATTGCATCAGTCACTGGGGTGGCACTGTAGAAATATAGAAGTAGTGTAATCATTTTCATGATGAAAAAGTCAGCTTTAAGAATGTGTGTAGGAGGAAAATGTTTGTGAAGAAATAACTACATTTGAGTATCATTTCATTTAAACAGAACATAACCTCTATATGACTGGTATTTACATTTTTAGTAGTCACTGACATTTTTTGTCATCTCTGTGATCTCCAAACAGTTGTAGGAGAAGAAGGTTATCAAGAATAATCAGCATGGATTTACCAAAGGGAAATCATGTTGACCAACCTGATAGCCTTCTGTGATGTTATCATGGCTGGGTAGACGGGAGTAGAGCAGTGGCTGTTGTGTACCTTGACTTCAGCAAGGTGTTTGACACCATCTCCCACAGTGTCCTTGTTATGAACTTCGGAAATATGGGACAGATGAGTGGGTGGTGAAGTGGATTGTGAACTGGCTGACTGGCAGAGCATTGGAAACCCTTCATATAGCAGGGAGGTTGAAGCTGTACAACCATTATGGTCCTTTTTGATCCAGGCCAATTCTATGATTCTGTGAAGATAAATTATGAATACTTAAAGATAATATAATCATAGAATGGTTTAGGTTGGAAGGGACCTTCAAGATCATCTAAATCCAACCCCCTGCCATAGGAAAGGGCACCTCCTTCTAGACCAGATTTCTCAAAGCCTCATCCAGCCTGGCCTTGAATGCTTCCAGGGAGGGAGAGTTCATAACTTCACTGGGCAATCTGCTCCAGCATCTCACCACCCTCACTGTAAAAAATTTCTTCCTAATATCTACTCTAAATTTACCCTCTTCCAGTTTAAAACCATTTCTCGTTGTCCTGTCTCTATGTGCGACTTCTTTAGAAAAAAATTCCTTCCCAGCTTTCCTGGAGGCCTTCAAATACCTTCAAGTACTGGAAGGTCACTTTAAGGTCTTCTCAGAGCCTTCTCTTCCCCAGGCTGAAGAGCGCAGCTCTATCAGCCTCTCTTCACTGCGGAGATGCGTCAGCCCGCTGTTCATCTACATGGCTGTCCTCTGGACCCACTTCAACAGCTCAATGTCTTTCTTGTTCTGGGACCCAACTGCAGCTGGACGCAGTGCTCCAGGTGGGGTGTCACGAGAGCAGAGTAGAGGGGCAGAATCAGCTCCCTTGACCTGCTGTTCACACTTCTCTTGATGCAGCCTAGGATACTGTTGGCCTTCTGGTCTGCAAGTGCACACTGCCGGTTCATGCTGAATCTCTCATCAACCAATAGCCCCAAATCCTTCTTGCCAGAGCTTCTCTCAAGCCATTCTCCACCCAAGTTGTATCTGTACTTGGGATTGCCTCAATGCAGATGCAGGACCTTGCATTTGTCTTGTTGAACTTCATGAGGTTGGCGTGGGCCCATCTGTCAAACACATCAGGTCCCTCTGGATGGCATCCGTTCTCTCTACCATGTTAACTGCACAACTCAGCTTGGTGTTATTTGATGATTACTGAAGAGGCTAGACTGAATTTGTAGTTGTCTGAGAAACATGTCTTTTCATGTTCTAGAAGATCTGACAGATGAAACCTTACTATGAGCAAGCAGAAAAAAATACTAAAACTTCTGAAAAACAAAACATTACCAGTGTTGTGGTTATCAGTGGAAGATGGTTGACATGACTGTGTAAACATAATAGATCTTCCTTCAAGCCTAGTTTCTTTTTATCTTCACGTTCCAAAATGGCCATGGGTCTTTTAGTCACTGTGGCAGAATGAGAAGTGAAAACATACTGTAGTTGGTAAGACGATCTTCTCCTTGGCAATGAGATTGCCTTCAGCATAGTATTTGTTAGATGTAATTAATTACTGTATGATATATTGTAATCACTTATGCGTATATAGGCTTATTAAGCCAGAACTCAAAAGCTAAAAGATCAGATTAAAAACCTCACAAAATCTTGATCCTTGATTGTGTTGTGTTGTTTGCAGTTGTCAAACATTACAAAATCTGAAAAGGTTAACTATTATGATATTAAAAATAATTAAGAATTAATGTAAATTAAAGCTGTATATTTTTTAAAAAATAAATGTTGCTATTAGTTTGCATTCAGTTATGTATGTCCAGCTTTATTCAACTTTAGCCTGAACTTTGTCTGCAGAAAAGTCCAAACTGTTCTGAGAAGCCATGTGCACAAAAATTTGAAGGGATGAATGTGAAAGGAACCCTTCCCTTCTTTGACTTTCATGTCCCTGTGCAGTATCCAGACACTTCAACAATCTTCCATCTACTGTGGCTTTTCTGAGACAGAGCTAGTTACACAAAGCTATGAGCTCTTTCTAGGCTATAATAGGATTAGGTATTGGATTTGAACATGTGACACTTCTGCAAATGACTAGAGGCTTTATGAAAGTAAGAGTAGTATAGGAGTAGTAGAATGAGGTAGGAATAGCCAAGCTGATTTTGCTTTTGATTTTTGCAGTGTAGAATTTAAACAGAAATATAGAACTAAAACATTGTGGTTAGAAAACAGCTATCCTACCCATGTGATTTATGTAATTTATCAAAATAACACAGATTTTAGTAAATTACCTAAGCAGTTGTACAAATAAGATTATCATTTTAGAACTTCTGTTTTAAATCTCTGTACTAGAGCACTTCTTTTTGGTACCCTATTGTGCTTCTGTATGTCAAATCTTCTGAATAGTTAAGGATTTGTGTGATACTTTAAACCGTATTTTATGGAGGAGTTCCAGTGGAGTAGTTTCTCAGACGTTCAGAAAATGCCTATTATATGAATCACTTTATCTCAATGGGATAAAAAGAGTTGAACTGTGTTCCACATCAGTCTCTAGTTTTATAGTCTTATGAATCAGTGTTTGGGTTTAATATTATTCATACCATTAAGTTAATGCAGTAGAATTAGGCAGTTATGTTGCATGATGGAAAAAATGATGTATTTGTACCTGGACCATTTGTCTGCAATGAGGTAATAGAAGGCAATCTGTTAATTTGCCATTTACTTTGAATTTCATAAACTCACTCCAATTTCAAACATGATTTTCAAACAAGCAAACAAACAAATAAATAAATTTGTGTGGCTGTCCTACCTTGTGATTTCTAATACAATATTTTAAAATGAGTTTAAGAGTATATTTTTTTTCATTCATTTATACTGTTGTGGCATGTGATTACGCTGTTTTAGATGGGAACCCTGTTTTCTAAGGAATAGTACAAAAGGGGAGGAGGATGACTATCCTTGTAAGAGTAAGTGTAAATGTAAGAAAAGATGCATCGTATGGTTTCAAAATATAAGGAAACCATGAGACTGTATTCTTTGATGTGATAGATAATGGTTTTGGTATAGTGGTGATGTAATGTCTTTTGTAGTTAAAGGAAAATTTTAAAGGTGAATTTTTTGAGAATAATAAAAGCCTCCAGAAGGCTGCTTCTGAGCATGAGATGTGTTGGGGAAGAAGACAAAAAGATGTGCCTTTCAGAGCCTGAGAAGTGAATTGTGGGTACTGGCATTTCTGCTGTTGTTCAAAGAAGAGATTCAGTCTGTACTGAATGAGACTGAATGGGTAGGATTAAACTAACAACTAAAAAGCATTACACTGATATTTTACTCAATAGAAGTAGAGTGGAATCAATAAAAGATATGAAGAGAAAAATGGCAAGCTCAGAAAGACAGGGAAAAGAAGCTGGTTTTTGACATTTGGAGAATGAATGCTCAATTTTATTCTCATACACTGATGATCAAATATTTGAAGGCTGACCATAAACATCATAACCTAAACCCGTCTTTCAGCAGGCCTGAATGGCCACTGGCATTCCCAGCATATTTTAAGTAGAGAAAAAAGTAACATTACTTCCGTACTTTTGAATGTTTATATGTACTTCCGTACATCTGATGTTTATAACAAAGTTTAATTGAATTGAAGAACGATTGATTGATACTGCAACTGAGTGTGGATACATAATGGGAAAAAGGTTTTTAACTGTCAGAGGAATTGTAGTAAGATAGTGGAAGAAGTAGTAAATACAGCCTGATCTGGATCTCATATATACACTTTCTACTAGTTGAGATGATTTTAATACACCCTTTCATGGCCTGCTAGTTTTTCACTCTTTTCCTTTTATGCTTTCCCTATGTCACAGATGCAGGTATTATTAGAACTCTTATTAGTGAGCCAATCTTAAATTCACAGTTTTATGGGCTAGTCTTGCTTTCCCTGTATTGAAACCGTAAGAAAATTTCACAGCAAAATATAAATAAATGAAAAGGCTTATGAACTGAAGAAGGCTAAACTTTTGTAAGTTTGTTAATTATTTCATCTTTTGATAACCATATAGTGTAAAAAACCCTGAAGAGTAGACTGAACAACCTCAAGCAAGCTAAAGAATCAATTTAAGCTACGAACTTACACTTTTAAGTGCAGGGTTGAATAAATGTTACATAGTTTTTGATACGTTTATCTAGTTTGCAGGTAGGACTCATTTGAGAGAATGAGGCTCTAGAACTAAAGAGCTTGCGTTGTCTACCTCAAACGTAGCCTATGTGTTTTTTTTTCTGTGACATAGGACAGAAATAGGTTCTTAGAACAGGATATATAAACATTAATGATAGCTCACTTTATTGCTCTTCTGGTCTCTGTTTACTGATCAGGGATTTTCTGAGCTCAGTATAATCCATATATTTTTAATAACACACCTTCAGTTTTCTTTCCATTCATTTATCTGGTCTTTCTTCCCCTTAAACCCCTGCTTTGTTCAGTGCTTGTACAACTAAGTTTGTTAAGTGCTTGTACAACTGAGTTTGTTCAGTGTTTGTACAACTGAGTTGATTTTGCACTGCAAGATCTGTAGATTCTAAGGCAGCAGAGACGTGATAGTTGAGTGATGTTCGTGTGATATAAGTACTTTTTTTTTTTGTCTAACTATTCAATCATTACTAGTGTCTGCAACTGTGAATTCTCTAAGCAGAAGGACCAGTCAGTGCAAGACAAGTGCTGATAAAACTCATATATTTTGTTGACACTCTTCTCCATTAGTCCTTGCTCCTTGCCCTCGCTCACACTAGCTAATTTGAATCTTTGTGTTACCTGACAGAGAGCAATTGCTTCTTTGAACATAAGTTATAATGACCAAGCCACGGTGAACTTTTTTTCTGATGTGATTGATTCAACATTTAAAATAGTTTCATGGATGGGTGTCAGCATATCAGGAGCAGGTGCGGTGCAACAAAAAAGATTATTACTTCCTGTCTTACCCTCATCAACATCTTACTTCCAGAAGCCATCACTCTTATTAGATCTACTTGCAGAAAAGCTTGTGCAAGCTCTTCTTTATTGTAGTTGAAATAAAGGGGCTATCAGACACCCTACAATTTAAGACACTCAGACTGATTCTAACTAAAGCAATCTCAGAAAATCTAGTTCAGATTTTAGCAATCAATTTTAGAAGCTGTATCACTAGTAGTTGAAGAATATTCTCTTCTGCTGGCACAGCTGGACCCATTTGACTACTGTCATACAAAATGAACTTCCCATATGTATTTTAGACTGATAGAATAGCTTAGGCTGGAAAGGCACTCTGGGGGTAGCATTATTCAGTTGTGTTTTAACAGGGCCAGTTTTGAAGTTGAATCAGGTTACTCTCCAATTCTGAATGTCTCCAAGCTTAGCTATTCATCAGGGTTTTTTTTGAGTTTTTTTTGAGTAATATGTATTCAGGTTTGACAACCCTCACTGTAGAGATTTTGTTTCTACTTCTTAGAATTTCATTTGCTGCTACACATGTCTTTTACTTCTGAGTCTTTTGTTCTGCATCACCAAGTTGGATTTGTTTCTGTATTTTCTTAACTACCCTTTAACTTGTTTGACAGTAACAATTAGATTATCCTGTAACTTCCTCTTCTCCAGGCCACACAAGCCCATCTTCCTCAATCTGTTCTTGAATATCATACATCAGCCTCCTCACTGTGTCTCACTGCTGTATTCACTTCAACTTGTCAGTGTACTAAAGGGACAAAAACTCAACACAGTAAGTCAGGTGTGGTCCCATGAGTACCAAAAGAGTGGGTGAAACACTTTCTTTGACTTACATGGTGTCATCTTGGTAGCCACTCTACTTTCACGATTCACCATAGCAAGAGCACACAGCTGACACTTGTATCCATTTCTGGATGGCCTCTTTGCAGTTGCTTTTCATCAGTCTGATATTGCTTTATGGTATTTTTCCATCTCAGCAGCAGAGTTGTGCATCCACTTTTGTTAAGCATCATGAGATTTACTCTCAGCCTCTTTCTCCAGGCTTTTGAGATCCCTCTGAAAGTAGCCATACTCTCCACTTTATCGATTGCTCCCCATGTTTTGTTGAGCTCTCTGTCTCATTGTCTGTATTGTAGCTGATGCTGCTAAACAATAATATCACAGTACTGACATCCCCCTCCCTCTAATATTTAACACAACAAATAGTGGCCTACAGTGGATCTTTGAATTGCTGTCCATGTGCTTTGAGTAGACATAGAATTATAGAATGGCATGGGTTGGAAGGTACTTCAAAGGTTATCTAGTTGTAACTCCTTTACCATGGGCAGGGTTGCCACCCACTAGATCAAGTCACCCAGAGCCCCATCTAACCTGGCCTCAAACACCTCCAGGGATGGAGCATCCACAGCTTCTCTCGGCAGACTGTCCCAGCACTGCACCACCCACTGAGTAAAGAATTTCCTCCCAACATCTAGCCTAAATCTGCCTTCTTTTAGTTTGAGACTCTTGCTCCTTGTCCTATCACCACTCACCCTGGTAAACAGTCTCTTCCAGAATTTCTTGTCGGTTCCTTTTGAGTACTGAAAGACCTTAATGAAGTCTTCCTAAACCCTTGTCTTCTGCAAGTTGAACAAGCCCAGCTCTCTCTTCTTCATACGACAGGTGCTCCAGGCCTTTAATCATCTTCATGACCCTCCTCTAGACCATCTCCAACAGCTCCACATCTTGTCCTGAACACAGTACTCAGGGTGGATCCTCACCTTGCTGGCCATCTTTCTTCCGTGACAGCCCAGGACATAGTCGGCTTTCTGGGCTGCAGTCAGACACTGCTGGCTCATGATGAGATTTTCTTGAGACAGTCAGTTTTCCATCTGTTTGATAGTCCATTCATTCAAGCCATACCTCTAGTTTGGCTAAATATGCTAGTCTGCTGGTAGTCTGTGTCAAAATCTTGTAGAATTTGAGGAATATGTTCTTCAACTCCTACATCTACTGAATCAACCATCTCAGCATTCAGGTTGGTCAGGCATTGCTTTCCCCGCACCTAGAAATAACTTCAAGTGAAATGTGCAGTCATCTTTCCATAGAAATAGGACTGACTGGCTTGCACTTCCCTGGATCCTCTTTGAAGTGGAGTATCACATTTGTGTTTTGGTTGTCTTTCAATCACGCTGTCATCCTGGAAAGAAGAAACCCTAGAAACTTCCTCATTTCACTATGACACTTTAACCGTGGCACTCTCAGATGCATCCCATCTTGTCACTTCAGACTTGTCTATGTCCAGGATGCTAAAATGACTCCTGACTAAATCATCCTCAACTGCACTTGGTTCCTCCAGTCACTACTTTGAGGCTCAGGAACCTTGATAAGCCTGAGACCTTGCCAACAAAAAGCAAGACAAAGAAAGCATTGAATAATACTTCAGTCTTTTTCTCTCCTTTTTCATACCATTTCCTTATATTTTGTCACTTCATTTCATGCCTCATTCATTGTGAACCCAGTTACCTTTGTCATTTTTTTGCTGCTGATGTTCTTTTTTGCACTGTCAGTTCCAGCTCATATTTGCATTTGTGCTCACATGGCTGATGTTTATGTATTCCTCTCTGATATCTAGTCTCCAAATCTACTATTCTGCTTTTTTTCTCATTTTTGTTTAAGATGTTGTATTTCCTGCCCACATACTTTCAGAGCAAGTTTATTGTTAGGTTTTCTGCATGCACATTTTTTTCCCAGTAACTACTGCTGAAATTCTGTCTTCTTTCAACTGGAGAAATACCTGGCTTTAGGCCAATTGTTTAATAATCTGAAGTTTGTGATTGCAAGTAGTTGTATACATTATGTGTTTAATAATTGCAGATCCAGCTATCTCAAGTGGGAATGTGAAGCTAGAAATACGTATATCTGTTATGCTGTATAGAACTACAGCTAGAGTGCAGTTCAAAGCCATACTATAGTTATCAGTTTATATAGAAGAGTGTAAGGTAAAATGAAACTAAACTTTTTCTGATTTGTGTGATTATTTTTCTATAGCCAATTCATAAAATGCTCAAAGTCAATTGTTAATGCCAGCCCTAATATTGAAGCACTGTGCATGGCGTTCATGTGTTTTAAGTGTGTTTTTAAGCAACTTTCCCATTCTTTTGGGGAGATGAGATATTAAATAAAAAAATAGCCAGCACTGCATATGTGGCTTAGAAATATCTCTGTTTTTTTGTTTGTTTTTTTTTTTTAATCAATCATTCTGTGGTAAGTAAATTTTTTTTTAACAGAAGTTCAGAGAATTATGAATGTTGCAATTAATGGCCTGGTTCTGGTAGCTTTGTTAGCATATGTGTAGTAGTTTTATTTCATTGAAAGAAATTTTTAATATGTTGCAGTGTTCACGAGTTATTTTATAGCAGTAAAATCCAGAAACATTAATTACAACATTCTGTAGATGTAATATATGTTTGTTTAACACAGTTCAGGCTTCATTAACCAGTTTAATGGGCTGATCAAAATTCTCGCATAGTGTTACGGTGTTTACAGCACTGATCATTTATGGTAATTTTGTATTTTTCATCTTTTATAATATATTACTTTTTTTATTTTTACCAGTATCTTAAATTAAGAAGTTCTAGTGTTTTTAAATGAGGAATTTAAGTGTATCCAAAGCAATTTAATACTTCCTAAAAAGAGCATTTCTGCTAACATTGTGTATGAGATGATCATTTATCTAAAGAGATCAATTACTCCACTGTTGTAAGACAGTTCAGAAAGCAGAGATACTAGCTTTCAAACTATTTTATATTATAGTTTACAAATACATATGTGACCGTTTGAAGGTGGTGAAGTAAGTTGAGTTTTATACTCTTATGATTTCATATTGAACTGTGTGAAATTTTAGCTTTGATCTTCAGAGATGGAACTTAAGATGTGCATGATGACTCAGTTGTGGTTCAGAGTATGACAGTTTTAGAAACTCGTTGTTGGATGGTGCTGTATGTTGACATACTGTAGGAACAAGTGAAACAACTTGTATCTTGTAGCTCCAGTTCATATAATTCATGTTTTAATTGCAACCCTTATCCTTATAGTCAGGCCAAATTGACCCTGGAGGTGTTCAAGACCAGATTAGGTGGGCAACTTGGTCTAGTACCAGATCTAGAGATTGGCAGCCCTGCCTGTGGCAGAGGGGTTGGAATTTGATGATCCTTGGCGTCCCTTTCAACCCAAATCATTCATAATTCTGTGAGTCTATGATAAAATAAACAGAGCTAGCAATCAGAAGAACAGGAAAAATCAATGCAGCATTTTGATGGGTTAACTTAATTGCTGTTTCTCTTTTTCATATAGATCACATTAAGTCCTTCTGTATTCTCTGTATTCACAATTCTTGCAGTGGTGTAAAAAAAGCTGTCCTGTGTTCTTTGGTCATTTGGATTACTTACTAAAGTGACAATGACCTCTGCATTAGTTGGGTGTATGAAGATAGATTTGGGAGATGCAGGATAAACTTCATTGCTAAAATTATGAGAAAATTTCAAAAACACTGATCCAGAGACTGCACTTGTTTCAAAATGCATTTATTTCAACACAGGAGTATTTTCAAAATGTTCTCTAACGAAGTGTCAACAGAAGATAAAAATTTGAAAAGGTGTTTGACTTACGGGAGGATATAGAACAGTTTAGAACCGTGCTGATAGTTGACATTCTATAATCAAACAGTATAATTGCACATTGTATTCAGTAGGAGAAAATCATTTTTGTATAAATTGGTGTGAAAGGTTTTATTGTCTTCTCTTACTATGTGTCACTGCCAACACTATCTTGAGCTTGCCCTTTTAAGTTTCCATTTTCGTTCACATCAATAATAAAATAACTGGAAAACCCCCAGCACTGACAAATTCTATAACACATATAGAATTTAAGTGCTAAAGGTCATCTTAACCCTTAGCTATGTGGTTTTAACATAAGTATGTGACAAGATAATTCTAGCCCTGATACATTTAAATATGACGTTAGTATGTGTTATGTTTGCCTGAATCACACTACAAAGACTTGGAGCATATAATTACATCTCAAATCCAGAAATGAAAGTGAAACACTCAGGTAGGCACTAGCGTATCTATATTAAAGAGGGAACATTTCTACATAAAATGTCTTCAAGGAAACTCTGTAAAGAAATACTCTTCTCAGCAGAATAGACTGCCTCGTGCAATCTGGATTTGTTGACACATTCGCTGTTCTGGTTGGAATGTTCTTATTGTCACTACATGCAACATTTTTAGAAAAAAGTCCCTCCCCAGCTTTCCTGTAGGCCCCCTCCAAGTACTGGAAGGTCACTTTAAGGTCTTCTCAGAGCCTTCTCTTCCCCAGGCTGAAGAGCGCAGCTCTATCAGCCTCTCTTCACTGCGGAGGTGCTTCAGCCCACTGTTCATCTTCATGGCTGTCCTCTGGACCCACTTCAACAGCTCAATGTCTTTCTTGTTCTGGGACCCAACTGCAGCTGGACGCAGTGCTCCAGGTGGGGTGTCACGAGAGCTGAGTAGAGGGGCAGAATCATCAGAGAAGTTCACACTTCTCTTGATGCAGCCTAGGATACTGTTGGCCTTCTGGTCTGCAAGCGCACACTGCCGGTTCATGCTGAATCTCTCATCAACCACTAGCCCCAAATCCTTCTTGCCAGAGCTTCTCTCAAGCCATTCTCCATCCAACCTGTATCTGTACTTGGGATTGCCTCGATGCAGATGCAGGACCTTGCATTTGTCTTGTTGAACTTCATGAGGTTGGCATGGGCTCATCTGTCAAACACATCCAGGTCCCTCTGGATGGCATCCGTTCCCTCTAGCATGTTAACTGCACCACTCAGCTTGGTGTCGTCTGCAAACTTGCTGAGGTGCACTCGATCCCGCTGTCCATATCACATACAAAGATGTTAAATAACGCTGGTCCCAGCAGTGATCCCTGAGGAACCACTCATTATCAGTCTATTCTTGGACTTTGAGCTGCTGACCACAACTCTCCAAATGCGGCCATCCTGCCAGTTCCTTATCCAGCAAGGGGTGCATCCATCACATCCATTTTTCTCCAGTGTGGTGACCAGGATGTCATGTGGGACAGTATCAAATGCTTGGCACAAGCCCAGGTAGATGACACCAGTTGCTCTTCTCTTATCCACTGGCACTGTAACTCCATCATAAAAGGCCACCAGGTTTGCCAGCCATGACTTGTCCTTGGTGAAGCCACATTGGTTACCACCAACCACCTCATCTTTACTTTCCATGCAAGTTCTTCAGGGGAATCTGCTCCATGATCTTGCCAGGCACAGAGATGAGACTGACTGGCCTGTAGCTCCCTGGATGTTCTTTTTTCCCCTTTTTGAAAATGGGGGTTATGTTTCTCCTTTTCCCACCAGTGGGAACTTCACCAGACTGCCATGACTCTTCTTACTCAATGGGCTGTTTTCATGGGCTCCTGTACCACTTGGAAGAGGAAGTTGACATCAGCACATTTCAGGAACCTCTTTGATTTCTGTTGCAGTGCTGTGTTTTCCCTCTATCAGATATCAGAATGGTTTTGTAAATGTGAAGCTGCTCCTATCTGTTTCTAGAGGGCATTATTCACTTGGTCTTCCTGGTCAGGTGGCCTGTATTAGACCCCCACTGTGATGTTTCCTTCCCCTGCCTTTCCTTTGACCCTAATCAATAAGCCCTCTGGCAGCTCCTCATTTATCTCCAGGTGGAGCTCCTTGGACTCCAGGTGGTCATTGATGTAGGGGGCAGTACCCTCTCCCCTTTTCCACTACCTGTCTTTCCTAAAGAATTTATAATCTTGTGTTCCTACATTCCAGTTGTGAGTGCCATCCCACCATGTCTCAGTGATGCCAATGGCATCATGGCCCTGTAGACATGCATGTGCATGCAGCTCTTCTTGCTTGTTCCTTATGCTCCATGCGTTCTTGTAAAGGCATTGGGGTTGGGCTTCCATTGAGCCTGATTTACCAATTGGAGTTCCCTTTTCCTGCACCTTAGGTATTGTTTTATTGGCCTCTAATCCAACTCCAGGCTCAGGGCACCCATTACTGTCATCAGCCTCAAGGTGAAATGGTTTGTGGTTTGTGGATCTCATCCCCCAGCAACTCTAATTTAAAGCCTTCTGTTTAAATTGGAAGGCTTGTTGCCAAAGATGGTCTTCCCCTTCCCTCAGAAGTTCAGATTTCTCAAAACCAGTAGTGTGACGGTAATAGCTGAAGCCCTGTTTGTAACACCATTCCCTCACCCATCTATTGATTTCTTAATTCTATCAGCCTCTCCATTCCCCTACCTTGGAGGATTGATGAGAAGACTACCATTGCTCCCAAGTTCTTCACTGGTGCTCCGAGCTCCATTTAGTCCCTCTTGATGTTCTTCAGGTTGCTGACAGCTGTGTCACTGGTGCCTACATGAGACAGCAGCAGCAGGCAGTTGTCTGGGGCACATACAGTCTGGTAGTCTCTGTGTCACATCTTTGATACAGGCCCCTGGCAAGCAGCAGACCTCTCTAGATTATGGGTCAGGATGACAAATGTGTGCTGAGTATCCCTCAGAAGAGAATCACCCTCCAGTATCACCCGTTGCTTTTTCTTAGTTGAGGTAGTTGTTTTGCAGCCAGGAGTGGGTCTGGCTGCCTTACTCAGTTCTGATGACTTACCTGTTACTATTTCTTTTTCCTTTTCAGCCTGCAGAACTGCTTCACCACAGAGGCACCTCAGGCTGAGATCAGCTGGATAGGATAGAGGACTTCACTTCATCAGGAAGTGGAACAGCAGGAGGAGTGGGGATTTGGGAGAAGCTGCATTATCTTTCCAAATTGATAACACTGATAGGTGATCCTGCAACTGAAAGGACTGTATGTGAGGAAGTAGGTAGTGGGAAGTAAGCAGGATGTATTGAAATGCTGTTACACTGGGGAGTGCTGACCAGTCTATGAGCACATGGGAAAAACATCAGGGTACAGCTTGAGTCTGAAAATGGAGAAATTATAGAGTCATAGGATGTTGTGAGTTGATGTTTGGGCAGTGGCATGTTCAGAATGGCAGTGTTCACTGAAACAGTCTCTTTCAGAAACCAGAAGAGAGCTAGCATTTTCTAAAGGTTTATCTGTTTTGGAAGAGGAACGAAATTTTAAGATTTATTTAAGTGTTACTTAACCTATATTGACTCCTGGACATGAAGAGTTCTAACTTAAAATAGACAATTTAATTTAATAAATTTTGAAACTGAATTTCTTTACCTTACTGTAATTTAGTCTTACACTTGAGTGCTCCTGTACCTTGCAAGTTGTGTTACTCTTTTGTCCTCATATACCTAAGTATGGCATGTGCTGTGCCTTTCATGATATTCAGTGTTACTGTAGCAATAGTAGTGTTATCTTTTAGCAACAGAGACTATGAGATCCACTGCTTTGCGGCTACAGGTAGTGTACCTTATATAGTTTTTGTACACTTGACCTTTGGAAAAAAAAAAAAAAAGGAGCAATACCAATGAGATTATAGAGGCATGTATAAATACATAAATAGCATTTTGAAATAATGTTAGGATTCAAAAGTGAAGCATTCAAAAATTAGCCATTGGCATAAAGCTATTCAGTATAGTATAGCTTGCTCTTTTAAGCCTGCTCCTTATCTCAATGCATTACTTTGTACATTCTTTCACTTTATATTTATATCATTTAGCTTTAAGGAAAGAATAGACTCAGGATGATCTGTTTACTGTATCTACAAAGGAAGCTCAAGTGGATGTGAAATGAAAACTCACTACACAGATAAATGAAAGATTATTAGAAGATGCACTTAAAAAGAAAAACTATAATCACATGATGCAAAGAACTCACATAATTCCATATTTGCTTTTTAATCTAAATATTATTTTGTAGTTGAAATATCTAATTAGATGAACAGTTCATTTTATCTGTTTGACCAGGGTGGTGTGAGTGGTCAGGATAACCTAATATGGATATCAGGAAGCATGAAAACAAGGAAGACTTATACAACCTAATCACAACAATAACAGTAGGTACTATGGTAATATGAATAAGATAATCTGAAATTTAAGAGATGGGTGAAATATTCCCTTTAGTTTTCTCTTCACATAGAAGCTTAGAAAAATTATAACAACATAAAAGACATTTGATCTTTTTTTCATTTTATAATTAACCAGGATGTACTTGCCATTTGAAGCCACTTTGAAACCAAATGCTACTCCTTTGTATTAACATGCAGGGAGTACTAGAAAATTGAACCAAGTAGCATTTAGCTGTTTCTGCTCTTGAGATGAGATGATTAACATCTACTCTTTTTCTAATTCTCTTAGTGGTACCTGATCCCCATAGATGTTTCATATTGGCTTCTAGAATTTGAGCACTATGGTGTAAAATTGCTATCTCAGCCCATTTCTTAAAAATTGTCAGAACTCAGGAAAATTATTAACCTTCAACTTAAGCTACTGAATCTTACAAAGGGAGCTTAATGATTGATGGAGACAAAGTGGACAATAATTGCAGGAGGGAAACAAAGGTATATATAATATACTGAGCCCGTTTTGTTTTCTGGTGAAAGATAAAGGCAAATGGAAAGCCTTGTTACCTTAGTGGTAGCTATTATGTCTAAAAAGAGTAGGAAATTTTTTTATTAATGAAGATGAGAGTGGGATTAGTAAGAGAAAAATGAAGAAAAATTGAACAAATGAATTGTATCAAGTCTAAGGTTTGCTAGGTGCTTGGCCAGCTGATTCCCTGATCTGTCTACCTTTTGCATAGGTTTCCCACTCAACTTCAAAAACATAAGAATAATCTTAAATGCAACCTTGGAGGTTCTGACCTAGTGGCCTCTGTTAAGAAAACCTGAAGAACTGACAGACTCCTTTGCTAGCTTATCCTTTGGGCTGATGGCCTTGGTTACTCATTTTGGCCAGAGCCTTGCTTACTTCAGACAACTGGCCAGGCAGCCCAGTGCTTCTCAACATTATTTAGTTGGTTTGTCCACCACACAACTATAAACTTGCAAGTCCTGCAGTAGATTGAACTGAACACTTCTCATGGCTAAGCTTCAGAGACTGAAATGTCTAATGAACTTAAATGAGGTATGCACCAACAGGAAACAGAGCCACTTTCAAAGGAAACCCACCTGCCTTCCACTCAATGAAGTGTGTTTATACTGAACACTTCACTTACTAATGAATTCAGATTTTTGGTAGAGTAGCAAAAAAGCTATAACTAGTTTGACTGTCACCATAATGTTCCGTGACTGAAGTTGTCTGCTCTGTTCATAAGCATTACGAAACATGATGCATTACATCATCACATTTTTTCATGGATACCCTCCTCCATATGACTGTTCTTTTAAACAATCTGTTATTTAATATTTTGTGTATTTTGTTTCCAGCTGTATGAAATGAACATAATGCCCTGTTTCCTGTACATTCTCCAGCTTCGTTTGGGGAACGTGATTGTTCATTTTACCCTTATGTTTAATACAGGTGCATTAAGATGATAATATTTAATCTTGCATGAATGTTACCAAAAAAATATTGTTAGCATCTATGGATAGACACTAGCACTGTGGTGGTGTTAAGTTTATTTGTTCAGAACTTTCTTGAAGCAAATTAGATAGTTATGTTCTGTCCAGAACATAAAAATACAATTAACAACAGCTTCCTTCACCTCTTGTTTGTAGGTTGTCTTTGGAGAAAACAAAACATTTGTTAAATGGTTAACAAAAATGTAGTCTCTACCCTTTTATAATGAAAATCCTATTTTATAAATTTATAAACTAAATCTTATTGTTGGATGAAGCATACACTGAGATTTTTTCTGTGTCATTTTAAATTGTGGTACTTGTAATCAAGTGTGTGAATTTTAGGAATGTAGATACAGCAGGCTAGGTTCTACCTTTCTGTGGTTTAAAAGGCCAGTCGAACCAGTTACATAGTGGTTGTCAGATACAAACTAGTAGTGACCACAGAAGTTACAGAACAGCTTCTGGTATATCCCACTTCCCTTTGTTCCCAAATATTCTTGTACTGTGTTAAAGATAAATTAAAATTTGAAAGCTATTTTTTACTGTTTGAACAGTTGATTTGAATTCGAAAATGTTGCTGTTTGTTCGAAAAAAACCTTGTATTTTTACATGGGAAGTTCTAAGTAAAATAGTTAGCTGTTAGGAGGAAACAAGTAGAAGAAAGGCTCTTACTAGCTTATTCAAGTTTTTTGTTTTTTATGTAATGATAAATTGAATAGCAAAAGCAGTCTGTTAGGAATATCACAGGTGACACTTTCTGTTTTTAGCAGTGTTACTATTCAGCAGTTTTGAAGCACATAAGATCAAAAATAGTAGATGCATGTTTTGTTTCTACAATATAATTCAATACCAATATTACTCACTGCTCCATAGCATTATTTAAGTTAACTGTATTCAAAACATTTTTTTACATGGAAGTTCATGCTGCCACCTGTGAATGCCACAGTAAGGGTAGAAGTAAAACCAGTCTTATACATGGATAAAATAGTATATGAACAAACAAACAAACAAACAAAAAACAGATAATAAATAAAGAAAATGATAATGCTCTAACTATAATCCAGGCAATTTCTTCCAGAGGTTCAGTAACTGATTTTAGAATATTCATGTGAGAACTAGCTGTAGATTATTTACACTGTAGAACAAGAAGAACGGTCTTTCTCACTTTAAGCATATTCTATGATTGTCATTGTAGAACTTCAGAACACTGATGAGTTTCTCAGTGAACACTACTGAGCCATCTGCTGAAGTCTCAAGAAGGATAGTAAATGATGAACTAAATATGACAGTTCTCTGAATCTGAAGCACTACTGGTGTTTTACTGTGGCTCCATTTTCAACAGGCATTGAAGTAAGCAGGGTCTGTTTATCAGGCCAAGGCAATACAAAAATTCTAAATGGTCACCATTAAATTTGAAGCAGATAAAAATATATCATTTATGTAGATATGAATAGCGTAACTTAGTTTCTAATTGGATAGTTTGTTTATTTTGAGATCCATCATCAGTGAGTAATAATAGGGAGCTCAATTATTTCCATTTCATTTTGAGTTATGACTATATTAGAAGGCAAAATAGTTCTCCAGTTAATCTCTAATTTATGGTGTGTCTGATATTTTTCAGCAATTTCCAGAAAATTCAATGAATGAAATAGTGATTGTATAGTCTGCCTTAAAAGACCAGCTGCACAGGCTAGTTCACAACAAAACAAGTTGGACAAAATGATTTCTGAAGTACTGTTTCCCTTATCACTTCATAGAGCCTCTCTGGCTGTGGAGACTTATCTGAGCCAACTGTTTCAGATTTCTGTCTATCTGAGATAATGGATTCCTCTCCTTTCTTCACTACCTCCACTTCTTATAATGTATGTTCAGGTTATGATGAAGAGTGTCTTTTTGTCCCCAGGTTCTCATACACAGTGGAATTAAAAGTTTATAGGAAAAAGTCCCTCAAAAGGCAGCTGTAGCTTTTTATTAATGGTATTTTTGTATTTTAGTGTCATTTGTCATCTGAAAAAACAGCATTAACTGGTGACTGCTAAGTTTTCTTGTGACAGCCAATTGTTAACACTCTGGATGTTTTGTAAAGAAAACAGGAAAACAGGATGCAATGTATTTGTGTAGATATCGATGTTTTCAGGAAAAAAAAAAAAAGCAAAAAAAAGCATAGAATTCAGTGTTTCAGAGGCTTAATTGTTATTTTTGACATTTTGCATCTGGGTGTCAAGAACTATGAATGACTGTGCAGAGATTAAAATTATCCGAACTAAAAGAGGATCAAGGAACCTAGTTTAGTGTTGAACTTTTAGCTCAATATACTAATGCAGTTAATACCTGCCAGAAAGGAGAGCAATTTTGTAGTTTGTTATGAAGCAGAATTCTCCTTTTAACTTTGGTCTATATAATCCTCTTAATAAGCCTCTTGAGCTTGGCTTTCTTGATGATGTTAAGAAGATAGAAACATATTTATTTTCCTGCCAGAATCTAGATAATCCCATTAATTTTTTCCAGGTGTTTTTAGAGAAGAGTCAGGTAGAGGAAGCCTTCATTCAGCTTCTGTCTTGGAAAAGTGATGATCTTGCCTCAAAAAGAGGTAACTGAACTTTTGCAGAGGCTCATTGAAAACTCCAATTCTAATTACAGTCATCTGTTGTAGCTCCCTGCCATTTAAGCTTATTCCACATGCTCTGTTTCTCAGGATTTTTAGCATAAGAGTTCTCCTGCAAGGTATTTCTCTCTTCTTTGAGGGGAAAGTAGTTGTCTCTTTCCCATCTGGCATGCATGCATGCAACCACCATTGCTCTCGTATTTAGGGGGAAGATAAAAAAATGATCTAAAGCAACACTGTAAGGAATCAAGGCAGTGTTCAGTCTAATAAGTAGAGGGAGGTTGTCTGTGAGATGTGAAGCTACCAGTCTGAAGTCACAGGTGTGCACCTAGACCTCTGCCCTGATATTAACCAGTGAGAAGGGGATCTGAATATTAGTAGAGCTATAAATTATTGGTGCAAAATAATAAAAAAATACTGCTGATTAAGGGAACTCCATATCTACAGTGCAAGAAACATATAACAATAAAAAGTATTGGTTTTTTTTTTTTTTGTCTGTGCAAATAACAGGCATTTGTTTTCTGTGAAGTTTCATGATCATAAAGTAGTACGTAGCTTGAGTATGATAGCAGGCTGGAGAAGAATTATACTTTTGTTTTCAGTCAGACATTTTTGAGTGCAGGAAGGGCCATCAGAATACTGGAAGTTTCTGTTCAGTAGCTGTACTAAATTATCAGTCAAAGTCAAGTGATATAACCAAAATGTTTTGTTTCAGATTAAGTATTCTGTTTCACTGGAAATGATGTTTTAGACTTCTAAAGTAACAAACAAAGCAATCAAGGAAATTGATACATGACCAAGCAATCAGGCAAGATGGACTGAGAGAGTAAGTTTGCAGTATGACTTATCTCAAATCATATTTAGTTTTGTAGAAAGTACGAGGGGTATGATGTTCCATTGGATATTTCCACAGAGCACCTGCTTTTCTGTGTGGCCTTAAATTATACATGCATGAGAAGATACAGCCCTGCTTGGTTGGAGTTAACAATGAAGATATGGTATAGGTTTTCAATTTCTGAGCTCTGTTTCACTAGTCTCTTGCAGGAAGAAATGCTATAATGAAGGGCAGCTTGGAAAGGAATCTGATAGTTGTCAAGGTGAAACAAGTCAGGCTTGAAAAGAAAGGGGAGATGGAGATGGTTTTTAAAAATACTGCTTTTTCTGAGGAAAAAAAAGGGACCAAGGCAAATAAGGTGGTGCAGTTTTATGCTTGTTCATGAAATTCCAATTCTTGCAGGCAAATTGAATCTACAAAGGATTTTTTTTTAATTTAGCATATTTTTTCTTTTTCTAAAGGTTCCATGATTCTCTATAGATTTCAAGGGTAAAGTATTCTTTATTGAAGAAATTCCATTTTTAACTTATATGCTCTTTGAAGGTCTCTCCGAAGAGCTTTTGAAGTCTCTTTTGAAGTGTCCAGGCTCCAGTAAAGTGTTACTAAATTGCTACGGATTTAGGAGAGCTCTACCATTGAGCAGGTGGATTGTTGCCAAAGTCGGGTCAGAGGATCTCAAACTGCCTTGAGAGATGCCAAACTTGAAGCAGCAACCAGGCTATAGCTGCATCTGAAAGCAAAAAGTATTCAGCGCCAAGATCTGCTCAGAACAGAATGGTCCTGCCTGATGAGACCAGCTAGTGAGAAGCAAGTGTTGTTACCTATCTTGTTGTTCCCTAGGCTTTGAGGTAAACTATTCCAATGTAAACTTAAGCCAATTAAAGATACTTTTTTTTTTTTTTTTTTTTTTTTAAACAAGTGCTGTGTTCCCAGCTGCTCTCCTATGTCATTGTAGCAATATAAATGCATTTCTTCATTATCTCTAGCATATATAGCCGTAACTGTCTCTCACCCTGTAATTTGCAAGTAGGATCTAAGGAAAACAAAATTAATATCTAATTTCTTTGATCCTTAAAACTGTAAAGGTCCATGAATTCCATCTCATTTGTTTGTGATTAGGTGACAGAGGAATCTAATTAGCATTAGTTTCTCCATATATAGGGGAAGAATGACAGTTGCGTGCTGTCCTTTTGCATTGCATACTATGAGCAGCGACTTCCTTTCTGCATTGCTGTGTCACAGCAGCAGGTGAGAAGAATGAGAGCAGGTGATCAGGACCTTTCTTGATGGAATCCCTTTCATTAGTATTGTAATGGTCTGATGGCTACAGTCTAAGAATAATTGCTGACTTGAGCTCTGTCTTTGTTAATTCCCTGTCAGTTACTGTTTTGGCTTTTTTGTTTGTTGTGGTGGTGGTTCTTTTGGGTTTTTTTTGTTTGTTTGTTTTTGCTTTTTTAGGAATTACAGTTTTATTAGAACTTGATGTAACAGTTAGAGTTTTCTATAGCAAAAACACCTAAGTAATCCCAAACTGTACAATGTTAAAATACACAACTTTCTGATTGCTCTTGCTGGGGTAGAATTTGGACTCAAAATTTTTAAAATTATGATTCTTAAAATGTTAATGATGTGAATTAAATAAAATAGTAATTATCTGCAAGAGAACAAGAGTCACCTTTAAATGTACATCAGAAAAAAATAGAAGACTATTGTCTAAAGCTAGGTGTGCAAATATCTAACTGCTTGAAATTAGTACAAATATCCTGTAACATACACTAAATACATGTTTGCATTTTATTTACATTTGTGGTGGATTTATTTTAACTGTTAATTTCTAATAGATGTTATTATGTGATTGTTCTTACAGATAGGATTATAGAATGATTAGGATTGGAGGGGGCCTTGAACGCCACTCTCTGCTGCCATCTCTCATGCTGTTGGCAGGGGCATTTTGCACTGGACAGGCTGCTCAGGGCTCCATCCAAACTGTCCTTAAACACCTCCAGTGATGGGGCGTTTGGAGCTTCTCTGAGCAGCCTGTTCTAGTATGTAAACACTGTCATTGTAAAGAATTTAGTCTTTTTACATAACTTAAATTTACTCTCTTTTAGTTTAAACCATTACCCTTCTCATACACACTGCTAAAGTCTCTCCCCATATTTCTTGTTGGCCCCCATTAAGTACTGAAAGGCATCTATGAATTCTCCCCATAGCTTTCTTTGCACTAAACAACCCCAATTCTCAGCCAGAGAGCCCTCTGAAACAAGGGAGGTGTTTGAGTTCCCCCTTGCTCTGCACTGAGGACTTCAGTCTTGGATGTGCAGCGTCTCACAATGGCAGAATGAGTGGCAATCCTATCCCTCTCCCTCCCTGACACACCTCTTTTGATGCAGCCCAGGATATAGTTGTGCTTCCAGGCTACAAGTGAGCACTGCTCACTTATATCCAGCTTTCTATCCATCAGGACCCCCAAGTCCTTCTCTGCAGAGCTGCTATATATTCACCTCCCAGCCTGTATCCATGTTTGGAATTGCCTCATTGAAGTTGCAGGACTTGCACTTGGCCTGAGTTTGGCATGCACTCTTTTCTCAAGCCTAACTGAATATTATCTCCTTCCTTTGGAGTAGCAGCTACACCACTCAGCTTGGTATCATCTGCAAACTGTGTCACCACAGAAGATATTAAATAGTTCCAGTCCCAGTACGGACACCCCTGAGGCACGTTACTCATTCTTGATCTCTGCCTGAACGTAGAGCCAATGGCTGCAACTCTTTGGCCAATTCTATATCCACGGAGTTGTTCATCCACCAAAACTACATCTCTCCTGTTTAGAGGGAAGGGTGTTGTGCGGGACTGTACCAAGTACTTTGCACAAGTCAGGTAGATAATAGGAGTTGCACTTTCTTTGCTGCTCTGTGTCCTCCAATTTCAATAGCTTTGCTGCTTTCTCTAGACTCCCATTCAAAATTGACCACTGATTATTTTTTCCTTCAAGCTGCTGAAGCCAAAGATTATTAATTTCAAACGTAAATTCTTAAATAAAGCTCATGAACAAAAGACATTGCTTTGGAATTGTTGTAAGTAGACCTTGTAGTCAGGATGGGAGAAGCGATTAGAGTAGGAATGGAATTAAGGGAAGCAGTTTAGTGTTGTAATGGGTTTCTTTGCTGCTTGGATAGACAAAGTGGTAGACTTCTGTGTAGAGAGCACTGAAGTGAAAAAAATATTGAAGTTACTTGCTTATAAACAATAAAGACTTTAGATTTAGTAATCTGGTTTTGCTTTGCTTATTGTTTATTTATTTGACTTCTGGCTACTAACAGCTAAATTATCTCAATTTGGGACTGCGAGCTCATTCTGAGTGTAAATGAAAATAGGATAACACTGTGGTAATCCACTTTTCTGTATTTCTTACTTGGCCTATGTCTCCGGGTTTTTATTTTTGTTTTTCTGTTTTTGTCCTTAATGAAAATTTAGGTTCTGTAATCAATCCAGAACCTTAAGAATAAGAACTATAAAATCATTTATTTCAAATGCAAGTTTTAAAAAAGTTTTTCCTAGCATTACTCATAAAGTCCACATGATTTGTTAAGTATGATCGCTCAGAACAGCATTGCTCTGAGCCTCCTACCTGTTACAGCTCAGTAATGACTTCATAAATGTGTGGGTGTAATTTTGAAACTGGAAAATGCGTTCTCCTGGGCCATTAATTTCTATCTACAGCAAGATGAGTTATGTTGTAAAGTATATGTCCTTTTTAATTTTACTTAAGTTCATTTTCTGTTACTGCATCCTAAAGGACAATAAAAGCAAGTTCCTATCTGGAGTAGTAGAAATGCATTTGGCCTTATTGAATAATTAGTGCATGCTCATTTTTGTTGCATGTGCTTATGTCTAAGTAAAATTTAATAAATTGACTTAATAGCCCTATGTATTTCTCTTTTTTTTTTTTTTTTTCCTAAATAATTCAAGGAAAAAATGATAATGCTTATTGTCAGCATATGCATTGCTAAAGCCATGAGACATGGGAATCCATGTGGAATAACACAGGTCTGTGCTTTCCAAGAGGTGTTTGATCTGACCTTTAGAGTCTGTGCAGTGCAAAAGGTCTGGAGGTGAAGCAGAACGTACAGTAATAGTGATGGAAATATGTAGTAAGTGCCTCACACTAGATCTAGAATTTGTTCTGGAGTGCCTTTTAAAATTGAGTTCCAGATTAATTTCAGATATTCAACTATCTGCTGGGAAACCATTTTTTAAATCTTTTTTAATCATCAAGAGGATTACTTACTTTGAAAATAAATCATATTTTCTAAATTACTTAATGGTTTCATCTTTCTGTACAAAGGCTGTGATTATTTAACTGCTAGTGAAATCTGAGAATATATTTATACTTTCTTTTACAAATCCTGGGCCTTCTTACATGTTCAAGCCAAATACTGCATTCTACTGACTCAAGCTGCCACTTTCTAGCCACTCAGACATGAAGTTCTGATATATTCTAGGCATTTTTTTAATAGGTTTTTAAACAAGCCGATCTACAGATGCAAATGAATAAAACAGATTGCGAAAACTAACAAGTGATTTTCAAGTTAGGTTGGAAGTTTTGGAGCTGAGGTTTGCAGCTGCCAGGCTGCTGTAAGTGGCTGGAATTCCATCACCTTCAGTCTTAGGTGAAGCTGTGACTAAGATTGCTGCAGAGATTTCTTTTGCTTGACAGGTGAGATCAAATCCCGCTAGTCCTTATGGCAGCTTCCCACTAAATCCTTTCTGGTTACAGCTTCTGTTTTCAGTCATCACAGACCTTCATTCACAGCAACTTCTGAGTCAGGCTTCAGCCACTGTCTTGGGCTCGCTCAGCAGTGCATTTCTTCCAGGTCTCTGCTCATTTTCCAAACTACTGATAAGGCCAGACATGAGAGAGGCCTTACCTGATTGCCTACCCTTTGTCAGCTTGCTGCTTTTTTCCTCTTGTAGAGATAGCATTTTGTTTCCTTTTTTCTTCATGTGGTTTTCACTTTGTCCTTTGTATCTTTGATGACGTCCTTACCAGTCAAAGCTGATTTCAGTAGTTAGTTACTTAATTCATGACTGTTACGGGCTCTTTATACTTTCTTTTTTTAAAAGGATTTGGGATGTCTGATCCCATTAGAATTTATTCCTAGATTTAAGTTAGCTGAAACACTTACATCGTTGCAGGATCAAGACCTGATCTGGTAAATAATCTGTTAAAAAATAATTGTTAAATATTGTCTTTATGGCTTTTAGAACATTTAATATTTTTTAAAATTGCTTTATTTAGCAACAGACTGCAGGTATTTTAAAAGTGTAAAATATCTGTTGCGTGTAAATTTGGCATAGTACTTTCATGACTGAAAAATCTTACATTAAAATACTCATTTTATCCACTTCTATGAAATAAGGGTTAGATGCTAATAAGAGTAGGCTTTTGCATTCCATTCTTCCATGGTTTTCAGTGGAGAAGTAGAAAAGCCTACGCTTCACAGTTTTGTGTATAAGAATCACAAGTATACCCATAAGATATATTTGACTGACTAGGACAGCCAGAAAGTTTGTGGCTGGTTTACTTTAATTTCACCATTGTTTATCAGTAAAACAAAGGTGCAGTGATCTTTAAAAAGACAAAACTGGATAGAAGTGAGTTAACTCAATCCAATGAAATTCAAGCAAAGCTTGTGCTGTGAAGAAAGTAATAGAAAGAATCATTTTTACTTGACTTAATAAAAGTTACTATTAAGTTTGAATTTAAGTTTGGATTTTTTTTTTCTTTCTTTTTTTGTCAAAATAGGATTTCATCCAGTATGTTTTGCCAGAGCATTGAGCTATGAGTAACTACTGGTTGTAGATATTTTCTGCCAGAAAGATGAATCTATTTCCAGTAAGCTAGTTGCTTCATCTTGTTGGATACATGCTTGGGAATTTATTACGTAATTCTCTTAATCCAAAGCAGTTGTGTACATATTTTGTAATTGATGAATTGCTAACAGTAAATAAATACTCATACAGAATCAACTGTTAAGAAAAAATACCATTTAACAGCATTCGTACCAGTACACAACAGTGTTGTATTTACTGTATCTTTCCAGACAGACTGCTGTCATCTAAGACTGGTATTTACAGCTTTCACAACATTAAATATAAAGTATCTCAGATAAGAATGCATTTGCATTCTAACTGTATGTCAAATAACTTTTTTCAGTACACTGACTAATACTAGATCACTGGTCCTTGAAATGAGATGTCCTTAATGTCCTTAAAGAAGAAGCAAGTATTTGTCAGTCAAATTTTCCTCTACATTTAGATGAAATGACTTGGTTAAGTCATATCTTTGAAGACTGGGTGTTTCTCCCTTTCACTCTGATTGTGGTTGGCAAGTATAATTTGTTTTAGTGCGTTACCATAACACAATGTCTATCTGCAATGTCCTTTCTGTATTTTCTTCATAAATGGATGTAACCTAAGTGTATTGTGGTGTGTTCTTTGATTAATTGTCTTATTGCTTTTATGTGTGCGTATATCTTATTCCTACCACTGAGTACATATGATTCATGCAATGAACTGTTGTCTTTTAACTTTGAATGTAAATCAACATGCTCCTCTGCTTAACGGCTTTGCAGTGTGGGAGACAGCCAAATGACATAGACTAGAGTCTGCTTTTTTTTGTTCTTTAATCATTTTTATGTAAGACACTGGCAAGAACACTTTTTTTTTTTTTTTCATTTATAAACAGTATTTCATGCTTAAACGTATCCATTTCTTGGTCAAAGTTATGAAATACTGTTACACAAGTAATTTTTTTTTTCAAGAGTTCCTGGTACAAGCAGTAATAGAAGAGATAAAACACTAAAGGAAGGGAAGATAGTTAAGCAGAAAAAAATATTAGGCATAACCAACAAAGAAGAAACAGATGTCATAGAATCAGTAGATTCTTATGGTTTCAGGTCTTAAGAATTGCGCAGATTATTTTCTTTAATCAAAAACCAAGCCTGATGCTCATCTGGATGCTATTGCTAGGGTGAAAGCAATACTTTATGAGCAAACTATTCCTAAAGAGACTCAGAGTAGACATCTGCAGTGTTCTGATATACATGTAAATGTGTTCAAGAATAGGTACTAATTGGGATATGAAAGCTTCTTTCGGTGAGAAATGAAAAGACTTGTTCAATATTAAAAAAAAGAAAAAAAAAAAGAAGGCCAGTAAATGTTCCTTTGTAGTAGTGGCAGTGCAGTTTAGTATCCTAAGCAGCAAACTTCTTGAAAACACAGCCCATATTTTTGTGGCATATAGTTAGGATTTAAATTTTATATCTGGAGTTTAAGTCCTTTTCTGTCAATCTTACCAGTGAGGCAGCCAAGACTAATAGGAAAGCATAATGTTTAGAGTCTGTAGTATTTTAAACGGGATTTTGTTCAGATGTTTCTCCCACCCCCCCACCCCGCCCCATAAAAATGTTATGGAATAGTGGCTTTCTTTAAATTCTGTGTTTCAGCTGATGGGTGCTGTTAGCAAAATTCTTCTGCGAGCTCTGTAACACACTTAGCTGAACTAACAGAACTTACAAACAGGAGTTTATCTTTCTATTGCCTGTCATCTTTGACTATGATGGTGGTCTTACTACAGTCATCCCGGATTGTTAGGACTGTACAGAATATCACATTGCTTGCATTTACTAATGTGGATATTCTACAGATTTTTATTGTAGTTATTGTGAGTGTAGTCATTTTTTTAATTCCTCCAATTTCAGCCCAGAAAACATATATCAGGTTTTTGTTTTATATCATGATTTTGTAATATTCTAGGAAGGCATAAGGTGGAAATTACCCCTGCTCTCTGCATTTTTCTACAATGTAATGTGTTCAAAGGGAAGTGTGCTTTTATGGAAAGAAATGCAATTGTGCTGAAGCTTGTGTTTCATAAGAAGTAATAATTGAAAGCTGAATCGTGGAATCACAGAAAGGTTTTGTTTTCATTTGGTATATTTGTATCAAGAAAGAGAATTGAATGGCTTCAAAACTATACTCCTGGCTTAGTCTATCTTTATCTATTGGAAACCACTCTGCTTTGCATTAATTGAATATAAATTTGTCCAGTGTTATACCAGCTGTCCTTGAAAATTTTTGTAAATGTTCCTCATGTATTTTAAATATATTAGCATACTGCTGCAGAAATAGCTGTTTGGAAAGAATTGGTTACTTACAGACAGTCTGTGTTAGTGGAATATTCTTTTCAGATATTCTATTCAGGATTTCTTGAATAAGTTCAAAATACATTCTTCTGGATGAAGGTCATTTTTCCTCATACTTCATACAAATAACTGCTTTTGGTATTTCAGTCTACATATTCAATTCGGACGATGGTTATGCTCATGCTCTCACAGTTAGTCAATTCTAGATAATTTTTAGTATAACTAAGCAGTCTACGTATGTCTGGTTAATACAGTTACTGCTTATTGACCTCAAAATACCAAATGAATTTTTAACATAGTAAGAAAATAGGTTAGATGTCCTTCTCTGCTGATCTACATCCATCATTATTCTTTCATATTTTTTATGATAAGACTTTAGATTTCAACATTGTTACAGAAAAAAAAGAAGATGAGAATGTGTCATTTTAAATACCTTGTCTTTAGTTTATATAAGAAATGTTTACTGTCCTCAATGCATGGAAATTTTAGCACTGACTACTGTTTCCTGGAGTATGTGTTATTCTTCAATGTT
Source organism: Phasianus colchicus (assembly GCF_987193195.1). Lineage (NCBI taxonomy): Eukaryota > Metazoa > Chordata > Aves > Galliformes > Phasianidae > Phasianus > Phasianus colchicus. Next base: position 47,841,432 of record NC_143476.1, read on the forward strand.
TTTCTTCAAAAGTATTCATATTGTGATTATTAATACCATGAAAATACACAGATTTTTAAAATAAGCCAACTTCTTGGTTATAGTTGCTTACCAGTTTGTGGTTTTGCTTTACCATTTGGCTGATTTGAGGTGAAGTAGCCTGTCTGTAATCAAGCAAATTCTATTCAGCTCTTTACAGCTATTTACATGTTTTCTGAGGAACAGAGCAATTTATTTCATTTTAAACATAATTTCAAAACCAAAAAAAGCAACTGAGAGTGTCTTTGTATGTTAGTATAATTTCTGTATAAATGCTTATGGAATTAAAAGTGAAGATGTTTGAAATGAACAAATATCATCTCTGTTTCTATGATAAATGAATGTAAAACTAATATTTGCATTTTTCTCTTTTTCCAAACATTAGGGGGAACACAGAGATTACCTCGTACAATTGGAATATCTTTGGCTAAAGAGCTAATCTTCTCTGCACGCATTGTAGATGGTGAGGAAGCAAAGTCAATAGGATTGATTAGCCATGTGGTAGAACAGAATGAAGCAGGGGATGCTGCATACAGACGAGCACTAGCTCTGGCAAGAGAATTTTTACCTCAGGTACAACAAATTATTTTGTTATTAATTGTTAATAAATATTAACAGCAGAAAACGAATCTGCTGTGTTCAGAAAAACTGTCATGAAGTTAATACATGAAGTATTACAAAGCCGCTCTATTTATATAGAGAGCAATGAAAAATGATCTTTCTCATGTACTGAATGGTGTTATTTGGTAAGAATTTCAGTGAAGCAAATAAACTTTGTCAATACTTGTGTCAACACGTTGTAGTCTGTGTTTGCATTGTATATTTTGCTTTTAATGTTTTAAACATCAAAATAGTGTGGTATTTTTACTATAAAGCAGTTATCTCAATATTCCATTGCTGTTGAGCACTTCAGAAGAGACACAAAAGTGTCATTATGAAAGTGAGTGTATCTCAGTGTAGATTTTGTTTTGAAAATCGTAAGTGCAATTTCAGTATTAAAGCAAAACCCATTTGGTACTGGGAAGTGATCTATTTTCTTTCTGTCCTTTGTGTATATATTTGATGAAAGTTTCATGCTTTTATATAATTCATGTCATCTTATCTCTGTCTTTTACTAAAAGAGTTAAAATGGATTTTGGTGAATTTCTGGGCTTTAGAACTTAAAAATTTTGGTAAGAAGTTTAACCATGACCCTTATGGGGGTTTTTGTGTTAGCCAAGTGCTACCTGTTCTGTTATGCTATAGAATGCAGGTTATTGTTTGCAGTGGGAGCTCTTGATGAACTTGCTTTCCTAGTGAGGCACCCAAAGTGGCAAATTCACAGGAGATAGTATTAAGGAAAATTAGTAAAGTTCTCCATCAGATCAAAAGTTTAGCAGTAAAATTTTTCAATTCTATAATGATGTGCTCGTATAGTTGCCATTCTTAGCCTGGTTTTGATGGGAATCAAGCAATCTTGACAAAAGAGGGATGCTCAGCACGTAAGCCCAAAACACTGGTCTAAGTCATCACTTCTGAAAACAATATGCATCTCCGATATTTTGTCAATACTGAAAGAAGTTTAGAAGAAAATAGCTACTTTAGTCATGTATTTTAGGATATTTTACCTGTTTAATAAATTTCTGAAGTCTAGAAGGTCCCAGCACAGGAACATTAATGTGCAGGTTGTTTACTGCACAATCTTTTCTTTGATAGTGTTTAAATAATCCTTGTCTTTCATTTTAGGGACCAGTAGCAATGAGAGTTGCAAAGCTGGCCATTGATCAGGGAATGGAGGTAAGGACTTGTACTTCCCATAAGTATAATTAGAAGTCAGATAGGCAAGTTTAATTTACTATGGTGATTTTTATTTTTTTTCCTGGAAGTGTGTTTAGTTTCTCAGTCAATAGCCTTTCAAAATCCATTTGGTCACAACTTTTTTTGAAGATAAAATGTAATACTTTTATGTCTGTATTTATTGATTTTTAACTCTTGAGAATAGAATGAATGTTGATTTCCACAACAAGGCATAGCGATCCCACATCTGCCTAGGTCTAATGCACTCTGCCAACTACTAATTCCAGAAAGTAAACATAAACTATTATGAACAAGTTATATTACAAATATAAATATGCAGAAAAAAAAATCAATTCTGTCAAGGCTCTCAGTTTATTACATAATAAAGACCAAGAGATACGTTATTTATTTTTATTGCTTTAATAGAAGCTACTAATTCTGTTACTTTAATAGAAGACCTATTTCATATTTGATTCTAATTGCCACCCCTTGTTAAATAGTAGTGAACCAAGTTCTGAAGTTCCTTAAATACCTGGCCTGAACACATCTAGACACATATTTTGCTTTAGGCTTGTGAATTATCTTGCTGAGCTCAGCAGGACTATTCTTACTTAAAGTTAAGTGCATGAATAAGGTCTGCACCAGAACACCATATAGTTTAGTATGGGAAAGAAAAAGGGTTTGCATCACATGCAGAATCTAAGTCCAAGAGTATGAATTAAGAACATTTTTCTTTTCAAAGTCACAGAAACAAATTCAGGAACTCTCAATGATCATGTAATTCAGCCTTGAGACTCAAGACAGAATCTACTGTATCGAAAGTGATGAAGCCAAATGTTCCTATTGCTGCTATTAAAGGCAGAGATTTCATGGCTTCTCTAGGTAGTCTTTTTAGCTTGTCTTCCTTTGACAATCTACTTGTGTTACATAGCTGCCACAGTCCTTTCCCTGGCCATTTGGAGAACTGATAATTTCTGCAGCAGATGACATTTTAGAAAGGCAGAGAAGTACCGAGGAAGAAGTCATTTCAGTCATTTCTGAATGGCCATTTCAGCTGTTTAGACCAGCCCACAAAGAAAATTATTTTCAAATGTAGGTGATGGTGCAGGATCGCCACTGGCTTCATTTACTTTTTAAAATCCATTTAAAACTGAAGTAATGTTAAATTTTTAGTACGGCACCATTTTCTTACAGGAATTTTTGAAGACGCTTTCTTCAGAGTGAATTGGGAACAATCTTGCAGTAAATCTTTTTTGCCTTGTAGCAGTTGAAATGATTACAAAAGTGCATGTCTGTAATGACTTTTAGTTCTGATCATTTGTAAATGAAGAGCATACATTGTTTTGACAGTGTGTTACGCACTAGTTTTATCACCATATACAGGAACCATATACGTTCCAGAAACGCAAGGTGCTGTCACCACTTGGCAGTGAGATATTTGTATGTTAAGTAGTGTAGAAGAACTTCACAGACATGTTTTATGATTTGGCATATAGAAACATAGTATGTAGGTTAGCTGATAAGAAATGATGCGTATGAAATGTATAAAAATATGCTTTAAAGAATGTTGAATTTTTTTCCTCAGGTTGACTTAGTAACAGGCCTAGCAATTGAAGAAGCTTGTTATGCTCAGGTATGTAACTATGATTACATGAAAAATGTCAAAAAGAGGCTTTGCTTGAGTACTCTGTGAAGACTTGTTCCTTCTACAAATATTTTGTCACTGTATTTATGCCTTTCACTTTTTTTTTTTTTTTTTTTTTTCAGTAAGGAATTTAAGGAAACAGACGTAGGACAGAAACTGTTTGACTGAAGGAAATTAAGCGCTGTCAGTCCCATACCATGCCAGTTATGCATTGCTGTGCATCTATTCCAATTTGCCATTGATTTTTGGTTTAACATGTAGTAACATAGAGGACACTTTACAAGCATGTGCAACTTGACAACATGTGTGCTTTCCAAAAGAAAATCAAGATAAACATTTTTGCCAGCAAAACATGAGAATAACATATTCTTATTTTGCATGTTCTTGAACTTTGTGATAAATTTTTTGAAGACAGAATCAGAAGCATTAGCATTAGAGATGCACTTATTGAAAGTATGCAGTGATCTGATTACAAACCACCTCCATTCCCCCCAAAACACACCAAAACAGCCATATAACAAAGAAACCAAAAGAAACCAGCACATGAAAACCCTGAAACAAAATCTAGAGATTCTCACTGTTATCTGTTCAGAGAAAAGGTACTCCTTCTTCCAGACTGTTTCTTAGCCCTACTGTATGCCTTTGAAGTGACTGCTACTTTCCTACATCTGACTATACATTGCAGTTTTCATTCTTCTGTTGTGCTATATATATACACAGAAGAACTGGTACAAAAATTTGTACAAAAACAGTTTTCTTGATTTTTTTAAATATCTGTAATGAAATATTACTCTGCTCTTTCCAGACTATTCCAACAAAGGATAGAATTGAAGGTCTTCTTGCGTTTAAAGAGAAAAGATCTCCTCGCTACAAGGGAGAATAAAAGAAGCTGATGCCTTTAAAATGAAATGGGGTATATGTACAGATATGAGGACCACTAAGATGCATTTTGCATCTATGCCTAGAATATTACAACCACCAAAGTTAAAGCAAATCATACTAATGTTCCAACATCTTCTGTGTGTCCATAATTGTACTGGAGCAGAATAGAATTGCGTGCCTACTTATGCTTATTACAGTGTCTGAAGGCCTTGTATTGGCAAGGTCACAGGTTCATACAGCATTTTAAAAATTCCATATGTATGAAACTTCCAGTCTGTAATTTAAAAAAGCTCTATAAATTCTTTATATAGACAAAACCTAAATGTGATGTGAAGTATAAATCTGATTTATCATTTTATCAAATATCAAAGTGACTGCCAAACAACAAAAATAAAAAATTGTACCAAATATGCATTGAAATGGTTCTGTATATCAGTAAAAATTATGTCTGAGTATTCTACCTGAATATTTACATTATAAATAAAATGAAGGGAAATGAAAAGGATTATTATTTGATAAATGTCAGATTTAATTGTCTAACTTACATTATTCTTAGTAAAACAGAGTTAACTTTTATGAGAATAGCACCTAATGCCATCCTTTTGGTGAAGTCATGGCCAGTATTTTCATTTAATTGTATTAAATGAAGATATCTTAGAGTCCTGCCTTACTAATGTATTATTGTTCTTTAAACTGGCTTTATCTTGCATTCTTCCAAAATATCATCTGATCAGTACTGTCTGCTATTAAGGAACTTTATTTCACTTATCTTAGTTATTTTAAGTTTTTGGTGATTGTATTAAGTATTTTCTGTGTGGGGATATGACTAATGCGCTGCTAAAAAGACTAGAATTCTCTTCTATATAGGACCCAGAATATCCTTTTTGAAGAGTCTAATAATGCATATTTATATACAACAGGGGTGATAATGAAATGTTCTTTGTTCTGTGGCAGCCTCAGGGTTCTTTTCGCACTTTGAAAGAGAAATCCAGTAGGTTATGAGGTGAGAAAACAGTTGTGATTCATACTGTGTATTTGTTCTGATCGTGGTATATACAATAAATACCTGAAAACAACCTCTTAAAAGGCATTTTTGTTAACTTGACTGGAAAATAAGCATATCTTAGCAGTCAGAGGCTTTCTTTTTATAGAAAACAAATTTCTTTGCAGTTTGTTACCACTGACTCATGAAACTTGTGCATGCTCTGCTTTTTCTGCAGGATTAACTGTGGTCAGTGTCCATTCTGTGATGATAAAGCAGCTGTTCAACATGAAATGACAAGAACTCATTTAAATTCACATTTAGACATATCATTACATGTAAATTGGGTTTTACTGGTAGAGCACACACTTTATTAACTGATGAACTTGCTGAGTTGATCATTTCGTGCATGATAATTTGCAAATAAAGTACCGGTGCTTGTTTTTATAGTCATATAAAGCCTTGAGGGTCATTTTCTCCTGTTTTTGAAATGCTAACATGTCATTTTCATTTTTACTGAGCAGGAAATAATTACGTTAATGAGATTTTTAAAAATATTGAGTCTGTGCTGATTGATTTGTGTTTGTGTTTAACTTTGATGTACTGTCAGGTTATTGAGATATCTCTGGTTTCTTAACAAGGGCTGATTAAGTTGCTTCCATGAATGTTTTTTATAAAAACATTAACTTCAGATACTGTGGTGTAAGACTGTAGATTTGTGCCTTTAACTGATAGTTTTGATTTCAGAAAATAATTTTGCTGTCATAGCGATTTCTCCATTCCTTTTCTAAGGAGAAGATGTTGTTGGATTGTGGCAACTTGAGTCTCTTCTTTGAAGTTAAGAATTATAATGTTATTTAAAATTGAGTACCATTAGCATGGTACTTAAAGGTACTATGTAGTGATACTGCAATAGAGGAATTTTTGCAAAGGATGTGTGAAACACTCACTGTCTCTGTTATTAAGTTACTAGCATTATGATGACTTTTAATTGCTCCTAGTAATTAGCTGTGTATTTAGACTTCTACTTCCATGAAAGGATGGTTTGCAACAGAAACGCTCTTATAAAGCTCACTTTTTATTAAGAAAGTTATGACCTGGCAGATCCTCTTTCAAGTGCTTAGACTCAGTTCTTTCAGTTTGTGGTAAAGCCATGCTTTTCTCCACAATATCTCGATAGTAAGTGACCCCTGATCTCTGCTGATTTCCCAAAGGTTTATTTCATGGTCCCCAGGTGTGAGCAGCTCCTTATCTTTGCTTTGGTCAGCTGAAGTGGATACTGAGTTCTTCTGTACTTCAATACTGAGTTCTTCTGTGCTTCAATACTGAGTTCTTCTGTGCTTCAATACTGAGTTCAGTATGGAAAAGTTATAGTACAGGTAGATCAGTTACCTTGAGCCTCTCAGTAGTGTAAGTGCAAGTGCCAAACAGTCTGGATATTCTTGCAGAAGTTAGCGTGTGAATGTATATAACCCATATACCTCGTTTTTACCTCTAACCTATGAAATCATTAATATGCAAGTAATTCACATCTCCCTAGTTCTACTAAGTTTCTGGATGAAATTTTAAGAATTGTCTGAATGACTTCAGTCACTTCAATGCTTTTGAGTATCTCACCTGCTATGAAGAAATCTCGTCCTTCATTCTGAGATTGTGTAATGATACACTTGAAAGCAGTTGGAGAATGTTGTTTTGTGTAACAATCTGTGGAATTTATAGAACCATTTGTGCCAGGTTGTTGAAATTCTGTCAGTCTGTGCACAATTACTCATAGTCCTACTTCAGTGTTCATATCTGCTTTTTAACAATTGCTTTTAACTACCTGCATTCAAAATAGTAAGCACCAGGATATATCATTTGCAACTGTTTTGTGTCAGTCATTGCTCTGTGATGTATCTGTTGAACTCAGCAGAAACAAACGGGTCTCTTCTACAAAACAGAGACTAGCTTGAATTTGTCCTTGGAAGACATGGGAAGTAAATTAACGTGTTCTGTATTACTGATACTTCATAGTACAAAAAAACAGCTCATAGATGCAAAATGAAAACAGTGATTGACATATCTTAATTTATCACCAGTTTAGTTTTTGTTTCATTGCTTTTCCATGTAAGCAAATACTGGAAAGATGTCTATTGAGATTAGTCAAGATTTATAATATTCAGGAAAAAAAAAATTGGTATTTTTTCTGAACAAGATTTACTTCCATCTCTCATTTATGAAGTTTTACACACATTCAACCTAATGGCACTGCTGAAAAGTCAAAGGACTCCATTGTCTAGTGAAATTTGTACATTTAATGCACTTACGGTGTGATAATGACAATGCAGCTATTTTAAGATGTTCTTTTTCTGCACATTTCTATGAAGACATCTATCTCCAAAATGAGGAAGGAGAATAGTTGTGAACAGATAAGCCAAAAGGAGAGATGTGTTCAGCTAAAGGTAATGAAAAGCCTTTTGGGTATTTTGAGGGATTCCAAATACTATTTTTTCAATCATGTCTTTTTTTTTTTTTTTTTTTTTTCCTGTTAGATTTCATTTTGTCAGGGTCTGGTGCTCAGGTAAGCACACAGGAGGAATCTAGTGATTAATGTGATGACCTTCCTTTCTCGTTAAACATTGATGTTTTATAAGCATAGTTAAAAGAGTATTAAAAATTATCCCCAAAGATTTTTGAGAGATTTGATTGTAAATAACCATCTTACCATCGAAGATTTGCAAAGGCAAAATTTTTATTATTCAATCTTGGAGTGGCATGTACGTTTCCTTACTTCCACAGAGTGTGCAGGGTTTATACAGTGTATTCATTGCAGATTATAATACAGCTATATAGAAAAGTCATCTACATACATAGGTTGCTCCAAAAGTAGTGCCTCCTATTTGTTAGCATGGAAATTACAACAGCTGCAAAGAATACAATAACAATACTTGATAGAACAAGTTCTCAGCTACAGAACACTGTTTTTCAGCACAGTCCCTATTATTGGCTGTGCGTTTTCACCACTGATGAACAAGAGCCAAATGCTGCTCCTCTGTCTGCAGCAGTAGAGGTGACCTGCTGTCTCTTTTGCCATTTTTTTCCACACAGAAGAGTTCACTGGCACACCTTTGCTTCATATGCACTTCCGTGTCAAACATCGTTTTGTCAGACTGCCCCTCTGCTGCCATCTGTCACATGGCAACAACGTGTAACGGAATGTGGATGGGAAGGTTCATTTTCTACTACCATACTTCCAACATCTGGCTCTGACATCGTGGGCCAATGTAATAAGAGGCATTACTTTTAGAGCAGCCCTTGTATATATGTCTATGAGTGTGCATATATATACATGTAAGTAAAATTGTTCTGACTGTCAGGTAGTCATAGAATCACAGAATTGTAGAGGTTGGAAGGGACTCCCAGAAATCATCAAGTCCAACCCCTCTGCCAAAGCAGGCTCCCTATAGCAGGCTGCATGAGTAGGCATGTGAATGGGTCTTGAATATCTCCAGGAAAGGAAAATCCATAAGCACTCTGGGCAGCCCATTTCAGAGCTCCATCACTGTCGCCATGAAGAAGTTCTTCTGCATGTTGGTTTTAGAACTCCCTATGTTCCAGCTATGGCCATTTCCCCTTGCCCTGTCCCCACAGACCACTGAAAAGAGGCTGGCCATATCCCTTTCTCTCCCACACTTAACATATTTATAAACATTATTAAGATCACCTCTGAGTCTTCTTTTCTCTCGGCTGAACAGAGCCAGGTTGCTCAGCCTTTCCTCACAGGGGAGGTGCTCCAGGCCCTTTATCGTCTTTGCCTCTCTGCTGGACCCTCTCCAGGAGAAAAATAATGACAAGCTCTTTCAGAATGCGATAGTAGTTATTACAGGAAGTTTTGAGTGTATTTGTGCAGGAGCACTACCAGCAAAAACCTTGAACCCCCGAAAGTGTGTACTGTTACTGTTCCAAGTGGCTATACTTGCTGTATTTCAGAAATTCTTTTACAGATACAGCAAGATAAGTACCTAGGATGAGCATGTTTGTTACTGTGTATTTCAGCATGTACATCTGGTAGTTCAAGGCTAGAATAAATGTAGTAGAAGTCAAAGTGATTTCTAATTTTCTACAAAAGCGTGGCATGCCAGGAAGCACATTCCTCCCAGCCCTGCAGTACAATTTGCTGCAGTTTGAACAGGTCTGCAGCAATCATGAACATCTCATTAATTAGCAGCTGTCATAGGTTGTAATATCAGTCTCCACCCTTCCTTTACTAAGTCTAGACTTACATTTCATCTTAGAATTTTATCTAGTAGATAATTCTTCCAAGGACACTCATTCACATGGGAATAAATATGAAATATGTTGAAAGAATTTATTATAGAGGTTGTAAAGATTCTTTGTCAAAGCTGTCTTATTGCAATATTTGAGTTCAAAATAGTATATTAACTCTTGAAGGTATAGTCTGTGTATATATATATATATAAATATACATATTTATTGATTCTTCTTCAGAGTTCTCTTTAGTGACTACTTCTCTTTGATTATAATTTCTAAAGTGTATGCTAATAAGGCTTTTGTAACATTGAAGAGGTGAGAATATATTGCAGTTTTCATGTTGTATGATAATACAGTCACTTTTGAAAGGACGTGAAGAGTTTGGGTTTTTTTAAGCAACATACAGCAAATAGTTTCTTTTTTATTCTTGCAATTGCTAATTGATTTAACATTTTCATTTAAGCATAAGGGATTTCGTGATATCATCTTTGGCTCAATTCTTTCTAGCATGTTAAAAAATGCTATGCCAGTTTGTAGGATTCTTTAGAAAACATGTCTCTTTCGTGTAGTTTAGAAAGAAAGTTTAAAATTTAAATTACAAGAGTTTTGGAGGTTGTTTTTTCATTACATATAAATGTTAATAATATGTCTGTATGCTTGTGAGGAAAGAGTTTGACTCTGCATTTTTTATGTATGAAGTCCATTTTGGCAGAACTGTTCTCTTCAAAGCTGTTATGTAGCTGAACTATTAACATAAATTAAATGTATTCCTATTGTGACCAAAAAACCTGGCACATGTTGAATATTGTTTTGGTTGTGTTCTTATAGCCAGCCTTCTCTTCAGTGTAGCAATGAAAAGGAGAGAAAGAAGGAACATGTTTCAAAGAAGCAGTGGATCTTGGAAGGAACTTGGATAGCAGAAGTGGTTTGCCTGGAGTGTTCAAGCTGCAATGACTAAGGCACAGTCCATTTCAGCACAGTCAGTTCTGCTGTTTTGATGGGCAGCTCCACAGATTTTTCTATATTGATGTCTTTTAGCCTGAGTTCTGTGCTCTAATCACTAATAGAAATCGTAACAGCCGTATGTGATTCCTAGGCTATCCACATAAATATTTGAAAGGAGGAAGGATCCATAAAATGCAGCATAATGAGAAGTGTTCAGCCTATGCTAGCAGTTCATAAATGAAGACATGTGCATGTTTTAGGGCACTTTTTTCCACTTTCTACTGAAGGAAATTTCTTTCTTCATTTAGATGCTCAAATCCAATTCCTTTTGGATTCTAAAAATTTCACTTGTCCAGGCTTAAATTAGCCCATGTTTGAAAAATTAGGAAAAGTGTGCTGCAGTCAGTTTATCTAAGTGCTCTGTAGTTGGAGAACAGAACATTTCTGCTCCCTTCTTTCGCTGAAATTGATCTTCAGATCAAAGTCCTTATCACTGAGTCTCTCACTCATTCCTGACTTAAATGTTTATATTTTAGTTAATTACATAGCAGTAATGACCACCAGTCTATTTGATTGGGAAGAGAAGACCTGTCTTGCAGCAAATATTATGCTGTTAATTATGCTATTAATAGACTGTGGAGTAAGGACTAGAATCCTGCTGTCTTTACTCTCATTCCCAGCATCACCTTTGTACTGCATGGCATCCTGTCTGTCAAATGTGAAGATGCCTACTGATTTAGATTCCTTAGCTATGGAAGGCTTAATTCATGCATCTTGAAAGGCCATCATACAGCTTGGCTGCTGCTGCTGTCTACCGTCATCAAAAGTAGAACTTCAGAGGTGGTCGAAGGAAAATCTCAACACTAAGCAAAAATTTTGAGAATCTAAATTTTGCACATGGCACCTTGGTTCCTGTGTAGACATAGTATTGGTTGTGCACCTTTGCAATTGTGCTTCTAGACTGCTTTGTGCATTGGAATTGTTAGTTAAATGTGAAAATAGTTCCTTGAAGTAAGCAGGGTATATCAGAAATCACTTTGACCACTGATGACATACAGTTAGTCCCCTAACGGAACTGTGTTGCTGTTAGCAGGTGGTAATACTTACGGAACGTGGTTCCTCTTTCTGTACCAGCTCCTCTCTGTAGTCAGTCTGTCATCAGTTAGGTAAAAGGAAACCCTAGCAAGTCAGGGAGGAGGTGGTGTGGGAGCAGCCATGACACAAGCTACACTACCAGAATAGTTGCTGGTACTAAAGCAGTACTAAGCTGGTTATTCCAGCTTTGCAGCCTGATTCTGCCAGCAGGAAAGCACAGAGTGACTGTGCGCAGGGCAGAATTTTGATCACTTTGTGTATATATGTATACATAATATATAAAGTGCATATCCATATGTCCACTCTGCTTCCACACATAGCATCCTGGTTGTTCATAGAAGCTTCTAAAGCATTGTTTCCATTGTTAAAATAGCTCATGAAAACCACGTCTCCGCCGGTATGTGTTTAGAGTTATAAAAACATTTTGTTCTTTACGTGCTTTTATAGTTCATATAATTACAGAATATTTATCTGAAGTATTTCACAAGTATACTTGTGTAATACTGGTAGAAGATTAAGTAAGAGCTACTTACTAGCAGTGTTTTGCAAGAACTTCAGATGTTATTGTGATGTACTGAGATTCGAGGTACTGAGCATGCATTTGCTTGCTTTCTTCCTGTAACCTTTTTGCTCTTTCATTTAATACAGCAGTCCTGTAATGATGGAGGGTATTCTCCTTTACACAAATGCCAGTAACCACTTGAACAGGGCACTCAATTCCAGATTTGATGGGCAGTGCCTATAATGGACAACGGTAGAGTATCTAAGCCAAGCTGGCAATCTTTGTGATTTACAGTGCCAAAAACTTCAAAGCTTCTTTTTACAATTCTAGAGGAATACAAGTTTGTGTTTCTTCATATCATCAAACTTAATTATTGGCAATAAGTAACTGCTGGCAAGAGCAGCACATCACATGGCTCCATTTCTGCTTTAGAAAAGGTCAGCATATGGCATAAACACTTTGCTGTACTGTACAGCCTTGTACTCTGATCACATAACACATGCTTCAGAAAGCATTATGCAATGTTATACGCACTGATTAATGACTGCTTGCACAAGAAGTTTTTCATTACCCTGAATGCTAGCATCCTGGGAATGATTAACTTTATGACATAGCCCTTCATCACGTAAATATGGAAGATTCAAATATAGCCTCAGAATAACATATTTTAGAAATAACTGAAAACTTCCCTGCTTAGCACTGTGTACAGCACATGATTAAGAACTGCTTTAAACCTTCGGAGTTGAATAGGAAAGCCTGTTTGAGCAAATTGCACGCAGGATTTATTTTTAGGGTTTAAAGTTTTACCCAGGATGAATTTTTGCACACAGCAGCATCTCATTTGCAGTGTTTTTTCTCTGCTTGTGTAAGTTTGAATTTCCTGAGAAAAATCCATGCCAACAATTTTCAGTGTTCAGCCAGTGAATTAAACAGAGCAAGTTAAATCTAGCCCTTATTCATGCCAGCAGCTGCATGTGTGTAAATGACTCAATCCAGTATGTTCAGCACGATAGTGCACACAGTTGTGTGCTTATATCAGGTTGGTTATTGAAGAGTAAATCCACAACAATTGCTGTGATTTTTTTTTGCAGACAAAATAACAAAACAAAATGTCCTGAATGAATCAGCTTGCAAACTTACAGTCTGAACAGTGCTACACATTCAAATTTAACATTTTTATTTTCTCTTGAATGGTTGTTCCATGTTCATACTGTGCAGATTCTGGTATTAAAAACCATGAGAACAGTACATCACAGTTGTTATCATCTGAAGGATGTAGAAAAGAGGAAAGACTTGTAAATATAAATGTTCATCCCTGTTTTCCTCCACAAATGAAGATGCATCTTTGTTTTTGAAGTAATGTCAGTTGCTAGCAGTTAGCTGTACCTCAACAGCTTTGTTTGGGATAAAGTTGTTTTGCTTTTTTGGAAATTCAAGAACAGTTTTTACAAGGAAGTAATTATGTTACATTTCCACTTACCAATTTGCATTTAAATATCAGACTAAAAAAATACATCTGCTTTTTATGATTCTTTCTCCTGTAAGAAATCCTTCTCACAGACGGTCACACTAAATAAAATTACTTAAAGTCTTTATAGGAGACGACATAGTTTAGGATGTCACAGTGTTACCTCATGCATTCCATTTCTACAAAAATAATCTTCACTGAGAACAAACAGAGAAGCTAAACATTGACTTTCAGTATGTTCCCTTTAATTTTTGCTTTTTCCTGCATTTCAACTCCTACAAGCAGTAGCAAAGGTTATAGGAAACAGTTTCTGACTAAGCATTAGCTACCACCATGCCCTCATTTTAGCTGAGGGCTCTTATTCTTGCTTAGCCTACGTGCGGAGCCAGCTAGTCTTTCAGCTGTGATGACGAAATGCCATGCATTTCTTCCTGGAATGGGACACAGATAAGCAGCCACTTGTTATGCTGAGGTTTCAGATGAACTGTGCTAAGGGTTTCAAAACAGTCTGTCACAATTATATCAGGTTTCTTTAGCAACCAACTAGTTTCAGACACTTTTAAGACAAAAAGGGAAGAGATGTTGGTTTATTTTCCCTTGTGGTTACGCTGTTTAAACCTTCACAGGATATGACTGGACAGTTTACACATAGCCTGAATTTATTAATTTTAAATAAAACTGGCAGATCAAAATGTTTCTGTTCCTATCTTGAAATTCACTTTATTTATAGTTCATAGGTATATCTGTTACTTCAGAGACGAAACAAAAATGTTATAGCTGTGATATGCTGCTACCAAGGTCCTGCTGTGCAAACTGGATTTCTGAGAACATTGAACTTATTCTGGGTCCAGTAAGAGCTGAGAGCATTCGAAACTATGTGGGACAAAGTGCTGGTGCTTTCATCTTGGGGTTGAATTCAGATGTGAGAACGTGAGTACACAGCAGGAGACCAGCTGACCTGAATCTTAGCAAAAGTAAGGAAGGCTGTTTGTGAGATCATATCTGGGGGCCTGTTTAGGTGATGCCATACGCTAACAAAAGCTGTAGCATAAACATCCAGACTGAAAACTAAATTCAATTTCCTTTTAAGACAACAATTAAGATAATTTTCTTTTTCCATTTACATAATGGAATTTGGATCAATTCTTAGGTCTGTAACCCTAATTCTGTAACGCATTCCAAATAAATGTGTAATTTACTGTGAGATCACTGATAATCTCAGTTATTCAGAGTCCCTTCCCTCTCCCCCTTCCTGCATTCTTGACTGAAGAGGAACCCTTTTGAAAAGGTCTAGAGAACACTAGATATTTTTAAACCCATCATTCCTCTTTATTTTTTTTCCTTTTTTGGGCTAGTTATTGACTGCTGACTGAGAAAAAAATAACACCACATTTCCCTCATGAATAAATTATTTCGTAATTTTAAACTTCTTGCACATTTAACAGTGAAGAAGTCTTTGCAGAACAAGACACATAAAGAAGCCTGTGGTTCTCCATCACTTTTGTACTCTCTTTTTTTTCAAAATGCGGAAGACAGCCTCAGTACTGCCACTAGTAAGTCTTTTAAATGGCAGATAGTCTTCACAAAATTTATGATCCACCAAGTACCAGGACAAATTATGGGCATCTTCTACTTTGGAACTGAAGTTTGGGAGTTTGAAGTTGTAAGCTTACATTTTAATTAAATACCACAGTGACAACTATACTAGAAATTAATACTGCCAATTCCAAAATCTCATTTTTTTATGAAAGTGATTGTTTATGAGTAATCTTACATGTTGTTTGAAGCATCCTGTGGTTTTCTGTCTTTGGAAAAATTGATATGAATGTCTGAAGAAGACTAATTTTTTCATTTCAGAAGTGAAAAAAAAGAAAGCAGTACCCTTTTCTCAAATTATACTAAGAAGTTAATTGGCATTCATGGTTCAAAATCTTCAAAGGTTGTAAACCGAAAGTATGACAAAATCAAAATATGTCATCTCACTGAAATCAGAACCAACACATTCCCCCAATTCTGAACCTGGTTTTATCTGCCTTTTGGCCTTTCTCACTTCGTGCTTATACAGCTCTGTATCTGAGGTGAGCCAGCTGAACATGCAGTGCCTTGAGTCTACACACTGATGAAGCGGCACATCTCCCTCTTTAGGAGGAAGAAGGTGAGGGGTCTCTAATTTGAGCCTTTGTCTTTCATTGAGCCACCTTTAGAAAACTAATGAGTCATTCTTTCCTCTTCTAAGTGTAATTTGTATTGCATAAAGGTTCAAAAGATAAGGGAATGAGGAGCAAAGCTGCAGTCATATAACTTTGTTACCTAAGGCTAACAATGTGTGGGTGGAGTACCGTGTACTATAGTGAGATCTGAGGAACTGTGGCCAAATTCTTACTCCATTGAGCAACAGTCCAGACTGGTCCTGGGCCATCATCAGCTGACATAATGCTTCGCTGTTATCAGTATCCACTAGACCTAGACCCACTCAGATTTCTCTAGATGCATTTCCATTTCCTAATGGCAGTATAGCTTAATAGAAAAAAAGAAAAAATCAGTCCCTACAAATCAGATTTTTTCACCACCTTGCCTTTACTAAGTATAAATTAAAATAAAAGAGGGTAAGAGGCAAAGGGGAGGCAGAGAGCTGGAAGAGAATCTGCCTTAAATGATTGTTCACTAAATGTCAGCAGCTATTTTAACTTATAAAAACAATTGCAATAGCACTTGCCAGTAAATCATTCTTGACTGAAATGCAAACAGTTTATGGTGGTGAATTAATAACAGATAAACAGGTAAATGGAACACTGAACAAGGACCATAACTACTGTTTATGAAATAAGGAGTGCTTACAAAAAATGCTTCATTGTGACTTTCAGTTGCTATGGAAAATCTGAGGGCTAAAGGTGGAGTTTTTTATGTCTGTTGTCCATTCTTCAGGGAGATATTTCATTGTTAGAAGCAGATGGTGATTTTTAAACGCACTGCTATTTTGGTGTATTTAAAAAAAAATAAAAGGTCCTAAAAATAGGCCAAAGTTACATATCCAGCAAAAAGATATTGTCAGCTCTTCATTCTGCTAGGCTAAAAGCAGATTTCTCAGCAGTTTCTTTGGATTAAAGTATCTGAATACTTGAGTGTACGTTGTCAAGAAGGACAGAAGAGTAA
Organism: Phasianus colchicus; assembly: GCF_987193195.1. Taxonomy (NCBI): domain Eukaryota; kingdom Metazoa; phylum Chordata; class Aves; order Galliformes; family Phasianidae; genus Phasianus; species Phasianus colchicus. The sequence continues at coordinate 47,858,149 of NC_143476.1, forward strand.
TTGTTGTAGGCGACTTCCTTCTGAGAGGAATGGAGAACCCTGTATGTCAGTCTCACCCTACCCGCAGGGAAGTGCGCTGCCAACCTGGAGCCCAAGTGAGGGATATTTCTAGGGAACTTCCTAGTCTGATTCACCCCTCTGATTATTATCCCTATTGATAGTTCAGGCCAGCAGCAACAAAGTCACTGAGAGAAGCCTGAGAATTATCAAGCAGGACTTCAGGAGATTCGGGCAGTTAGTGGATGGAGTGGATGTACAGGTTGTATTTTTCTCTATCCCTTCAGTGGCGGGGAAGGATGCTGAGAGGAGCAGGAAAACCCATCTCATAAATACATGGTACAGACACAAATTTTTGTTTCTTTTGACTACGGGGCAGTTTACAGCCAGTTTACAGCAACTGGCCTGATGGCTGCGGATGGGTCTTGCTTGTCTCAAAGGGAGAGATGAATCCTAGCTCAGGAGCTGGCAGGGCTCGTTGAGAGGGCTTTGAACTGGACGTGAGGTTGGAAGGGGATAAAACTGGGCCCAGTAGGGAGAATGATGATGGGATTGGAGGTGAGGCAAGGGGCTCAGCTAAAGTGCCTCTACACCAGTGCAAGCAGCATTGGGCAACAAACGGAAGGAGCTGGAAGCCACTGTGCTGCAAGCAAACTGGGACTGGAGTTGGCATTATGAAAACATGATGGGATCACTCCCATGACGGGAGTGTTGCAGTGGATGGATATAAGCTCTTTGGAAGAGACTGGCAAGGAAGTAGGGGTGGTGGCGTGGTTCTTTGTTAGAGAGTGTTTTGATGTTGTTGAGCTTGGGGCTGGGAATGATAAGGTTGAATCTCTATGGGAGATCACATGGCATGCGTGAGAAAACGGGGATGAGGCCTAGCCATCATGGGTTCATGAAAGTCAGGTCCTGCTTGACTCCTTCTACGATTGACTGACCCGCTTGATGGATGAGGAAAAAACTGTTGACATAGTCTACCTAGACTTCAGAAAAGCCTTCAGTACTGTCACCCACAGTATTCTCCTGGAGCAGCTGGCAGCCCATGGCTTGGACACGTACACCCTTTGCTGGGTAAAGGACTGGCTGGGTGACCAGGCTCGGATAGTGGTGATGAATGGAGTTAAATCCAGTTAGCAACCAGCCACAAGTGGTGCTCCCCAGGAGTCGGTATTGGGGCCTTTCCTGTTCAATGTCTTTATTGATGACCTCGATGAGGGCATTGAGTGCAGTCTCAGTACGTTTGCAGGTGACAGCAAGCTGTCAGGAAGGGAAGCATGGGGAAGGAAAGCCCTACCAAGCAACTTGGGCAGGCTGGATAGCTGGGCTGAGACCAACAGACCAAGAGTTCAGCAAGACCAAGAGCCAGGCCCTGCTTTTGGCCCTGACGACGCTACAGGCTTGGGGCAGAGTGGCTGGAAGATTGTGTAGAGAAAGCAGACCTGGGGTTACTAGTTGGCGCTCAACTCAACATGAGTCAGCAGTGTGCCCAGATGGCCAAGAAGGCCAATGGCATCCTGGCTTGTTTGAGAAATAGTGTTGCCAGCAGAGTGAAGTGATCATCCCTCTGTCCTGAGCCCCGGTGAGGCTGCACCTGGAGTACTGTGCTCAGTTTTGGACCCCCTCAGTACAAGAAAGACATTGAGGCCCTGGAGCATGTTCAGAGAAGGGTAACGAAGCTAGTGAGGGGTCTGGAGCACAAACCTTATGAGGAGCAGCTGATGGAACTGGGATTGTTTAGTCTTGAGAGGACGAGGCTCGGGGGTGACCTTATCGCTCTCCACAGCTACCGAAAGGGAGGTTGTGAAGAGGTGGAGGTCGACGTCCTTTCCCATGTAACTAGCAACAGGACTAGAGGGAATGTCATGCCAGGGGAGACTCTGAATGAATGTTAGGAAATACATCTTCTCCGAGAGTGGTGAGTCTCTGGAACAGGGTAGCCAGGGGGGTGGTGGAGTCACCATCCCTGGAGGTGTTCAAGAAACGTTTAGATGTTGTACTGAGGGACATAGTTCAGTGGGAAGTCTTGATGTTAGATAGGCAGTTGGACTGGGTGATCTGAGAGGTGTTTTCCAACCTTTATGATTCTATCATTCTATGATTGCATGTGTTTTGGATTCTGTGTGCACTTTTAAGTGATTTACATAACCAGAATGGATAATAAACATTTCAATAACTGCTTTTTATGGCATAATTGTTGGCATAGATACTAACTGTGAGGGCTCACTTAAAAGAAGATGGTATTTGTGATTTCTGTTGCACATGGGCATTACCTAGAATGATAGATTACTAAAAAAAAATGTATGATTGGATCATTTTTGAGGTAGATATTTAATTTTAATGAATTCTCCATAGCATTTTTTTCAGGCATCATTTATGTATCTGATATGAAGTGTAGCTGTATAACTTCTTAGTGTCAAAGGCTGTGATGTATTAAGGATTCTTACTGCTCACTGGAAACTGGTAAGCTCAATGATTCCCCAAATTAAGATTTCATGTTACCAAATTCTTTCCTATCTGTAGATGTTCAGGTAGATTTTGTTATGCTTAATTATGCCTGCTGGCAGCACCAGTCTTTCTCCATCAACTACAGAGAATTCTTAGTGAATTCTATAAGTGCTCCAGAGCACACCTTTTCTCAAACCCTCCAAACTTCACTTGCAAAGCTTGGTTTGAAAGCTGGCTCTCGTTAAATACATTGTCAGTAATGTTGGCAGCAGTTACACTTCAAGGTACAATCAGTTAGGCTTGACACAAAACTCACTTAAGTATGTCTGAAGACAAGCTGCAGAACGTGCAAGCTGTCAAGTAAAGGAAAGGTGGGGAAGGAAACTTGAATTGATCTTCTGTTGTAATGTATTGTAGCACTTGCCTGCTGTGTGCCAAAGATGTAGAACTGTGTGCCTGTCCTTGCAGCAGGTCTATGTCATGGTGGCCAGCATGGTGTGCACAACATAGTGTGAGATTCTTCCTAGAGGAGCCTTATGTTGCCTGCTGCAAGGGCAAGTAGATTTTACAAGCACAATATGGGTAAAGTGTGGCAGAGTCATGGCAGTGCTGTAGATTCCAGAGTGCTTAATGGAATGTGCATATCTGCTATGGCATACATACCAGATAATTCTGGTCTGTATTTGATGTTCTGAGTTGAGATATGTAACTGTACACTGATTACAAGCTGTACAGTTCACAACTCTTTGTCCTTACAGTGGAACTGCACTGTGGCCTATCACAGGTCTGGTCCTCTACAGGATCCCAGTACTGAGTGAGAAAAATAGGTATGTTCAAGGAAAAGTTAAGGAATTAACCAAACCATCTAGAGTGATGAAATAATAACATTTTGTTTCCATAAAACTCTTACTTTCCTCTACCATTTAGCTTTGCACAGGCTTCAATTATTTGATCACAATTCTCATTATCCTTGCATGATCTTTGAAATATTACCTGATTCTGCCCCTTTGTCAGATTTTCTTAATTCTCCAACCAATAAACTTTCTGTAGATTTGTCCCCTAATAGGAGATTAGTTCTCTTCTCACACCAGGCTTTTTGTGAGTAATAAAAACTGCCTCTACTGCAGTTTTTCCATCTCACAATCCTGAGATGGAAGAATCTGGCAGCAATGGAAGGAGGTTAAGAAAATGTCTGCTCCCAGAGGGATAGGTATGTGATTTAGTGTTGTGCTTGTGCTGACGCAATTAGCAGTCTGATGTTTAACTTAGCTGTTAGTTACCTTCTGTAGGCACAACCACATGGTCCACAGTGATTTTGATACAAAGCTTTGGTTATGCAAAGTCAGCCACTATCTTTTTTGGAATTAAAGAAAGAGGAAGACAAAGTGAGAATCTCTTTTTCATTAGAATGTTATGTCATTCACATACTTTAACCCACTGATGACCTTAAAGGAAGAAAACAAAAAAAGTCACTTAATATATAAATTCTTATGTTCTTGGCAATAGATTTTGCTTTGCAAATATGAGCATTTGGCAAGTTTCTACATTTTCCTCATCAAAACTGAAATGAAAGCTGAGGAAGGGAATTAAAATTGAATTGTGCTGACCCAAACACATACTTCCTGAAATCAACAGGGTTTACACGTATTAGCAGAAGAGAAGGAGCCCAGAACTACCTTCCTTAAAAAAAAACACAGCATTTCTTTCATGAAGTTTAAAAAGGGTCCCTCATTTGAAAAAAAAAAAAAAAAAAAAAAAAAAAAAAAGGGAAAGAAGCATAAGTTAAATTACATGGACTGTATTGCACTTAACTTTTTTTGGTAAAAGGAAGTAGGCAGATGATAGGAAGTCACGCAATTTTTGCTTGTGTATTTATGTGTACAGATATATAGGTGTGTACACATATTTAAGTGTTTTTTAATGGCTGCAGGACTCCAGCATGCATCTCCAAGTGCATGTAAGCCATCTGAACCCCTCAGCCTTTATTGCATAACACAGCCATATTGCAAAATATTACCACACCAAGATCATTTACATTATTTCATAACAAAAAAGAAGTACTATTACAGAACATTTTTACCCTTAAGGGAAAATTACTAATTATTTAAAACACTGTCTGTGTGTTTTTGTGAGTAGTGTATAGAGGTATATGAGCCTCATAATGGAAAAATGTAGGGGTGGATTAAAGCAGGATCTGTGGGATACAGCCCAGGGTCAGAGGAGTTTCAACAGACAAGAAAGTCAAAAGCAAAGCAGAAAATGACAGCACAGTTGATTGTAGTGATTGGGGTGATACACATACCTTCAGGGAAAAACAGCTCTTCAGAAAGGGGAACAGCTGTGTCTAAGACTGTCTTAGGCCTGATCAGGGGGCAGGTGACATCCAGAAGCAGACCAAGGTAGGGGGCAGATATTTTGGCTTCAGAATGGAATCTGGAAACCTCTGTTAAGCTTCTACATTCTCTGAACAGCGAGTGGATTGCTAATTTCTGAGAAAATTATTTCACTTATCTGAGTCAGCTCTGTTCAAATCCACGTTTGTTTCTTGCTGGGAGGGGACAGTGCAATTGCTGAGCTGTTGCCTAGTCCTTGCTAGAGATTTTTTTACTGTACAAATTATTGTTTTATTCATTTTGTTCTTACAAGATAGGTAAGAAAAAATCCTAGGTTCTCCTTCCTGCTTATCAGATTGCTTCTGTATTTTACCTGGTGACCAAAACAGAGGTCTCAGCACCTTCCAGACAGTGCCCCAGTCTCACCTATGCAAGCTCACTCTGATCTACCTGAATTCGCACACATTCCAAGGCGCCATTATTAATTGACAGAGCAGTGGTGTTATTCCAGTAGCTTTGAAGAGTGTAACCACTCTAGGTTAAGGCACCCAAGATGCCTTTTCATGAAATGCCCAGTGACACCTGTTCAAGGTGATGACAGCTTCCAGTTGTCACATATCCTAGGTGAAACAGGATCTGATCTAGAATGAAGTACCACCTGTATCACCTTCGATTGAAAGGAGAGGGGTGACCAATATTTTTTTAATCATCCTGACCCAAAGAATAGAGTAGATGTACAGTGGTTTACATTTATTAAGCTTAGCCCTTTTAAGGGGTGACAGAAGAGGCACCTGGTATCTCAGATTGTTGTGCTTGTCAAGTTCCAAAGGAGATGTCTAACAGGTTAGACTAAGTTTTACGTTATTCTGAAGTGCAACATTCGACACAATTTTCTATGAATTCAAACATCTTCACAGATAGATACTGGCTGACTAGCAATTTGTTTTGAGGATTGTAATGTAACATACAGTTCCTTTTTTTTTTTTTTTTTTGTCTCTGAACCTAGGAGTTCAGAGTTTGAAATTTGCAGAATACTGGTTTTGATGTATATTTAAGCCTATGAGGCTTATTACAGTGTTTATTTCTCAATATCCTATTGAGTAAGGAAATGTGATCTTATGACATACAGAAAGCTGTCTGCAAAGTGCATGGAACCCCACCAGTAGAAGACAGTATTTGGTGTATTATTGTGGAGAGTCTGTTAATGACCTTTCTCATCTTTTCCACTATCCAATCTTGACATGTACTGAGCTGGAACAAGGAGGCTAGTTTAATGGAATGGAAACATATGGATTAGTTGGAAAAATTCTCCTCTCAGGATAGGAAATCCCGTCTTGGGTAGTTGTAATAAAAAGACTTGGGAGTGATTGCCTCCTCAAGTGCTGTCTTTCTTCTCCAGCTTGAACTATGTTCAGAAAGGAGATTTTGCTACATAGATGTTCACTGAGAAATCAGTTTTGCCTACAGGTTAGCGACCAACAGCAGTAATCAGGATACACAAGATGCTTCTGAACTTGCTGTTGTATGCAAAGAAGCCTGATTCTTCACCTTGAGAGGATGATGGGACTTAATTCTTGAATGTCATATGGAAACTTTCTAATGCAAAGAAGAGCAGTGAATTCTATTTTTACAAGGCTAGGAAACAGTCCATGCTTGTGCTTGTTCACCTGTTTCCACATAATGCAGACTTCTTGTGAAATATGTCTGAGTATATGTTATACTAGGAGTACACAACTGAAATTTTCACATGATTTTGATAAATTTCAGTTGTGCTACAGCTGATACTGTCCAAAAAATTCCCATGTCTCTTATCTATTTCTTGCAACTCTTGTTTCCTTGTGAGTTCTCTCTCCCTTTTTCTTCATGCAGTCTTTTCCAGGCACTTCAGTGACTACTTCTTCCTTTGGGGCTATTTATAAGCTCTTACAGGCTATAGAGTTTAACATGAAAGCATCTACATGGAAGACAATACATGGCTGACCAATCTGAAGAGAAGGCTTCCAGATACCTGATTATCCAGGACGTGCTTTCATTTGGTAATGGTGAATCAAACTGGTGAGGCCTCTCCTGGAGTACTGTATCCAGTTCTGGGTTCCCTGGGACAAAAAAGACAAGAATCTTCTGGAGAGTCCAGCAGAGGGCCACAAAGATGATAAATGGCCTGGAGCATTTCCCTTATGAGGAAAAGCTGAGAGACCTGGGTCTGTTCAGCCTAGAGAAAAGAAGACTCAGAGGTGATCTTAATGTTTATAAATATGTTAAGTGTGGGCGAGAAAGGGCTATGGCCAATCTCTTTTCAGTGGTCTGTGGGGACAGGGCAAAGGCAAATGGCCCTAAGCTGGAACACTGGGAATTCTAAAACTCCTGCTTTGGCAGTGGGGCTGGACTCGATCTCTGGAGGTCCCTTCCAACCCCTACAATTCTGTGATTCTGTGATATCATCTGTTGTGTATGTTTTTCAGGGCAAGTATACCACATCTTCCCATAAACTCAGTGTACCTCAGCAGGTAGGACAGAAGGCAGAGCTCCAAGTTTGGTAACCCTGGGTTCCAAATTACTAATCGAGAAGCTTTGATGAAGAACACACATGCAATTGCAGCTGATCATCAAGTGGAGATTAATCTGTGAATGACTGAAGGCAGCAGCAATTCAGAGATGCAGCAACTGAGAGAGGTCCTGCATTTGCAGCATATGTGCCAGCACATCTATCCGCACAATACCTTTTCTCTGAATAGGCTTCTCTTACAGTATTCTTTGAACTGGCTTGTAGGGCTGTACTTGTCGATTATTTCTTAGTCAGCTGGACGATACTTTCTGTTACCAACTATTTATACTATCAGTTTTCATCCTTGAGAATAAATGAGTTGTATATATCTGCAGGGGCAGTGCATATGTGCCTATGTCTATCTAATGAGTACACAGAGTAGAAAATTGCATGAACTGTTGCTGTTCTCTTGCTGTTAATGTAATTTATATTTGAATTGTAATGAACTCACAGCTAAAGTTGAATCCAAAGATTATGAAATGAGTCAAATTTTTCATGTGCCAGTTTGTAGTTCTATGTTACAAGGGTTTTTTTTACTATTTTAGGGTAGCTCACCAAAAAGTAGACTCATCTATGCTCACATTATATGCTAAAATTAGCAAACACTCATTCTTAGAGTCAAGTGAAGGAAACAGAATTTCATGGAAAACTTTTATTAAAGTGCAGATCAGTTCTCTGTTATCTGTGCTCCAGTCCAAACACAATCACTCCACTAGTAGCATCTCTTGGTTGCACAGTGTTACTTGAGCTGCTAGCGTGAGCTTCTCCCCATTAGACAAAGGGTCTGTTTGAACAGTAAATATCATATGGGATTCAGTGCTGGGTAGTTATAGCAGGAATTAGCATCTTTCATGTTTGGGGTTGCATAATTGACATTAAAAATGCAACGTAACTTTAAACTAGCATTAATTTTTTCAAAGTAAGTTTAGAAAAACTAGCTGAAATGACAATTCCAGGAAGGAATGATGTGTAACTATGAAAAACACATACAACATATATTTGTATATGTGAGTTTAACATGTTGTCTCTATTAAATAGATACTAATGTATTAATTAAAACATAGTTAATATGTTTGCATGTATACCAGTATGCTTATTATATCCTCATCTGTAGAGCACATTTTAAGCTTTATTGAAAGGAAACAACCTCTGTACTTGCCTTTTCAGCTGTCTCCTCTTTGAACCTGGAAGTGAATTTGAATGTTACATTGTGTTACAATCTGACTTGTCCAGTGTTATTGCTGAGTACAGTATCTTCCATCAAAACCAAGGCTGGTGGCAGTAGCTGATGCTTTCCTGAGCAGCTCTGCTCACTGTACTACAGCCCTACTGCTAGGGGTGAAAGAACAGTTTGATTCTCATCACTATCTTCTTTGAACTTGTCTACAGGATAAGAGAGCTTAGCAGTGACACTTTTAGGTCAGGAGCTGAAACACCTCATCTGACCGGATTAGAGCAGTGCTTTGTTTCAAACATATTTAACAGATTTTCTTGGTCAAAAAACTGATGTGCATGTAACCAAGTCAAAACTATCCAGATTCAGGCCATCAGATTGGCATTTTGCAGGTGTAGGGTATCTGTTGTCTGACTTTAAGCAATCAGTCAACATCTAGGACTGACTGGTTTATAAATTGTGGCCTCATTTCAACTACAATGAGTGCTTGACTGCAGTGGGACTGTAATTTTCAGAGAAGTTATGCTTGTGTCCAATGATGCACTGTAAATAAGTACCATAACATTTTTTGTCCTTATGTTTCCTTATACAGTCATCTTTGCTTGTTTATATTCATATAGTCTCACAATGAATAAAAATGATAGTCTTGTTCTTTATCCTCTTGCTCAGACGAAAAGAGGATCAGGAATTTGATAAGCATTGAAGAACACAGAAGAAAATCTATACCTTCACCTTAAATTATGATGTAACTAATCTAACCTTCGTTTGTGCATTCTTGTCTGTCTCTTAAAATGGAATCTGTATGTGGTGGTGGTACTTTCCAAAAATGAAGTCTGTAGTTCCTAGAAATAAAATCGATTTATAAGCACAGGCATTATGAAGTATTAGTTAGTTATGATATCCATCTCCAGAGGAATTTTGAGCTTTTTCACTTTGGTCATGGTTCGGCCTTGAAACCAAAGTAAATACATTTGGCAACTTTCAGTAAAATGGACTCTAGTAGAACTTAATTTTGTTCTGTCTGACAGGACATTTTGTCTTTTTCCACCATTGTGTTGTTTGTAGGACAAAATGCAGGAAATAAGCTTGTTTCTTCGTTTGATGTTGTACTGACTGAAAAAATGGAGTACAAGTCCAAGCATACTGAGATAGTATTACTCGTACATGCATAACACGGTGAATTATTCAAGACTATTCTTCCTGCAGAAAGACTTACAGGGAAAAGTTCCCATTATGCAAAGACTTGTACATGATTTCACTTTACTTGACTTTAACCATGAAAATAAATAAAACTTTTTAGGACAGGGGACCTTCTTTCACTTTCTTTTATTTTATTTGCTAAGTATCTTCAGATCTAGAAGTTAGTTTATATGACTTCTAAAGATTTAAAGTTGATAAAGTTAAGATTAAAGGAGCGGCAACAAAGGACAGACCTTATATTTCTGTGTCGTGTGGCTTCATTTAGCTCCTCCTGTGTCTTTCTGAACGACAGCACTGCTCACGTCAGTCAAACCAAACCAGTAATTTTGCACTTAAGTTTCATAAATGCACAGATTTTTCTTCTTGCTGTTTTAATTAACAAGACTGCGTAATTTATAGATCCAGTCTACATGGCAGAGTGCAGCAGAAATGGCCCATACAAAGCTCTGTGTTGTGATGCTGGATGTTCCTGGTACCTGCAGAAGATTGTTTCAACAGCATGCTAAAGCAGTCAGCAGAACTGTCCTTATCTTCTTTCTCAGAGTGGAGCATTTTACAATGCCTTTATTACTGAAATTCCTGCTTTATCAGTGGTTTACTGATGCATCTTTCACAAAGATATCTCAGTGCTGCTGCTTCTAGAGTGGCAAACCTTATTCCAGATAATCTCTGACTCCTGTGCTGATCTGAAGTCCCAGCAGTGTCTTAGGAACAGCAAAGGATAAGTGGAGGACTTGGAGATGGTGAATGTAACTTGTATTAATGTTGCTAGTGTTAATTGAGATTAATTTTTGAAGTGAGTGGAACTACTGATTCTGCCTTGTTCTGTCTGTCAGAGCAGAACTGGCTCCTTTCAGTCTCTGTGTTTGAAGCTGTTCTGTAGTTGTATTGTTGGGTTACCAGTATACCGCTGTACTTCAAAGCTGATAGACTGGCAGCAGCTAAAAACTGAAGTGTGGTTATCCAGGAGCTCTCTGAAAATGAGTGTTGCTTTGATCCTTCTTGCAACAGAAAGCACAAATTTGGATTTTTATTTTTTTATTTTTAAATAAAAAAACTTGTTCTGTGATACCAGCTCTGTAGCTCAAAAATCAGTCTTTTCTTCAAATTGAAAATGTCATTTTGCTAAAGATACCTTACAGCAACACAGAGCTGTGGCTTGTGGACTTAAAATCCTGGCTTCTATTTCCCCTAAATACACTCTATTCTGCTTTCTTTGTGTCTGACAAGTTGAACAAGTAACAAACAACAAACTCAGGATGAGGTCTTACATTCAGGTATCAAGTGAAGTAAAACAGGCAGCTCTTTGAATTGTGAAACTGGAATACCATCAGAGGCTGCTTTTGGAGCCAGAAATGTAGAATGAAGTCTTATGTGTAGGTACCCGAATCCTGTCTTGCAGCCATTAACTTAAAATTTGGTCAGAGTTTTGTTTTTAAATATGAGATGTCTTACTTTGGCACTTACTTGTTGCCATCTGTTTGAAAAACAGCCTCATCCTTTTTATTCATTGTTCCCCTACCTAAGGTTCCTTGTAAGCCTTCTCCCTGCTGCCCTCCTCTGTGGCCCTTCTTTGCAGTCCTGTACCCATCTGTGTAGCTCTCTCTGCTGCGCTACTCCATCCCCATAATTGCCAGTGTTGTCTTGGCTGCTGTGGTGCTACAGCTTTGGCTCTGCTCAGTACCAGAGTCATGGCATAGCAGTGGTATGTTCAGATCTCTGCCTCCTTTGCTTGTGCTGAATTGTGCTTCAGACCCGTGAGCTGACATCCAGTCTCTCTTAAGATCCAATCACTGATCAATCAGATGCTGTTTCTGTCTTGAATGCCTGTGTGCCATGAATGAGAGAAAGAACAGAATCCTGTGAGAGTAGGTTAACTGACTCATATGGTTTTCTGGCCTAATACTGTCTCATCAGTGGTAGATTTGAATAATTCACCAAAGTAATGCTACTATTGCAATTAACAGAAGGGTTATTTGTAAAAGATCTTTTAAATTGTGGATCACACTTCTGAGAATGCATTAGAAGATTCATTTTGTTTTACACCTTTCTTAATTCAGGGTTTAATTTATCTAAATTTTGTGGCCTATCCTTTCAAAGGCATGGTTTGACAACTCTCAAGATTGATGCAAAGCTGTCCATGTCTTTTCCAAATCAGAAGTGGAAGAGCTTTCTGATTGGTGATGTCTTACTTGTGTGACAGGTATTAGGTCTTGACCCTCATAAAGTGAGGGTCCTCATAAAGAACAAAAACGTTCCTGGTTTGTTCGTCTCCTAGTCTGTCTCTGACATGCAAGCTGTCAGCTGTTGGCTTAGATAGATAAGGAAATGCCCCTGCCCTTTTCCAAGAAAGGCAGTCCTTGTGCTTGACTAAAAATACCAATTCCTATGATGTAACCTGTCAACAATTAAAGTAATGAATTTAATTATTTAGAGGAAGTTCTGCAAGAATTTTTAAAAAGATTAAATTGTTTTCAATTTGCATTATTATAATTACCTGTTGAATTGAAGATATACAGTCTATTATTTTCTTTTCAATTTGCCCTTGTTATGTAGCTAGAGGATACCACTTCAGTGAATACTGCTGAATTCACTTTACAGCATAGCTGTTGATCTCTCTGTCTTCAGGGTTATTTTCTCTGAAGTGAATTCCACTTCTCTTGTGTTTTCTGTTTTGTTAGATTCTTAAATACTGTGATAAATGTTAGGGTCTATTAAGTTTCAACTTTCTATTTTTATCTTTTGGTAAACACTACACCAGATGTGGGCATGAAGGACCCTGAGAAGCTGAGGGAGTTCTGCTTTTATTCAACACTTTTAACTTCATAACTGAGAATTTCAGTTCATTTTTTAGGATTATGTATGTGCTGTTTTGTGTATTTTTTTTAAAGCTGAGAAAAACAAGCTTACGCAACTTAGTTTGCATAAGTGCAATGAGTCATTCACATTTCTTTTTTTGCATCTGTGTGTGTTATATCATTTTATATAACTTTTCTTTGAAAAAGCACTACTGTGAATGCTAAGAATATATTTTTCCTGTAAGACAAAAATGAAGAGATCCCTCTGGGCCCATTGTCCATTGCTTCTCTGCAATGTCCCATAGATACTGTTCTCCAAGGTGAATTTTGGTGATTCGCCCTGGGGCTCTTGTTCTGCTGGGCTTGTGCTGACACCTGAATGTGCAAGGGGAAGGCTGGGTAGTTCTAGTCTTTCCCCTTAGTAAGCAGTGCTATGAAGAACTTCACATGGTAACTGGTTTTATACACAGGGAGGGAAGTTCAAATGTGTATAGTCTTTCCTGCATACTGTAGTTACTGCCTTATCACCCATCTAGGGAAGTGTGGATCTTTCCTAAGCCTCAACACCAACTGGTTCTCTGTGTTTTGCTGGAAGAAATAATAGGGTATAAATATTTTACATAGGTATCAGTCATGAGTCTCAAACGTTTTCCATCAGGTACACTTATAAAGAAGTCCTCTGGAAGGCCTCATCTTTTCTAACAATATTTCATAGCTCTATGTGATCAAATATACCCTGAATGTTCAGCTGCTTGGAATTCGTTGTTTTGAATGCAATTACAGGCATTAAATGTCAGTACAGTTTAAGTGCTAGAATTACTGTTTTATGTGTTTCTAATGAGTTTTCCTTGACATTTAATGACTACATGGCTGTGACAGGAAAATTCTGCCATAGAGGGGGAGGGAGTTTGTCCAGGAGGTAGAGATGTGTGCACAGGTTGTCTTCTTGTCCCTATAGTTGTTCTGAGTCTTGCCAGTTCATTTCTCTGCAGCTCTCTACTATATCACCATGTTTTCTGATCTGATACAATTTCTCAGTGAGCATTCTGCAAGCTCCTTCCAAACTGGAAAGTTTCCCACAGTTTCATACTTAATACTCTGTGTGCATTCAGTAATCTCTCCAGTCTGTTCTACCTGTGTTTTACCCAGCCAGTTCCAGAATCTCTTCCTTTCTACAAACCATTTCTTATTTCCATCACAATTTTCATTTGATTTCAGTAGCCCCTTGTGTTTCATGTGAGTAGCACTGACCATTCTTCTTGTTCATTTCTTGCAATTCTTGTGGCAATACATTTTACTACTGCACTAATCACAAAAATAGAGATATTATGTTTTCTCTCCAATGCAGAGCAGATGTTTGCAGTCTCAAGATAAGACACTGTTCATCTAAAGCTTAATTAGCAAATTAGCAGTATCTGAGGTCTGCAGAAGTACTGTGAAACATTCAGGTATTGTTTTTAATTGTCTGTTGTAACATACTCTAATTGATGATAGACATAAGAATAAGACTTCATTTGTCAGCAAGAAATCAAATTCACATCAGGAACTTTACTATCTGCTGAAAAGAAGAGCAAAAGTGTAAAATTAGGCGTACACTTAGATTCTTTGCTGGACTTATGTTCAGAAGAGCAGCTTTGCTGGCTCTTGGGCTGTAAATGGAATTAATGTATCCAGAGAAAAAAAGTACTCATAGTTAAATAGATATAACCAATTCCTCCAGCAAATGTTGACTGTTCTCAGTAAGGGATAATTAGTATGGCATCTGGAGATAAGAAAGGTCACTGAACATTTGGAACACTATACAGAGAAGAAGACTTTCAAAATACTCAAATATACAAAAATGATGGTTGAGAATAACTTTTCATAATTCCCAGAGGATGGTATTTTTCCTTTGCATACAGTTGTTGACAGTATCTGCATGAGCATGATAGTAACTTTCACCACTGTTGGATTGTGCTGAATGGCTTGTTGCATGAGTGAGCAAGTAGATAAGCTGTCTGTGCCTGTGTATTAATCACAACCTTAAAATGTGGCATGTGAAAAATGGGATCCTCCTAAAAATAAAATCAACAAACTTTGTGACATCAAGTAATTCTTGTGCTCATATAAAATGTGATGGCTTAAATTGATAGATGGACCCTTTGTCTGGATGGTTTCACTTAAAGAGTTGCATTCAATAGCTCCATGTCCAGAAGAGACCGGTAACAGTCGGTGTTCCTCAGCGGTCAGTATTGGGATGAGCACTGTTTAACATCTTTGTGAGTGACATGGACAGAAGGGATCGAGTGAGCCCTCAGCAATTTTGCTGGTAACACTAAGCTGTGTGGTGCAGTTGACATCCTGGAGGAATGTTGGAGGGATGCCACTCAGAAAAATGTTGACAGGCTTAAGAAGTGGGGTTAAGTGGACCTCGGGAAGTTCAAAAAGGTCAAGTGCAAGGTCTTCCACCTGAGTCAAGACAATCCTGAGAACAAATACAAGCTCAGCAGGGAACTGATTGAGAACAGGCCTGCAGAGAAGAGCTTGGGGGGCACTGATGTACAAAGAGCTCAACATGAGCCAGCAGTGTGCTCTTGCAGCCCATAAGGCCAACAGTAATGTGGGCGTAATTGAAAGAGAAGTGGACAGCAGAGAGAAGGAGGTATTGTCCCCCTCTATTCTACTCTCATGAGACCCTATCTGAAGTACTGCACGCAGGGGGTCCCAATATAAGAAAGGCATGGAGATGCTAGAGTGGTTCTGGATCAGAGCCACAAGGCTGATCAGAGGGCTGGAGCACCTCTCTTTTGAAGAAAAGTTGAGGGAGCAGGGCTTGTTCAGTCTGGAGGAGAGAAGGCCCCAGGAACACCTTCTAAATGGCCTTCCAGTACCCAAAGTTACACAGGGAAGCTGGGGAAGGGATTCTTTTGTTAGGAAATGTAGTGAAAGAAAAAGGGACTTTATATTAAAAGAGGTGAGATTTAGATTAGACATTAAAAAGAAATTCTTTACTCAGAGGATGCTGAGATACAGGCATAGGCACAGAGAAGTTGTGGATACTCCATTCTTGGACGTGTTTGAGGAGAGATTAGGTGGGGCTTTGGGCAAACAGGGTGGCAACCCTGCCTATGGGGAGGAGTTGGAATTAGACAGCCTTCAGACTCAAACCATTCTCTGATTCAGTGATTCTGTGTAATTTACTGATCCTTGAGATAGCCCTTGAAACCTTCAGTTCCCAGTCACTACTCTTTTCCTAACGAATTTTATTCCTGTATGCTCATGCTGTAGAAATCTATTACATATGTCATCTTTAAAAATCAATAATACATACAATTTAGCCACATCAATGTACCACATACTCTAAGTATATCATGAAGAAGTCTCACAAAAAAGTGAAGGTCCAGTTGGATTAAAGGATGCCTCTGTAAGGACAGAATTCTTGCATACACTTCAGACATTATTGTAAGAGTCTAGAGAAACAGGACACTGAGCAAATAAGAAATCATGTGGTTGATTTAGATAATTATACACTCTGCTCATAAAAGCAATTGAATCTTGAGTTGAAATGAAGGTTTCTCTTTCTTATATTGTCATTTTGCAGATTTTTTTTTTTTTTACATTATTTAGTGCAGAATCATAGATTTTATTACTTAGAAAAATAAAAAAGAAGTAATTTACAGTCACTGGATTACAGGAAAGGATAGAAGCTTCACAAGGTTCAAGTTAATCGTTCTGTGTATTTCCGCTGCATTCTCATCTGACTGCTTTAGCACTACTCACTAGAACTAAATTGATAGCAATTAAGTTTTAGAACTTTCACAGGACTTCAGCACAAGGTAAGCTAACATTCCGTAACCATGATGAAGTAGCAGTAATTACATTTTAAGTGACCCTTATGACATGTTTCCAATTGCCTGGAGTAGAAATCTGGGTCACTACCCCACTGAGTAATAATGCAAAGCATCAGAACGTTACTGTATTCCAGATAAATTGCCTTGTTTCTACTGAAGTTGAAGGAGCAGTGCTGCTCCTGCTGACAGAATCTGGACATGAGTTCATTCTGAGCTTGTCTGAACTCTGTCAGTGACATATTTCCTATGCATAAAATAGAGGGCTTCTTAAGCTTTACATTTTAATGTATTCCTTACTTACAGTCATTTTAATAGGATTTTTTAGACATGCCTTCTATATGGCATGAGCCAGCAGTCTGCTCTTCCAGCCCAAAAGGCCAACAGTATCCCAGACTGCATCAAAAAAATGGTGGCCAGCAGGGAGAAGGAGGTGATTGTCCTCCTCTGCTCTGCCCTGATGAGGCCCCATCTGGAATACTGTATCCAGTACTGGAGATGGGCTTGTTTAGCTTGGAGAAGAGAAGGCCAGGGAGACCTCGTTGCATCCTTCCACTACTTGAAGGGAGCTTGTAAGTAGGAGGGGATCCAACTTTTTAGATTGTCTGGTAGTGATAGGACAAGGGAGAATGATTCTAAACTAAAAGGAGGCAGATTCAGGTTAGATGTCAGGAGAAAATTCTTTATTCAGAGGGCAGCGAGGCACTGGATGTGGATGCCCCATTTCTGAAGGCATTCAAGGCCAGGTTGGATGGGGCCCTGAGGAATCTTATTGGTGGATGGGAACACTACCCATGGCAGAGGGTTGGAACTGAGTGGACTTTGAAGTCTCTTCCAACCCAAGCCAGTGAGTGATTTTATTTTGTAAAATCTAAGCTCTGGGCATTGCTTAGAGATGCAATATGTGACAAATGTTAGAATGATGCAGTGGATTGGTAGCAGAGCATGCCTAGAAAGTGTTCATTTCAACATCCAGATGTTTTCCAGACAGTGATTTAATGTGGGCTTCCCTACTGGAAGCAATGCTTCCTAATCATCTACGGATAACCTGTCTGCAAACTCTGCCTGTGTGTCATCCCCTGCTCTTGCAGGTTCTTCTTGTACGCAAGTGGAAACAGAAGCATGAAAATTAGAGAAGGGCAAATTCCAGTGAAATTGTGCCTAGAGTGTCTAAGCAGATAGGGACTTAACTAGCTATTTAATTTGCTGCTCCTGCTAAATGTAAGAACTGCCTGCTGTGAAAGCTTCATATATCTTCAGGGCACTTTGCTTACTAGTTTGTTTTTGCAGCACGTAAGTTTGTTATAAAAATGACTTATATTGCTCACAGCATTATTTCAACTGTATTTTATTAATTCAGAAACAGGAATGATAAAATCTACTCCTTTCTAAACAATTTGATATGCCATGTAAAAGACAGTTCAGTTCCCAGTTAGGCACCTCAGTAAAGTGGTTTGATATTTGGCACCACTCAAAATCCAGTGGATCAGGATCATTGTCAGGAACAAGAATTGGTGAAAATGTAAGCTTCTGTACTTAACTATTTGCCTATTTTCTTCAAACTCACTTTCTGAGAAATTTTATTTTTCACTGTTACTCATATTTTCAGAATTTATTATCTTGTTAAATACAACAAAACTAAATAGTTCTGCAAGATTTCCATTACATTTTTTTTTGCACAGCAATTTTTGTATTCTCATGATTTTCATGATATTGAAAATCTAAGTCTTCATAAATATGTGCACGAATGAAACCACAAATATCTTGATGTGTTTGCTAAACAGTAGTGATAACTCCAAGCACTCCAAGTAGAAATACTAAGCTTAAAATATAAGTTGTTATTTGTATAGGCAACTAACATGAATGTCTGTTGAATCACAGTAAATCCACACACGCATGTCGAACTTGTGTTTTTGCACCTGTCCACTTGAATGAACGCCTTGTTTCCTGCTGTCAACGGTTTACGGGCTGGTTCGGCCCAGTTCCATGACTAGCGGGGCAGAGGGATCCGCAGATCCATGCCTCTGGAAAAAGGGAACAGGGGACCCCAAAATAATTAAAAACAGCGGCAACGATCTGAGGAGAAACAAACTGATTTACTAAATATATTATCGGAATGCAAGATAACACACTATAATACAGTGTAATTAAAATTGAAGCTAATAAATCAAATATAATGAGAGAGAGAATGTCCAAAAGGTGGATAGGCCTCACCACAACGCTGAGGTGAGATGCGCCGTCCAGTTGAGCAGTAGGGAGAAAAGGGAGGAGAGCTGACGAAAAGCAGGCGAAGAAGAGCGCATCAGGTGACCTTGCCAGGAGTTGTATCTCGAGACTCTCTGCGACCTCAAAGTCCCCTGGGGAACGTAGTTCTTCTTCTCTTCCAGGCAGGTACCCAGAGCTTGAGCATTAACAGTTAAACTCCCACTGCCCCACATGATGTTATGATGTGGAATACCGAAAACCAAAAATCACATAACCATGACACCTGCATAGATGAGAAAGTTGGTGTGGATTATATCTCTCCAAGAACTACGAGTTACTTTCTTCCAGTGGAAATCAGTATGGTGGCCTAATACATTTAGATGTCTCTCTTTTCCAGATCATTCACTAATTGTAATTCTGTCTCCTGAAAAAGACTTCCATTTCACAGAATGGCTGAGGCTGATAGTGAGATTTGGGTACATATGACGCAACCCCTGCTCCAGCAGGCATATTCAGTGCAGCATGCCCAGGAGCACATCCAGGCAGCATATGAGGATTCCCAAAGAGAAGACTCCATAGCCTCTCTGGGCAACTTGTATCAATGCTCTGTCACCTGAACAGCGCAGAAATACTTCCTGGTGTTTAAAGGAAACCTCCTGTGTTCCCTTCTGTGCCGCTTTTCCTGGCACTGGGCACCACTGAGAAGAGCCTTTCTCTGTTCTCTACACCTTTCAAGTATTTATGGACGCTAATAAAATTCTTTGAGCCTCCTGTTCTATGGGCTGAAATGTTACAGCTCTCTCAGTTTCTCCTCACAGGGTAGATGTTTCTGTACCTTCATCATCTTGGTGGTCATATGCTAGACTTCATCCAGTGTGTCCAAGTCTCTTTTCAGATGTTGTAAAGGTTTTAGGCCCTGATGGATACCTATGAATACCATAAAAAAATTAATCATGTAGCCAGACTGCTATGCTGATGATGCCCAATGAGTTCCAAGGCACTACCAAATCATTGCCACCATTGTCACATGCAAAATTTTTCCTTTCTAGGATACCTCACTTCCCAAATTGTCCTTATAATTGTTTTTCCCCACAAACACGTCTTCACAGAACAGAAGGGTAGGCGACTTCCTTCTGAGAGGAATGGAGGACCCTGTATGTCAGTCTCACCCTACCCGCAGGGAAGTGCGCTGCCAAACTGGAGCCCAAGTGAGGGATATTTCTAGGGAACTTCCTAGTCTGATGCGCCCCTCTGATTATTATCCGTATTGATAGTTCAGGCCAGCAGCAACAAAGTCACTGAGAGAAGCCTGAGAATTATCAAGCAGGACTTCAGGAGATTCGGGCAGTTAGTGGATGGAGTGGATGTACAGGTTGTATTTTTCTCTATCCCTTTAGTGGCGGGGAAGGATGCTGAGAGGAGCAGGAAAACCCATCTCATAAATACATGGTACAGACACAAATTTTTGTTTCTTTTGACTACGGGACAGCTTACAGCCAGTTTACAGCAACTGGCCTGATGGCTGCGGATGGGTCTTGCTTGTCTCAAAGGGAGAGATGAATCCTAGCTCAGGAGCTGGCAGGGCTCGTTGAGAGGGCTTTGAACTGGACGTGAGGTTGGAAGGGGATAAAACTGGGCCCAGTAGGGAGAATGATGATGGGATTGGAGGTGAGGCAAGGGGCTCAGCTAAAGTGCCTCTACACCAGTGCAAGCAGCATTGGGCAACAAACGGAAGGAGCTGGAAGCCACTGTGCTGCAAGCAAACTGGGACTGGAGTTGGCATTATGAAAACATGATGGGATCACTCCCATGACGGGAGTGTTGCAGTGGATGGATATAAGCTCTTTGGAAGAGACTGGCAAGGAAGTAGGGGTGGTGGCGTGGTTCTTTGTTAGAGAGTGTTTTGGTGTTGTTGAGCTTGGGGCTGGGAATGATAAGGTTGAATCTCTATGGGAGATCACATGGCATGTGTGAGAAAACGGGGATGAGGCCTAGCCATCGTGGGTTCATGAAAGTCAGGTCCTGCTTGACTCCTTCTATGATTGACTGACCCGCTTGATGGATGAGGGAAAAACTGTTGACATAGTCTACCTAGACTTCAGAAAAGCCTTCAGTACTGTCACCCACAGTATTCTCCTGGAGCAGCTGGCAGCCCATGGCTTGGACACGTACACCCTTTGCTGGGTAAAGGTCTGGCTGGGTGACCAGGCTCGGAGAGTGGTGATGAATGGAGTTAAATCCAGTTAGCAACCAGCCACAAGTGGTGCTCCCCAGGAGTCAGTATTGGGGCCTTTCCTGTTCAATGACTTTATTGATGACCTCGATGAGGGCATTGAGTGCAGTCTCAGTACGTTTGCAGGTGACACCAAGCTGTCAGAAAATGTCAATCTGCCTGGGGAAGCAAGGCCCTACCGAGCAACTTGGGCAGGCTGGATAGCTGGGCTGAGACCAACAGACCAGAGTTCAGCAAGACCAAGAGCCAGGTCCTGCTTTTGGCCCTGACAACGCTACAGGCTTGGGGCAGAGTGGCTGGAAGATTGTGTAGAGAAAGCAGACCTGGGGTTACTAGTTGGCGCTCAACTCAACATGAGTCAGCAGTGTGCCCAGATGGCCAAGAAGGCCAATGGCATCCTGGCTTGTATGAGAAATAGTGTTGCCAGCAGGAGTGAAGTGATCATCCCTCTGTCCTGAGCCCCGGTGAGGCTGCACCTGGAGTACTGTGCTCAGTTTTGGACCCCCTCAGTACAAGAAAGACATTGAGGCCCTGGAGCATGTTCAGAGAAGGGTAACGAAGCTAGTGAGGGGTCTGGAACACAAACCTTATGAGGAGCAGCTGATGGAACTGGGATTGTTTAGTCTTGAGAGGACGAGGCTCGGGGGTGACCTTATCGCTCTCCACAGCTACCGAAAGGGAGGTTGTGAAGAGGTGGAGGTCGACGTCCTTTCCCATGTAACTAGCAACAGGACTAGAGGGAATGTCATGCCAGGGGAGACTCTGAATGAATGTTAGGAAATACATCTTCTCCGAGAGTGGTGAGTCTCTGGAACAGGGTAGCCAGGGGGGTGGTGGAGTCACCATCCCTGGAGGTGTTCAAGAAACGTTTAGATGTTGTACTGAGGGACATAGTTCAGTGGGAAGTCTTGATGTTAGATAGGCAGTTGGACTGGGTGATCTTAGAGGTCTTTTCCAACCTTTATGATTCTATCATTCTATGATTCTACTTTTAACTAAATCCTCTTTAGGTTTTATCTCATACTCTTAGGCTACTCCCACATGCCTCCCTGTTGATCTGTTCATCTATGTGTTGCCTTCTCTTGGTCTGTCTCTGAGCTTAGTAGATCAGGGATTTTTTATGCTGGTGCTTATTTCTGTATCATGTAGCACAACAGTCCATATCTTGCTTCCTCCCTGAATATGCTGTTCAACAGATAGTAACAAAGGTAGCATAAGATGGAGAGATATGGGTGCACTGCACTGAACTTTCTGCCTCAGAAATTGTCTCTGGAGTGGTGAACTAAATGGGGAGACTCTCACTCTCTTTAACTCATCTGAGCCCTGCCTGCTTGGCAACCACTTGGAGGGTGGCATTCCTGAGGATGGGCTGTCTGGTCCCTTCTACAGATTTGCAGATCATTTTCAGCAGATGAAAAAAGGAGACGTCCGACTGCAGGGTGTTGTGGGAGAGGCAGCACTGCTTAGCTACATTAAAAAACTAACCTTTCCTTCACTGCTCTTTTGCTCTTCCCCCTCCTCCCTCTGAAATCTGCAGAAAGAGATTAGTGATCAAACTGTAAATCCCCAAATTACAGAAGGTAGTAAACCTCCTCCCTAAGTGGACATGTATGCTGAGAATACCCTCATTCAACCTGTTTCGCTTTAAAACAGGCTCCTATAAATAGGGTGAACATAACTCTAGATGGCATTGTGAAATACTATGGAAAATGCAGCTTACAACCCTGTGAAGAAGGGGGAGTAGAGAGAGTGGGGGTAGGCAAAAAGTCACTATCTACCATAAAAACCTGGCAGCTTCATGCAAGGGCTGTTGCTTTTAATTTAAATGCTCATTTCTTATGCTATTTTCAGATCCTCTCTGGGATTTTAGGAATGTTGAGACGTGCTGGTTATAAAGCCCTAAGTACAAAACGGTCACGGATGGCTGGAATGAGGCATGTTCTAATGGAAACAAATCACTTGTCAGTAAGCAGCCTTCAAAGTTTTGAACAAAAGCTCAAGAGGGTCAGGGAAAAGACATGTTTGTTGACTTAAAATGTCTGCATGCAGGTTGTCAGAAATGCATAGGCTTCAACATTGTTGAGGTAAGCCTTCAGTTCTGTGTGAAACTGGGTTTAAATCAAGGTTAAACCCTTTGATGGCAACCCCAGATAGAATGATTAACTTACATTAAACAGAAAGGTTATGCATGTATCAAGTGTACATACTATCAAAACATGCATGTATACCATCCCTGTCACCATCCCTGGATGTGTTTAAAAACAGTTTGGATGTGGTGCTCAGGGACATGATTTAGCAGAGGGTTGTTAGTTAGGGTAGTATGGTTAGGTTGTGGTTGGACTCAATGATCTTTAAGGTCTTTTCCAACCTGAGCAATTCTATGATTCTATGATAATACTGTAAAACAAATTCATCATGGAACTCAGTTGTGGGAACTACATCCAGTTGTACAGACATGAATGCTAAGGGGGAAGACTACCCTATACCTACTGACATTTAGAAAGGTCACCACTGTTACTGTTGTATAAAGTAGGTGTGTGGGATTAATCTGTATTTTAGTTAGATAGCAAGAATAGGGTAGCTTAGTTTATAGAAATTTGAGGATAAATATAGATGCCATTTAACCTGTTTAATTGACTATCTAGGTTCTAACCGCTAAATGAAATTCTGTGATGTTATCATTTAAATCTTTTATTTGCTTCCAAGACCCATAATTCAGCCCTGAATCAACTATAATGTGTGGCCAGCCCTCCTTTTCCTGTGTAACATTTTGTATTGCTGTACTAAATGAATCATATTGCTTTATAATAATTTGTAAGCTGTAAGCTGTAAACTTGAAATACAGTCTTTGCAGAACATTGTTTTGGATCTCCTAATTGTACTGTAGCTTGTCTTCATAAGAAAATGAGACTTAGACAGCCTTTCTTTATCATCAGTCTGTCTGTGTCCTTGTCCCCCTCACTAGAAGCTTCTGAGCTTATTCAGTCCTCAAATGAATTTGATGAGAGATTACAGATAATTATGTTTTGACTAACTCTGTGGAAACTGCTGTCTGTCTCGAGAAAGAGATGCATAGGTAGTTCCTCTGCAGAGGGAAGGAACGCAGAGCATAGAAGTAGGCTATGCAGCGAGCATGGATATCCCTAGCACAGCAGACATGTTGTGCATGCTGAGCAGAGGTGGACTCATGGGGACTGGGGGGAGAGGTATGGGCTGCAGTTGCTGGGGAAGAAAGCTTGTGGGGCAAAGACTAGGCTTCCATAAGCAGAGAGGTTCATTTTAATGTTCATGGAATAATTTCTTTTTCATATGGAGAGCAGCAGCAGATGAAAAGGAAATGACTCCATGTGGTAAAATGGTACATGTGAGCCTCTGGATTGTCCTGCAGGCATTTAGTGTTCCTGTGTTTTACTCCACAAAGGAAACATTGTTATGCTTTCTAAGGAAAGAAGCTGAGACACTTGGTACGCAGAGACTTGGTACAACGCTTTGAATGACTCAGTTACAACCAGGTACAGCGCATGGATGTATTTAGGTAGCTTCTTTCTGTGTCAGTCTGTACACACTATGTCCAGGCCACCCTACACATGCTCTCTCCTCTATTACATGGAGCCCTTCACTACTGCCTTTAGGAGAGCTCTGTGAGGCCTTTAGTCTGCTTCCGCTAGAGCTGCAAGGGGAGATTGCTGCCTGTTCAAGCCCAGCAATTTCTTGATATCCACGAAGGCTACTGTATCTTTTGCCATGAGAAAGAAGCATCTTTGAAAAGCTGATGGTTGTTTTGCTTCTCTGCCAGAAACAAGAGGATGTTTCTGAAGAACTGTGAGAAGCAAATTCAGCTGCAGAAAGCTCCAGACTGTGTGTGCAGACATGCTCCTTGTACCTGAGTTAGCTTGTTTAGACTAAACCTGGGTTTCTCTGTGGGCTCCTGCTCTGTTCACCTGCTAACAGTCAATGCTGTTTCATACTGCTCTTCTTCCTTAACTTGCCCAGCATCTGATGACCACTTAGAGACTATGGAGAAGAGAAATTCTGGGCGGCACTCCTTTTCTTTCTAGGTCCTAGAAAGAATCGTAGAATCATAGAATCGTAGAATCATAGTATTGCTCAGGTTGGAAAAGACCTTGAAGATCATCATGTCCAACCACAACCTTACCATACTACCCTAACTCTAAAAACCTCCGCTAAATCATGTCCCTGAGCACCACATCCAAACTGTTTTTAAACACATTCAGAGATGGTGACTCAACCACCTCCTTGGGGTGCCTATTTCAGTGCTTAACAATCCTTTCTGTAAAGAAGTTTTTCCTGTTATCCCAGATATTGCCCAGAGAGGTTGTGGATGCCCCGTCCCTAGAGGTGTTCAAGGCCAGATTGAAAGGGGTCCTGGGCAGCCTGGTCTAGTATTAAATGGGGAGGTTGGTGGCTCTACATGTGGCAGGGGGGTTGGAGATTCATGATCCTTGAGGTCCTTTCCAACCCTGGCCATTCTGTGATTCTGTGATTCTGTGATATCCAACCTAAAGTTACCCTGGCACAACTTGAGGCCATTTCCCCTCATCCTGTCACCTGTAATCAGTGATAAGAGACCAGCCTCACTCTCCCTGTAAGCACCTTTCAGTTATTGGAAGAGAGCAATAAGGTCTCCCTTCAGCCTCCTCTTCCCCAAACTAAACAGCCCCAGCTCCTTTGGTATCTCCTAGTAGGTCATATTCTCCAAGCCCTTCAAAAGACTTCTTGCCCTCCTTTGGACCTGCACCAGTACCTCAATGTCCTTTCTGTGCTGAGGTGCACAAAACAGGAAGGGGCTCCTCCAGTGTTCATGGATTATAGAATCAGAATGGCTCAGGTTGAGAAAGACCTTAAAGATCATCTAGTTCTAACACCCCATGTTGTGGGCAGGGTTGCCAACCACTAGATCAGGATGCCCAGAGTGCCTCCAGAGATGAGGCATCCACAGTGTTCCAGTGTCTCACCACTCTCTGAGAAAATAATTTCTTCCTCACATCTTACCTAGATCTCTCCTCTTGTAGTTTAAAACCATTATACTATTACCAGTAGTGTAAAAATCAGTCCCATTCTTCTTGTTAGCTTCCCTTTAAGTACTGGAAGACCACAGTGCAGAGCCTTCTTTTCTCCAAGCTAAACAAGCTCAGTTCCCTCAACTCAACAGGAGAGATGTTCCAGCCCTCTGATCATCTTCATGGTCCTCCTCTGGACCTGCTCCAAAAGCTCTACATCCTTCTTGTGTTAAGGGCCCCAAGTCTGGGGCCTCATCAGGGCAGAGTAAAGGAGTACAATCACCTCCCTCTCCCTGCTGACCACTTTCCATTTAATGCAGCCCAGGATACTGTTGACCTTCTGGGCTGCTGGCTCATGTCAAGGTTTTCATTCACCAGAAACTTCAAGTCCTTCTCTACAGATCTGCTCTCAAACAGTTCTTCTCCCAGTCTATACACATATCTGGAATTGCCCCAACCCAAGTGCAACAACTCATTAGGTTCTCATGTGCCTACTTTTCAAGATTGTCCAGGTGCCCCCGAATGGTGTCTCTCCCTTCTGTTGTATCAACTGCACCAGCATGCACTCAATCCCACTCTCTACGTCATTGATAAAGATGATTAAGAGCACACATCCCAAGGTGGAACCCCAAGGGCCACCACTTGTGACTGGCCTCCAGCTGGACATAGAGACTCTGACAACAATCCTCTGGCTACAGATATCCAACCAATTCTTTATTCACTGACTAGTCCACCCTTCAAATCCATATTTCTCCAATTTAATGATCTCCTCCACATTAGTGAGCACCAGGTTCAGGAACTCCTCATCTCTTGTTTGTCTATCCAATACCCAGAGCAGGAAGTTGTCCTCAGCAGACTTCAGGAGTCTCCTGGATTGTTTATAGCCCACCACGTTGCTTTCCCATCAGATATCTGGATGGTTAGAATTCCCCATCAGGACAAGAGCCTGTGAGTGTTACACCTCTTATAGCTGGAATAAGAAGGCCTAGTCAGGAGGCTCCCCTTGATCAAGCAGGCTGCAGCAGACCCTATCAGATGTCCTTTATTGATCTGCCCCTTAATTTTAACTCACCCATTCTCAATCTGATGGCTATTTCTAAGAGGCAGTTTTTCATAGTCTACCAATTTGTTTAATATAGAAGGAAGCTCCTTCACCCCTCTTGCTCTGCCAATCCCTTCTAAAAAGTTTATAGCCCTCAATTGTCATATTCCAGTTGTGTGAGACATCCCACGATGTTTTCATGATAGCAACAGCTGTACAGTTGTGTCACAGTTTCCATTTCCTGCTGTGTGCTTTGGTTCTTTAGTTGGCAATTACCTTGTTGGAGGAGCCTCCCCAAAAATCTCTGGGACAAATATTAGGTTTTACTCCACTGCTTCCTAAAATCACCATGTTCCCTGGCTCTGCTCTGACACTCTGAAGTGCATCCCTTTCTCCCATCAAATCTAGTTTAAAGCACTGGCAACTAGACCAGCCAGCTTACTGTTGTGTTTGAACCAGAAGTGGTGTTGCCATTTTGATACAGAGCACTGTTTCAGTCTTGGTGAACCACTGAGTATTGTGATGGAACCAGAAACTCTACTGTAGACTAACCTGGGTCCTGGGGAAGAGAAATGAGAATTGCCCCTGATGCCACAGCCAGCTTGTTTATAAGAGGCAGCAGCACTGGTAACCTGTTACAGGATGGGGAGGCAAGGCTTACATCTGAAAATTCCAGCTGCATCTTTCAGTAAGAGTAGCTGATTTCTCTATGTCTAAATGAACATCAGATGGTAAAGAACTCTATTAGAAAACTTAAACCATTATAGTACGTTTATTTCTGGTACAGAATTATGCCTGCTGCTCATGTGACTTGAATGTAATGTGTTTACACACATACAGACACAGAATTTTTGATTTTTATCACAGGGTTGCAAAAAATAACACTGAAACATAGAAGTGAAGCATGCCTTTATAACACAAGGACACTTCATTATTACTCAGGGCAACTCAGTTTTCTTCCTCAACAACCAACAGGTAATAAGGGAGGAGCGCAGAGGGCAAAGAAAAGGAACAGTGCAACCTCGTGGCATTTTATCCAAAATGTCAAGCATGGTCAGCAGCCTCTTTTGAGTACTTCACTGTATGGATTTAGAATCTAGTAATTGTTTTTCACAGTATTGAATATAACATAAAGATGGTAATATCAAGTTGGATGCTTGTGAAGTTTTTTTCCAAATTACAACTGTTGAACTTATGAATAATTTCTCTCTAATCAGCTCAGGCTCTCTCTCCTCTGTAATTGTTTTTCTAATCATTTTTTCATAACTTGCTACTTCTCTGACTTTCAGTTTACACTTTGTTTACATTGTCGTCTTAGACGCAGTTGGTGCAGTCTTTTTGAAATTCTTCCCTAATGTGATTTTAGTGCTGTCACTTCTGTCTGGAGCATGGTAATGACTAACCTCTGCTCCTGGAGCTCTGTTGCTTAATAAGTTTTCAGAAGTTCTGGATTAATGCACGTCAGTTGATAATTTGGGGTTGCACAGAAATATGATGCCTGGAAAAAAATCCACTTGTAATCTGAAAGCCATTATGGGAGTGTTGCATAACCTGAGAAAGATAATAGCTCATTAGAAGTCTGCACAGTGAGGATGAGTAAACAAAACCTGATTAGAATCACTTTTAATAGGCTTTATTTTTTAAGTACTCTTTTCATATACACCATCATAGTAGCTCCAGGTAATGCTAGACATTTCAAACAAACAATTCTACTTGGGAGTCCTGTTTCTGAAATCTTGATTCATACCAGGTCTCATCTTACATGTTGACACAGCACACACTCTGCTCTGAGCTTCCTTGCTAAGTGGGCCAGCTGTAGAATGACTGTACAGGCAGGAAGCTCCAGCCTGCTCCAGCCTGTGTGCCACCAGAACCAGAAAACAGGAAAACAGTAGAAATAGACAGAGCAACAGAGTTATTAGTAGATAGTTTTTAGGAAGCTGATGGAACAAAACACAGCAGATAATATGGTTGGATGTTGAGCCCTTTGCTGCCTAACGTGAAGTTTTTTCCATCCTTGTGACAAGATGTTTTTTTTCCTTGCTTATTATATGATAAGATGAGAAAATGATAGCAATACCACAGCAGTTATCGGGGTGTGTCCTGGAGTACTGAGTAGCTGGCATGGTAGAAAGGGTTGTTATGAATTTTTTTTTTTAGAAATAATTCTGGAGTTCTGCTTATTTTAAGGTTCATATGCAATGTGCCAAATGTCTATGTTCTGAATTAGGCTGCCAATGGATCCTCCCAGCTAGTCTGTCTAGTGACTGTTGCCTGGTAGGATTGTGTTTCTGTGCTAAAACTTTAACTATAGCTATGTATGGTGACATCATTTTAGTACCTGTATGACATCAATCTCCCTTGTGCTTTGCCTGAAACCATACAGCATCTGAACTGTACCCATGTATATCCCATAACTTCAGGCATAGTTTAGAAAGAGGAAATTATCGTTGGGTTTATCCTATGGGATTTTTTAGTAACATTCTTTTCAGGATGAATAACAGGTAAATTTGAAATTAGATTATTCTTAAAGTGCTGTATTGCCTTTATTTCACTTAAGTGATTCAGTACAAATATTAACAGGCTTATTCTATTAATGAAGAATAATGCCATTCAAATAATAGTTAGAAGATACTGATGTTCCCATTAGGAAGATTTTTCACAGAGAGTGTCTATTGCTTATGCACAATTATTTTTCAAAAACCTGTGTTCTCCTCTCTTCCTTATGTAGCTGTGCTGCTATTTTCATGCAGCTGTGACGGGGTATCAGTTAGCATGTTAGCAATTCTGTTTATAGTAAGATTATATGCACTATACTCACTGGCCAAAGTTTGCCCTTAACTGCACTGCTGACAATCTGGGACAAGTTGACTCCAGTTACCGGTGCACACAATTCTGTGAACAGAATTTTTTTGTCTTTTTCTATCAATCAAATTTCTTTATGCCTGTATAGTCTTCCATATGTAGTGAAATAGTGTTTCTCATTACCAACATCAGTTTCCACCATGGAAGAAAAGCTTCTGCTGCAAGTTAATGGTGCAATCCTTTGATGTGGCTGGAAGGACAATATGTAAAAATGAACACTGACTGTGAGGTCTCATGTCTAACTGGCATGTAACAGAAAGTCCCCTTGCTCTATATCATGTTTGTGTTTCACAGAACAGTTAGTTCAGAGGACTCTGTCAAATTCACGCTTTCATCATGCTCTCCTTACCGTGGCAGACATTAGAGAGGCATTTTTCTCCAATCCCACTCCAGTTCAAATATAAAGCTGATGTATTTTTGCTTTCTTATCAGCGTAGAAAATGTCTGAGCAAAGCCTGCCAGGGCCATGCATGGATTTGGCAGTCCCTGGTGTATCTCCTTCTGAAGTTCAGGCTGCAGAGTGATCTTATAGGTAAACCTGGTTGTGTATCAGTTTCAAACTAGAGAGGGTGTTTTTTTAATCTGATTTACATGACAGGCATATTTCAAAACCTGTCCAAAGGTCTCTCATTGCATGTGACAAAGCTGAGTCACTAGCAGAGATAAGAAGTGATAACAGGATCTGTGTTAATCAGTGCTTTGATACTCAGAGCCATGGTCTGTGGCCTCCAAGAAGGAAGATAAGTCATTGAGCTTGTGAGAAAGGTGTGTGTCTATCACTGCAGTTATTTTACAGGAGGGCAGGCCACTATTCAGTCCAGTTATACAATTCATTCCCAATAATAAAAAATCAGTAAAAAATAAGCAGATTGCTAGGGAGACCCTAAAACTTGTTGCCCTGTGATGTACTGGCAACAATGCAGCACACTAGAAAACTTATATATAGATAATGTATATATAGATTCTATATAGATATAGAATAGAATAGAAAAAGGCAACAGGGAAATACTCCGGTGGAATTAAGAATTTAGCCTCCAAGAAGGTGACAAGACCAGCTGCCCAGGTGAAGTGCCTCATTAAGCTGTTCTTCCAAGGTCTGTCCATGATACCTTTCTGGCTTAGTTTGCATGTAACCAGGAAGTTTTACAGGTGCTTTCACTCGCTCCTCTGTGCCATTCACAGTTTTAACAGTGCCACGAGCCTTCAGGGCTTCTTCAACCTTCTTGTGCTTGTGTCTGAGGAAGTGAGTCTGCAAGTGTAATGCAGATGCACACCAGATTTTGCAAATGTTGCAGTAGAAAGGATTCACCTGCTTCTTTACCTCTGCTTCAGAGTCCATAACTGCCCTTGGGATAACACAGTAGCTCTACACCAACACACACAGTTTGGGAAAAAAACAGGAGGAGTAGGAAGCCTCTGTGCTACTGGAAAACCAGATGTAGTTGCTGCCACCAAAACCCAGTGAGATGATTCCCACATCTGGTCCAGAAGAGGCAGGTGAGGAAGGAGGGAAGGAGGCATTGCCCTTTACATCAAGTGAGAGTGTGAAGAGCTGTTCTGAAAAAGGCCATGAGCAAGTTGAAAGCCTATGAATGAGTCAGAAAGATGTCTGACTTCAGTAGGCCACTGACACAGACCCTATAACATCTTTCTTTCTAAATTGGAAAGATGGATTTTATGGGGAGATCTTTTGATAGATGAGGAACTGGTTGCATGATCATATACAGAGAGTAGTCAGTGGCTTAATGTCCATATGGAGATAAGTGATGAGTGATGTCCCTCAAATACACTGAGACTGATATCTTAATCAATGATATCAACAGTGCGAATGAGTGAGCCCTTAGCAAGTTTGTGAGTCACATTAAGCTGGCCAACACATCTGAGGTCAGGGGTGACATCCGGAGAAACACAGCTAGTCTTGAGCAGTGGGCCTGGGGAAGGTTCAAAAAAGCCAAATGCAGGGTCTTGTACTAGGTCATGGCAACCCCCTCTATCAGTACAAGCAGAGGGATGAAAGAAGTGTACAACCCTGCTGAAAAGGACTTAGGAGTACTGGTGGATAGCAAGCTGGACATGAGCCAGCAATTTGCCCTCGCAGCCCCAAAAGCCAGCTGTATCCCGAGCTGCATCAAAAGAAGTGTGGCAGCAGAGCAAGTGAGGTGATCCTGCTCCTCTACTCTGCACTAGTGGGCCCTCACATGGAGTTCTGCATCCAGATGGCGAGTCCTCAGTACAGGAGAGACGCAGACCTGTTCGAGTGCCTCCAAAGGAGAGCCACAAAAATGATCTAAGGAGTGGAACATCTCTCCGATGAGAACAGGCTGAAAGTTCTGAGGCTGTTCAGCCTGGAGAAGAGAAGACTGTGAAGATCTTTCAGTATCTAAAGAAGAGCTATAGGAAAGAAGGGGACAGACTCTTTAACAGGGTCCATTGTAATAAGAGGACAAGGAGGATAGGGGAAAATGGTTTCAAACTAAAAGAGAGGAGATTTATACTGGATATAAGGAAATTTTTTTTAAAATAAGGGTGGTGAAACACTGGAACAGGTTGCCCAGAGAGGTGGTGAATGCCCTGCCCCTGCAGACATCAAAGGCTAGGCTGGATGGGGCTCTGAGCAACCTGATCTAGATGTAGGTGTCCCTGTTTATTGCAGGGGGGTTGGACTAGATGACTTTTAAAGGTCCCTTCCATGATGATAAAAACTAAATAAAACGTCCTGACAGGGCTTGTCCAACCTACTGTTGTGTCTAGTTTTCTCATTCTCTGGTTTTATAATATTAGGCAGATTTCTCCTGCCTTCACCCAAAGTGAATGCTTTGTTAATCTTGCTTGTTTGGACAAAAAAAACCCAACAGCTGCTTTTGGAAGAAACTGTAGTTCAGGATATGCTTGCATGGTATTCAACAGGCCTTGACTGAGACAGAAGCCTCTTGGTTTGCCTGAACATCTGTGTTAGATGTCCCTGGTACAGCACACAACAACAATGTGACTCTGAATGGTGATTCTCCAGCCTATGTTGGGGGAGGCAGCTCCATAAAATCAGGTTTCATGGAAGCAAGCATGTAAGATTTCTCTCCTGGGAAGAAGGAAAACAAGACTGGCACTTTTTGCCTGAGTTTAGAGGATTAAACACATTGAAATGTCTGAGCTGTAGACCTGAGTATGTTTTAGGAGCAGACAGTGGTTACAGATGATATAATGAGACAATGAAGTAGCTAAAGAATCCAAATTTTTCATCTAATCCCTGTGGCCATTGCAGGTCAAAGCAGCACTGTCAGGCTGAGGGATCATGCCAGAGCTGAGAGTTCATCACACATGGAGCCTTCGCTCTCTGCCCAAATCATACCTGATCTTGAAAGTAGAAGTGATTTTACTTCCTGTTTGTGTTAAACACTCTGCTTTGATCCCAAGACTAATGGGAAAAAGTTGGAAAGCAGTTAATGAATTAGTTTTCCCTCTTCTTTATTTGCTTGCAATGGTGAAGTAATTCAGCTGGAACTGGAGCTGGAAGACTATAAAACTGATGTTAGTGAGGAGAAAACAAAGCCAATCTGTTTCTCCCTCTAGGAAAGAAAGGAAGTTGGGCAAATTCTTGAGGGTATTTGATAGATCATTTGTGACAATTTAAAGAATGTCACAAGAAGAGTACAGAAAATATTTTAATAACATTTACATTTTATTTTATTTCCTAGCTACTTTATTCTGTTCTTGGCCCTCCAATAAAAGTAAAACATTGAGAACTGATAAGTCCAGAAGGCAGTGATGAAAATCATTAATGGGATGTCATTTGCTTTAGTAGTAAAGTGCTTGTGGCTGACAGATAGAAAGTGCTGTGAAAGAGCCAGTTAGCATTGTGGATGGGAGGGTCTTTGTATAAACAAAGATTAACAAGATTAAGATTATTAATTTGCCAGACAACATAAAAGCTAAAGTATGTCATATGACAGGTGGTACTGTACAGAGACTTGGTTTTCTCTAATACAATCAGTTAAGACATATGTGATATCTAAAGGCAACGTTATCAAATGGGGGGAAATACTTCAACTGCACCACATAATAATGATACAGAGAATCACAGCTAGCATAAAGCATGTCACGAAAAATGACTAGACCTGTGTCCAAACAAACTGAAGTAGACACTTGTGTTCCTTAAACCAAATGGGCAGGCTGACACTAAATGTGTGGTTTCATGCAGTAAGAAAAGCTATCACAGTTATCTCTGGATCTATCTGTGTCTGTGACAGGGAGACAGCAGGCTCACGGGCCCACTGGCCCAAAAAGGGGGGGTTTGGGGAAGGGAAAAAAGAAGGAAAGGAATAAGAAAAACAATGAACAGTAGCAACGATCTGAGGAGGAAAGTTAAATTACTGATTATAACAGGAGAAATACAAGTTAATTGGGATTGAAGCTAATAACCAAATAAAAGAGGGAGAGAGTGTCCAAAACTGAAGGCCTTACTCTAATTCTGAAGGTGAGATGGCCAGGGAGCACACACCACTTATACAAGCAGTAATAAGAAAAAAGGGCAATCTTGTGACTTGTGAGAAGCTTTTTCTTTCCCTCTAAACAGAAAATAGAAACAGAACAGTGAAAGTCTTCTGTGAGATGTAGTTCTTCTTCTCTTTTGAGAACCGAGTACCCAGAAATATCGACAGTCCACAGAACTGGAGCAATAACTCTTTAATTCCCAGTGCACTACATGATATTATGACGTGGAGTACTGATAAAAAAATTCATAAAACCATGACAAAAAATGAGGTGCTTAACTTATACTATTTATCCACCTTATTTTGCCTGTTTAACTGTAACTGTCTTGGCAGCTGGCTGAGTTGAACGTTGAGAATACTTGGAGCAGTAACTCTTAAAAATGTGGCAGTGTATAAAAATGAGTTAACAAGGAGGCAGAGCTTGTTTATCTAAAGTGGCCAAGCCAGCATAGTTTCATAATTTTAGCAGGTCACCTCCTGACTTCCTTCATCACATTTGAAGACAGGTCATTTCATGAAATAGGATACCAGGGATTGTGCATGTATCCAAAGGCAGTATGAATCCATTGCAGATTGGTTTTGCTGTTTCAGAGGTCATGGTCATATATGCAGTCTCAAAAGAAGTTGGGAATGAAACCAGTGTAGAATTAACCACACTGAATAACTTGCACATTTTCAATGAAGTCTTTCAAGTACTCCCCACTTTTCAAAAGTGAGCAAGGGCTAAAACCAGCCACATCAGTTGGACTTGCTATGATGAACTCCTTCTTCTCTGCAACTCTGAAATCAAAGCCACTATCCTACACATACCACATCATAAGAAACCACTAACTCTTGCCACGAGACCAGCGCATTCTTATCTCTACAGTATGTTCATTACACTCACATTAATAAATGAATACAATGTTACAATGGCTATGCCATTAAACAACACCTGTTCAATACAATGGAAACAAGGCACTCTGTGATTAAATATATTATCTTCTTGACAAAGAACTGCGCAACTGTTTGGCTAGAGTTGTGAAGCAAATGGTATATTTACATATGAAAAGAAATTTGTGTACATTTGAAGAATGACAGAATAATTGCTATATATGGCAAAGAAGAAGGATGTAAAATATTTTGTATATTCGTTACTGCTATTGCAAATAAATCGGAAAAGCCTCGACATATCTGTGAAGGTCCCTTTCTTAACCACAGCAGCTAAGCAGAGCATATGCTGGCTGCTGGCAGCATTTCAAGAGTAAGTTTTAACCCTGGAAATCTTAGCTGGGAAAGGTCTAGCACGACATGTTCAAATCAGCCCCTTGGGAGCACATGCTTTTGTCTGCTTCAGCTTCAAGGGTCTGAAATGAAGATCTTCCACCATTTCACTTGGATGTCTTGTCCAGATTTTAATAACTTCCTGACAGTGATAATTTTCTCCCTTGTATTCAGCCAGTATTTTTCATTTTTCTTGGCTTTATTCATATTAGTCTCACCGTACCTTTCTTAACCTCTCAGAGTTATGGGTCTTGTCTCTGGCTAGGCAACCCCAGCTCAAGGCTTGGCAGATACATTTAGAGGAAAGAGAAATGCATAGGGAGCATATAGGGGTGGGCTGTATACCTCTTGTAAGTCACAGGACAGGACACTAAGTAAAGGCAAGGGAAAATGATAGTTTTTGGCTTCAATCATGTCTGATACACATGCATGCACACACACAGTCCTTGAAAAAAAAGTTTTCCTTGCAAATTTTCCTTAAAATTATTGCTTTTCAGACTTCTATGGAGCTGAAAACTAAACCAAAAAGTAGAGTAGTCCTGTCAGTGATTTATGCCTTATTGCCCAAGTAGGAGGAGTAAGATGGTGGATCTGATGAGATACTGTCACTGAAAGGGTGAGAAATAGCAGGTGAAGAGAAGGATTCTGGATATGCGGAAAAGCACAGTAGGTTCTTGATTTAGGAATATCCATGTTGAAAGGTGTTGATCAGATTTGCAGAAAGTCTAGGCCCTCAAAGAAGAAACTGACTGCAACGAGAACTGTATTCAGCAAATACAAAGTGTACAATCAAGTACTGCGAATTGTAGTTGACATCTCAAATTGGCCACTGAATTAGCTCAAAATGAGGAAAAATTTTACTTTATTCTCTCTGAAACGTACCTTCTTCTGCATCTAAAATTGTTAATAATGATGTCTTACTGTTAGTAAATGTAGTCATGTTTATTTTAAGAAAACAAACAGAAAACAATGGGAAAATATTATGATGATAAGAAAAAGAAAGCTTGTTTTGCTTGTAGGGTTTGAAAGGCATGTGGTAAATGACACCTGAGGTCACATACAGAATGACTAGGATAAGCAAATATTGAGTAACTGCCCATTCACTTGAATAAAGTAAAGTTCGAGTAGAAGAACATTTCTCCACATCTTACATTGTGTACTCACATGTGGATCACATGTGAAACTGTGTAAGAAATGAGTGAAAGAAAGCTCAACAAGGAAAACCTTAATTCTGCTTCATAATTTACTCATATTCAAGAGCTTGATTTGTGGATTTTTGTTCTTTTCACAGTTTTCTTCTCCAGTGTTGTTTATGGTATGCAAAACAACTACACCTCTTTCTGCAGCATTGCTGGTAGTACTGATTCCTCAACATGGATGACAACAAACTGAACTTCATGCTGTCCTCTTACTTTAATCTTCTCTATGTTCCACTTAGGTTAGTGATCCATCAAAGTGTGGTGCCATTTAATTCCTCTAAAAACACTTCTCCCCTCCTGTAGCAGATTTTTACATAAAGACTGCAAAATGCATGCGTAACAAGCTTCTCTCAGTTCAGAAGCATAGAATCATACAATCATTGGATCATAGTATCATGGAATGGCTTGACATGGAAAAGACCTTAAAGATCATTGAGTTCCAACACCCTGCCATGAGCTGGTTTGCCACCCACTGGATCAGGCTACCCCAGGGCCCCATCCAACCTGGTCTTGAACATCTCCAGGGATGGGGTATCCACAGCGTCTCTGGGCAGCCTGTTCTAGTGGCTCACTACCCTCTGAGTAAATAATTTCTTCCTTATATTTGACCTAAATCTACCTTCTTTCAGTTTAAAATCATTACATCTTGTTCTGTCACTACAATCTTGATGAAGAGTCCCTGTTAAGCTTTCCTGTAAGACCTCCTTTGGGTAATGGAAAGACATGGTAAACTCTCCCTGAAGTCTACTCTTCTTTTGACTAAACATTCCCGATTCTCTCCATCTGTGCTCCAACCCTTTAGTCACCTTCAAAATAATGAAGGAATGATGATTACTTGCCCAAGATTTTTACACTAGCTTTTTACACTAACTTTTCTAGCAGAGATCTCTGCTATGAGATCTTTCCCTAGGGTTGCTCACCCTTAGAAAATCAGAATATTCATTGCAAAATACTCAGCCTTTACCAGGAAGTAGGACACATTACCCAACATAGAAGACACAGATGGGATGGGGTAAATCTTCTGAGATGGAGAAGGAGGCCTAAAAGAAGCAATTTCTCTCATCTAAGACAAGCAACATTTTTCCTCTTCTTATTGACTCTTGTCAGTGCATTTTGTATTTTGGAATATTATGCATAACAACCATATATGGGCAATTGAGATGATTTATGACTGCTAGTGTTTTCATACCTGATGAATACGACTCAAGGTTGTTATTTAGTTTGTGCTTTCTGGATATTGTCCTGGGCAGCTGGAGGTAGGTGGCCCTGCCTGAGCCAAAGAGGTTGGAACAGATGACCTCCATTAAATTCCTGTCATTCTATGATCTTTGTGAGCAAAGATGATTATTATTCTTATTTACAAACATTGCGTCTTTTCAAAACTGGAATGGTAGATATGCCAAACAAATTTCCTAAATATGAAGGGGTGAGGAGAAGAGGTATTTCCATCCCATTTTAGTCACTAACTAGAAACTGATGCATTGAATTATTTTTTTCATATTAATTTCTACTTTTTTCAGTATTTTTTTTCCTTTCTGGAAAGGCTATTAGTGCAATGAAAGAGAATTAGGATATTCTTTCTTCTTCAGATAGACTCAAATTTTGATCAAAAGACAATTTGTGGCATCAAAGAATAAAAATAATTTAAAAATAATAAATAATAAAAAAGAGGACAGAAAAAAGAAGTGTTTTTCAAACAAAGAACAAATGAAAAAAAAATGCTTTTTCAAATTGTCAAATGACAAATCGGCCAAAAGGATTTTTCTGATGTGCCTGAGATTGGCCTTAACTGAAAGTTTATGCTTATGGATAAAGGAATGCTGCTTTGTACTGGGATTAGTATCAGACTCAGCATAATATCTGAATAGTGAACTCTCATTTTTGAGTGTTCATCACTGTCAAGATTAGCATGGATATAAAGGAAAGATTCAGTAGTAAGTTTAGCTTTAGATCATAGTCATCGCCAAAAAGTTGACCAGGATAATGCCATTTTCTGCTTGCACTTTATTCTTCTTTTCTTTTTGAGTTAAATAACTAGTGAAAATGTATGGCTTTAGTCCTTTTAAAACCACTTTGGTATCTTGTTTAATACTAGAGGGCATTGTGTTTATTTTCTTATACAAATGTTGAGATGAAATGTTACAATACAAATTTCTATTATGTTCTGACTTCTTTGGCCAGTTTTGTCCAGAGCACACAGTTAGTAGCAGATAGTGAAGTAATTCTGTTAGTATGCAAGTGAACAAAAAAGATACTAATGGTAATATGAGCCAAGAATTGCAGCTAGAGGGCAGGAAAGGTAATTTTCTATTACTTCTTGTAAGGCCAGTTAAAACTGAAATCCCAAGTTTAATGTGGTGTAATATCAGATACACTCAATGCATAGGAAGAAAAAAGGGTGGCCATAGCACTGTAGGATAGTGGATGTTATGACAGCCTTCAGCTGAGGTTGTCAGAAGTGTATATGGCATCAAAGCATACCCATCTCACCAGATGTCCTACTCCATGAGCCACTAAGGCACCTGCAAGCTGGCTCCCTAGCTAGCTTTTTCTGTAAGACCTGAGGAAAGAAAAAGCTGATTAGCTCAAGAGTCAAGCAGGCTGCAGAACAGAGCACTGCTGACAAATTAAAATCATTTGCATTCTGCTCATAAAGATTCTTCCTTAAAAAGGAAGAGTTTGTGATGTGTTGTCTACTTTAGACATACTACATACTTTCCCCCAGATCTAGTTTAGATTTTAATTGATAAAAGTACATAGCTGGGAAAAAAATCTAGATCAAAATTTGGAGAATCAAAATGTTGCTTTCTCAAGCACTAAGGATTGAGCATATCAAATTTGGAACTGGTGTATAGGGAGTTTCCACCAGTATTGTTGGACGTTTCCATCCAGCAATAGTCAGCTTACTAACAAGGCAAAATGAAACCAGGGTATGTCTCTTAGAAAGTAGCATAAATGTGCCCATCGCTTGTAAGGAAGATCAGTTAGTGTCTTTCTTGACAATATATCACTATATTTTTCAGACTTTCTCCCCATCATTTTTCACTTGAAAAGGCAATAGACTGTTAAGTTCATTTATTCACAGAACAGATTCCGTTTCTTTTTGCTTCATATGTTTCTTAAGATTATTTAAATTCTGTTGTAGTGATTTTAACAGATACAAGAGATGTTCTATTGGAAAACCTGCCAAAAAGTTTTGTGATAGTTTCACTTATGCAAATATTGGCAATACAGTGCTGCATGTATGCTGTAGCTAACAGACCTAGATCATGTTCCGAACTGGTGAAGGGGAGGTTCTTCATGTACAGAACTAATTTGTGCATTTCGTTTATTTCCTGATAACAGTAGTACCACTTGTATTGAATTGATATCACAAGCACATCTTGGTAGGGTATATTTTGTCTGGTTACCACAGTGACAGCTGCTGAAGACTTGAGACAGCCTAGTGCCTTAACTGAGTGCCTTTAAAAGTTGGTTAATTAGTTTAAGTAGGTAACTTCCCCAGAAAGTAGCCACCTAGAAAATCATAAGCGTGAGATTAATTTATTGAGCTCCAAATATATTTATGCATGGATAGATACTTATACTGTTTCTAGTGATTTTCTGGTGATTTCTTCTAGTGGACATAGGGGTGAGATAATTGCATAAAGATTCTTTTTCAGTTTCCCATAAGTGACAGTCTGCTTTTCCAAGTATGACAAGTAAACAGCTTTGCAAGATTTTACCCACTTTTTTTCTTTTTTTTTAATCAATCCTCTCTTAACATTTATGCCTTAGGAGTTAAAAAAGCTGGACTGTTTTAATGTCAGCTCTAAAAGGTCTAGGAAAGCTCCAAATTCTGTGTGCAGTAAATTTATGGCATCTCAGAAACAATCAGAAGAGTAAAGAGAAATGATTAAACATTTAATCACGAGCATTATACTTTGCTGTGTTTTCATCATAGCTGCAGGAAAAGATGCTGTAACAGATCTTTAAATAGAAAACCTGAGGCTAAATTCTGCTTCATCCATCAAAAGCAGCTGCTAGGAGATGACCTAATTTTAGCAGCTTATCAATTCCTTGGTGCTTGTTGGTTGATGTAACTTTGATCCTCTGATGCTAGATGACTTTTGTGCTGAATATAGCTAGAATTTAATGTGAATCTTTTGGATGGCTGCCCAGCCAAGCTGCATAATCCAAACAGAGAGAGCAAGCAGTACATGATTCAAGCTACTCACGTGTACAATAATACAAATATACGTACCCCAATTCCTTTGGGCAATCAGCTCCATGTCACCAAGCACATATTTTGAATACAATGCCTTTGCTTTAATTTTTTTTTCCCCCCAAAATGCTTCCTTTTTCATTGAAAAAACAACACAAGATGCACTGAGACCCAGCTGCTGCCAAGAAATAATGATGGAGTAAATAATTGCAGGACGTTTTTAATGAGTGTTTTCCAAGCAAATCATTGCCATTTCAAAGGGATGTTATTTCTATTTGTGTAGAGAGTAGTCTACATGTTATCAAGGAATGGTTCTACAGTTTTTATTATTAGTTTCTGTAGAATTTTATAGGAGTTTTTTTGGTTGTTTGCTTGCTTTTTCTTTAACACTGGAAAATGTCTTTGTCTTTCTTTCTATCTTTCTTTTTATCTGGACTAATGTGTTCTTCTTTTCCTTTCTTCGTTTTTCTCACTCTTTACTAAAACCATCTGTGACACACATGCAAGTTGCTGGGTGTGTAAGCAATGCTTCACATGTATTTACTAGTCCTACTCGGCATTATTTGCTATTCATTAAAGTCATTAAAAATCATGCAGAAGTTTTTCATATCCCACTTTTTTCAGATTTTCTCAGCAAGATAAGGTGGGGATGAGAGTGCTCAGGCTGTTGTACAGCTTCTTTTCCTTCCTCCCTTCCTCCCTCCCTCCCTCCCTCCCTTCTTACCTCCCTCCCTCCCTCCCTCCCTCCTTTCCTTCCTCCCTCCTTTCCTTCCTCCCTCCTTTCCTTCCTCCCTTCCTCCCTTCCTCCCTGCCTCCCTTCCTCCCTGCCTCCCTTCCTTTCTTCCTCCCTCCCTCCCTCCCTCCCTTCCTCTCTTCCTTCCTTCCTCCCTCCCTTCCTTCCTTCCTTCCTTCCTCTCTTCCTTCCTTCCTTCCTCTCTTCCTTCCTTCCTCCCTCCCTTCCTTCCTCCCTTCCTTTCTTCCTCCCTCCCTCCCTTCCTCCCTCCCTCCCTTCCTTCCTCCCTCCCTCTCTCTCATCCTCTTTCTTTCTCTCTTTCTTTCTTTCTCCCCCCCCCCCCTTTTTTTTTTTTTGTTCTTTCTCTCTCTCTCTTCCTTTCTGTCTCCATTTTTTCTTTCTTTTCTAAGAGAGCATATGTCTAGAGTTTAAACCGGGGACGATTTAGACTGGGAGGATTAAACTGGAAGGATTTCTGAGTTTTCTTTCTGGCACTGACAATCCTGCATTGTGTGAGCTTGGGCTGGTCACTTGGGGCTTGTTTTTCACACTCCAGTTGAAATAAATGGAAACTGCATGTGCTCAGCACCTTTGTAAACCAGGTCATTTATCTTCCCTCCCTTCATTTATGCACCAATAAATATAATAATCCTTGCCTTTGCATATGCAAACTGGGTAGGAAGATACAAATATAGGCAGTTATACACATAAATCCCTCAAATTTTGATGCACAACTGTCCATTTCACACAGACTGAGATTTCTACATTTACAAGCTTTGTGTTCCTTTGGGGAAAAAAAAAAAGAGCCATAAATATCAATATCTATACAGACTTGACAGGGAGACGTAGCTGAAATCAATATGTTTGTGTAGCTTCTTTTCTAGTTTCACTTCTGTTAAAAATTCTGTTAGTTATAATGATCATTTTAGCTTATTTTATTACTGGATTAAACTATCCTGTCAACATGCTTATGCCTTTACATGGCTTTACATGCTAGCTGTAGGTGGTTACCAGACCCAGTATCAGCTGTTTGGCACATTTTTGGATTCTTAGGTGGGCTTAATTGTCCTTCCATGGTGCTTGTATTTCTTCAGCAACAGTAAAGGAGTCTGAAGCATCTAGGCTGCAACTCAGATCGCCTCACTGAGGCGGAATAAATCTCAGCCTTATGGACACATAGAAAAGGACAGTTCTGTAAGGCAAGGCCAGGCAAATCAGAAAGAAAACACTGGCAATAATCAGGCAAACTAAGGCTATTTTCACTCCGCCTGCTGTTGGAAATATCCGAATAATTTTGTCAGGATGGTACCTCTGATAAAAGCAGATTTTATTCACAATCACAATGTGGGCATCCCGAAAGCAGGAGTGCCTCTGTGGACGCAGTAGTACAGCTTTTGTAGCTTGTCTCCCCCATGACCACCCCCTCCCCTGTTTTGCATTGGCTGGGTACTCCAGGATCACAATCATACCAAAGATTTACAGTTGTTAATTACATTCTGACACTTGCTGATTCACGTGCTATCTTGTGCCAGTCAGTCACCATCCTACTGTTTCCAAGATGTCTCAATATTTTCCTTATCATGTTGATACGGTGATTGTATCCAAGGCTTCTTCAATTCTGTCCAGAGGACACTTACTTGGTTAAACAAAGAGCACCTAGGGGGGGATGCCAGGCCTTCCGATGCCTCTTCAGGCGCTTCCTTGGGCACGCCATGACTTGTTCTCTGGTTTGATCAATCTCATGCAGGACATTCTTCCAGTGTGTATGACAAAATATTACATATATATTCATGTTGACTAGACATAAATTCTTCCTAGCTATACAATTATATTGTTAATTATTTAAATTGTTCTAATGCAGAAACAACATTTGATTCCCACACTGTCAACATACAAAACAAAAATAAAATATCACAAAAAAAAATCCACTACAATAATAAATAAATAAATAGATAGATAGATAGATAGATAGATAGATAGATACAGCAAAACAAGAAGGAACAGTAGTAAGAACCACTTCCTTCAGTAGAAGTGGGAATAATTGTTTAAATTATAGTGTTTGTTCTTGATAGAAGAGTTGCAGTCACACCTGGATTCCATATCATGCTTGGTAGGCACATTGGTAGGAAGTCAGAAACACTGGGGCTGTGTTGCAGCCACAAGATAAGTTGTCGCTAATCTGCAAAATGATTAAATTTCCATCAATATCCTGATTTTAAAAGAAGGGAAAAAACCAAAATGAAACAGCAACTCTCTATCTTGCAAACAACAATAGAAAATAGCTCACTTTCTTTTCAGTAGCTTTTTTGTGGAAAAATTTAAATACCCACGTTTTACATGAGTACTTTACAAAGTCTGACAGAAAGACCAAAGCATAACAAAGACATCCTGCGCTTCAAGTCTGGATCCTGTTTGCTGGAGTTCCTCCTGCCTACACCCTTTTTTTTTTGTCATCTTCCTCTTTATCCCTTCCACCTGCATTTCCCTCTCTGCTTTCACTGGTGTGGCCCCAGCTTGAGTATTGTGTGCAGTTTTGGGCACTACAGTACAAAAAAGACGTAATACTATTAAAGAGTATCCAAAGGAGAGCTACAAATATGGTGAAGAATCTAGAGGACGACATATGAGGAGCAGCTCAGTTTGTTCAGCCCAGAGCAGAGGAGCTGACAGGAGGCCTTATAGTGACCTACAGCTCTTTGCAGGGAGCAAAGGGGC
This sequence comes from Phasianus colchicus, assembly GCF_987193195.1. Lineage (NCBI taxonomy): Eukaryota > Metazoa > Chordata > Aves > Galliformes > Phasianidae > Phasianus > Phasianus colchicus. The sequence continues at coordinate 47,902,438 of NC_143476.1, forward strand.
AGCAACAGGACCTGAGAGAACAGCATGGAGGTGTGTCAGGGGAGGGACGGGGGGTGTTAGGAAAGGTTCTTCACCAGAGGGCAGTGGACATGAACCAGTCTTCCCACGGTAGCAGGCACAGTCCCAAGCTGATATGTTCAAGGAGCATTTGGACAGTGCTCTCAGACATAGGATTTGAATTCGGAGTGATTCTATGCGGAGCCAGAAATTGGACTCAGTGATCATGGTGGGTCCCTTCCAACTCAGGATATGTTATGATTCTATGATTCCCTTGGACTCCGCAATGTCCCTTTTCTCATGGGACAGGTAGGGCCATCACATGACTAAAATGCAGAACATGTCCAAACATTCCAGAGGAAGCTTTTACTCACAAAACCAACGCGCATACTGGTCGTGGGTACAGAAATGCTTGTGTCTTTTTCACATGGGACACATACATATATCTCCAGATATGGCATGGGAGGATTCACTGCATACTCACAGCCTTGACTGTAATTCAGGCTTCAGGAAATGCCCCAGCCAGCTGATCAGCCACTGTCAGGGAAGCACCAACAACTGAAACAGCTCTTGTGCCATTGTCTAAGCACCTTCCTACTTGGCGTGCCAGTCACCTTCTCCAACTAAACCTTGTAATTACACTGTTGAATGTAATCACGTGTTTACCAGGAATCTGCAGAGAAACTAGACTGGCTTAAACTTTTATGACCCAATTTCTCTCCCACAGGACTGGATAGATTATTGTCTTCAGTGGAAATAAACATAGATGCTTTAGAAGTGTCAGAGAACAAGCAGCTGCTGCCGTTAGAAAGGGAGCAATGTATTTTGAGAATGGGGCTGGCAGCCAGACATTCCTGACTTTTCATGCGTAGCCTTGGGCAAATCCTTTATTCTCACTACCTTATATTCCCTGTGCAGCGGGGATGGATTTTTCTTTCTTTCTTTCTTTATTTTGTTGCCCTCCTTCAGAATGGGTACGTGTGAGGATTAAATAAATCATCTGAAAATTAAGAGCATTACAGTTATTTTTTATACTCATCAGAAACCTCATCAGTTTCAGTTAAATATTCATACTGGTTGGCTGCTTTTTGCTGCTTTCATGTCTCCATGCTTTATTGAGGGTTTTGTAAACCTTATTTAACAACAAAAAAAGCTGCTTGCTTTAGGTGATATTCTGATATTCTAAAGATTAATTTCAAACATTGTGGTAATGAGTTGATGTTGCAAAATGCTTGTTACTGTCAACAGAGTATTACTAGTTCAGGCTAATAGGAGCAAAAGTGCCTTGCTTATAGAGCAAGCTGCTAAGCTGCATCACTAACTGGCCCAGTTGACTGCTTTACATAGGGAGCCAGCTGAGACAAGGATGGGCTGGGGAACCCGGATGCATCTCATTGACCTGGATGTGGCAGCTGCATGCATCTACCTGTACTTAACCCACATTCTGGATATCTGTGTATATGGGTTAGTCTAGTTACTGAACATACCATGGTGTTTTCAACCCATTAGCTATGTTTGTGAATGTGAAGTGAATGAAACTGCAGTGCTGTAAAGTGTCATATTACCAGTGTGAAAATTAGCTTTTAAATCCAGCAATGCATGACGTAGTTACAAGAGCAGATGTGATCCAACATGTGAAATGACCCTAGAATGTTTTTGGAGGCCTATTTGTTCTTCCAATATCCTTGACCTTTTAAGCAATGTGAAAACCAGTTTAGACATACATTACTTGTTTTAGACAAGTTAACAATGATCACTTGCTAACTGATCACAATTGAGCGATTAGCGATTTGAAAGCATTCAGATTTTAAACTGTTTATTTAATGGAACCAATATTCCAACTAATTTTTGCTACAGGCCAAGTGAAAAAAAGCGAATGCAAAGTTGGATATAATGGAATGCATACCAAAATCCTGCTCTGCTTTCTGATTTTTATGTTTATTTGCACTTTATCAATGGGCATAAAAGCTGGGTATAAAATCTCATCTTCATAAATACTTATGGCTTAGGTCAAATAATGTATCACTATTATTACTCTGGATAAATAGTGCTAAAAACTCTAAGCTGAGTTTTTCATATCCAGTGTACTGCTTTTTGTTTCTGGAATCAGATACATGTACATGGAAAATACTTGGAGTAAAAAAAAAATAAAATCAACGTGTTCATTAGTCAAGAAAGGGACTCCAAAAAACCTTAGTTTGACATCTATCTATTAGACACATGGTGCTGGAAATACCACATTGGTGGTGATCTTTAATGAAATGAGAGAAACAAGCTAGATCATAGCTTCTGCTGGAAGTACTGCAACAACCACCATCAGTCTTGTTTTGAGGCAAAAGTCTAGAAGTCCATGGTCCTTATCGGGTCACTCTGATAACTAGCGCCAGGGGCAGCTGTGTCCAGAAGGCATCTGCAGAGCAAAGCTGCGAGCTCTCTGGACGCTCAGGGTGATATAAATCACCAGTAATAGCTCTTGATGACTTGTCTATTACCACATTAAATAGCAAGAAGAAACAGTTTTCTTGAACCTTAACAAGGACATCAGGTGATTTATCATATTTCGTATCTTTTTGATGTTTCAGCTCGCAAAACTGGAAAAACAAAACAAAACAAAACACACACACACACGCACACACACACACAAAAAAACCCAAACAAACAACAACAACAACAAAAACCCACAAAAATCGAGGCTGCTTCAGCAACTGTCTTAGAAAACTGTGAATTTCTCTGCTGTTTTGGAGATCTACTGGCTTAGAAATAAATTAATAATTAACAATAGTGAAAATAGGAGGGCAATAGCAGAATTACCAGGCCTGTTTTTAGAAGCAATTTCCTTATTTTATTTTATATTTTTATTTTCTTACAGCATGAGTAAATTCAGGAAATAAGACTTGCTTTATATAAGAATGCCCTATGTCTTTTTTGGAAGGAAGTTCCAGGCTGTGTTGTATTGCCATTAATGGAAATGTGAATTAAAAGCCTAAACCCTTGCAGCAGAAGATATTAGCGCATATTGTGAATATGATTTCAGTATATGTAGTAAGTTCCCCAAGGATATATCATCGAAAGCAACTTCAGACGTTAGTTTTATGCCACTTCTACTCAGCTGACAAGAACACTTGACATTTTGAGAAGGTTTAGAATAGAAAACATTAGCAGTTCGTGTTGATCATGTAACTCACTGGCAAAAACACTCCTGCTTAAATATCATGTTCAGTCATTGCTGGATTGCAATCTAATGAGCGTAAAAGATAAGTACTTTTCAAAAGTGCCTTGTTTTGTTACTGCTACAATTGCAAACTTTAAAAATGAAAATATGTGAGCCTTTTCTTCTCCCCTAGATATCATATTCTTTCCTGCCTTGGAAAGGCTCTCCAAACAGCTGTGAATAAATGATTATGATTCTATACTTTCTGCTTTGTGAAATTTCAATTAAAATTTTTCCTGATTATGAACAGGATGAGTAATCTTGCTAATGTCATAGAACAAGCTTGTTCTAGCTTGTCTTTAAACACCTACAGCCTTATGGATATACTTAACTACAATCAAGTAGCAGTGCTCCAGGTATTCCTCAAGCAACAGGAAATGTAGCGTCCTCTTTCCTCCAGCCGACATCATCTTGTCTTGAATTTTTCCCTAACTGAACTGACCAGCTTACGGAATTTGGCATGGATGAGGAGTGGGACTGCCGATGTCTTTAACTCACTTGTTTATACATATAAGTTTTCAGTACAAAATCAGTTGAATAAAAATTACCTTCCCATAAATATATCAGGAAGTGGCTATACTGCAACGTGCCGAAAGCCAAAACAAGCATTTTGCCAATATTAACTAAAATGATGAAAACACAGTTTGTAGCAGTGTGAGAATTATTGCTGCCAGCTTGCCCAAGTTCAGTCTCGATGAAGTTATAAACTGTGACAATGAATACTATTTCTATCTTGAGCCATAGTGTTGGCCAATTTTTGCTGTCATAATTTGAGACTGAAACCATTAGAATAAATGGTTCTGTCTCTGTCCAACTAAAACCAGAATTTCCCTTCCCAAAATTAAATGATATTGGCAATAAAAAGGCATATATGGTGAATTCTGTTGCAGTTTCAACTAGCTCAGGTAGAAATGTGAAGGGAAACTCAGTGACTCAGTCTGGGAATTAACTTACACCAAGTTATGCAGATCAGATCTTTGTGAACCAGGAAGTAAAACAAATTTAATTTCAACCTCCACTGAAAATTGAGTAGAAGCAATCAATATCCAAGAATTAGAAAGCAATGGAAGGAAAAGGATAAAAATTCAGTAGAGATATTGGGAGTGCTGGTGTATTATTTGAATCTGAATTCTCCCTAAATGTCTATGGAGACTTTGTACCAAACCATCCTAGTTTTTAAAAACAAATCCGCCCTCTTATTTTAAATAGGGATATACTAGAATTAGAAGCACTTATCCTAGCTACTCAGGCTTTAACTTTCAGGGTTCAGAAAAAAATGGGACCTGGAACTGAAACAACTTTGCTTTGGTTTTTGTAAAATCCAAACCACCCTCTTTCCTTTATCTGTGTCTCTCCCTCTCTCTCTCTCTCTTTTTTTTCCCCCTGTAGCTAGCCTGAAGTCTCACTCAGTGAGCTAGCAATGAATGTTTAAAAACAGCTCACTAAAAAGAACAACTGCAATTCAGCCACCTTGCTCTACGCAATGCTGACTTACAGGATGTTAGAAAGATAGTGAAAATATTTCCACTCAGGAGTAGCTAGTTGTGGAAAGAAGCAGAATCATTTTGAGTGAAGACTGTGAAGCTGTACTGATGTTACATCCCAAGTCTATCTGTGAAAGAGAGCTTCTGTCTTGGCTGAGAATCGCTGAAATTCTGAAACCTTTTCAAGTGTCGAAGGTGCACTCTGTTTCACTTCATTGCTTTACTTCATTACTATGGTAATCTCCTTCACTGTGTTTACAGAATGCTTGTTCTCCAGGTTAAAAAACAAGAATTGCTTTCATTGTTGGGCTTCTTCCAAGCTCCATTGTTAATTATAAACATATTTTCTTCAAATCTTTTTCACAACCCTTTGTTTTGAAGCTTCCCTATTTAATGACCTGGATAATATCATAGTCCTTATGTTGCTAAAGACCATACTGAGAAAGGGAAGGATATCTAGGATGACAAGCTTATCTGTTCTTTCTCTTGTGCAATAATGTCTTAATATTGTTATACTTGCAAAAGAGAGGTTTTTCAATTATCAGCATATCTTCTGTACTGCACTTCGAAAATTTAATAACCATTAAAGTAAATAAATTTTAAGCATGTTTTGCTACAGTTGAATTTGTATTAACTCCTCCTGCATCTCCCAAATCTTGGAGGCTTTTTAAAGAGGAATTTGCTAGGGCTTTTGTTAAAGTTTGTTGAGCAGAGTAAGCTAAGCAACTCTAATCACAATGTAAACATTTCAAATGACAATATTCCTTCTGAAAATATGTCCACTAACAAATAAATTATGTGGAAAAAAAATGAAAAATATCATAGAAAAATTCCAGGCAATCTGATTGCATTTGTCTGGAGATAAACTTCCATTTTTATGAGCATTCCACTAATCTTTTCCAGTTCATTTGAACTACTTTTCTGGGATGTTTTGCAGGAGAAAAGTCACAAACTATTCTGTCTTTTCCAGGAAGAATATGAAAGAATTGTAGCCTGCACTACCCTGTACCCATGAACTGTCTTGGTCAGAGGTTTTACTGAGGGCAAAGGAAGTCAGATGTACTTTGAGTACTTTTCTGCATAGGGAATGGCTGAATTCTCTTGGAAATCTTTTGAAATAAAAGGGTAGTTTTAAACTGTAAAACCTAGCAGTGACTTCCTCACCATGGAAAACTTCTGTATAGAAAAACAATGTGTATAGAAGAGTGATTTGATATTCGTGTGATTTCCTGTAGGAGAGAGAGATTTTAAGACACTGAATAGAAGACAAATGTCTTCTGGCTCACCTTGCTCCATGTTTATATGCTGTAATGCATATGGTCAGTATCAGCCTTGCACTGCTGCTGCTGCTTCTGTCCCATCTGTCCTCTTCTTATTCTTTTCTAGGGAAGGATTTTATAGGCCCAATTTTAGTGTTATCTGAAAGCTGGTGAAACTCTCATCAGTTCTTTTATACACTTTTTTGTACACAGGAAAGGCTGAGGTTAGTAATTTATTTAGTTACTGGGTTATAGTTCAGTTTGAGCTAACATCACAGATAGACTCATGGATGGGTATATATCTAGTATATATATTGCACTAAGAACAGGTAGGAATGGCTCATTAATTTTATTGTTCCACTGTTGTTGCCAGAAAATTATGTGCTACTTTTCCCCAGCCCATTGTGAACTAGAATAGCTTCTAGAGGCTTACCCCCCATTTTCTTGTAAACACTGTACAATCTGAAAGAGAGGACGTTTGGGGTGGCATCTCTGAGGAAGAATGAGCTAAGCTCCATTTGATTCAGCCCAGAGTGAGAGGTAGTTCATGCAAGTTCACTAGGGAGGGAGTTACAGCTGGAAGTCACAAACTCAGGTTCTGTTCCTGTAGATAAAGCTATACACATCTGCTGGAGCCTGCTAGTCGAGTCTGTTTGTTCCTTGATATAGGAAGCAGGGACAATGTGCAAGTTGATGTGCTGCCCCTCAGAAATTCTATGCGATAATACAGGCCATGGAGTGGTAGCAGAGGCCAGAAAGTAAGTGGAAGATGAGCTGGTCATTTCCCCTTTTTGAGAAACCAGAGAGCTGAAAAGCACTTAGAGACATGACTTGGCTTGCTCCTAGAAGGGAGAACACCTCACTCAAGCAAGAAGCTTTGGGAAAGCCTCTGTAGTATTTGAAAGACTGAGCTTATGCATTCCTGCAAAGCCAGAGTATTCAAACACACTGTTTCCTTCTCCAGACCTTCCTTTTGAGATGGCAGAAACTCTCCCAATTTGGCTTTAGCACAGGAACATGCTGAATTAATGCTTTTTTTCACTAATTATTTTGCTTTGTGGACTTTGTTGATATACTTTTGCTGCTATCTGAATGCATATCCCAGTTTGATCTTGAATTTAGGGAATGGAAAATCCTGATAAACATCCAGGCAGTCATGAATGCAAAGGACAAAATCTTTGTAGTAAAATGTCTCTGACATACACCCATGAAAAGTGTTTGATGTGTTCCAAAAAGTATCTGTTTAAAAAAAAACATTTTTCCTCTTTGGCTTTGCCAAGCAGATTGTGGAAGTAAACGATACAAAGTAAGCCTTCTTTTCTGCTCATACTGCCCTCTTTTTTGTTTGATCTTGCAGTGATGTGATAATGGTGAGTCTATAATTTGAAAGTAATATCTGTAATGACTTACAGGGAGGGAGTTTTATTTTTTAATGCTAAAAGGAGATCAAAGCATGATCTAGAGATTAGACCTGCCTTGAGAGAAAGAACTAGGCAGCCCATTTCTCCGTCACTGAACTGCCATATCAAACTGGGCAAGTCACTTGATTTCTCTGTGTCTTGCCCCTTACTGTTCTGTAGCATTCAGCTTTTGCACTACTAGCAATTGTTTTGCATGGTTTAATCATAAATGACTGCCTGTGCAAAGTTCACTACCTTTGTTTTCAACCATTATGCAAATTCAGGGGATGTTACGGCTGTTTTGATTTAGATTTGGTCACATCTTGGTGGAGGAAATGAAGAAAGTGTTAAGGTCATGCAGAGAAAAGGCCAACAATGGCAAAAACTGTAGGCTGATGGGAATTTCTGGCCTCGGGGATGTACTGTGTGAAGGACTCCAGCATCAGGAAAGCGTTACTGCAGTGTTTTATCTTGGCATGGAATAATTTAAACAACTAGCTGAAGTACTATCAGCAGTATGCACTGGCCAACGTCCTAAATAAGTCCCATGCCTCACATTGGCTGCATTTGATGTCTGCACCAAGTCTTCACTACATTGCAGCTCAGAGAAGTTCAAATAGCGTTGTCTGAGGTGTGCTGGCTGTCTCTCCTGGTAGTTTGGAGATAGTGCACACTTGTGAACTCAGACTGGCAAAGGAAGAAGCCAGGTCCATCTGTCTGCTCTCTTGCTGTATCTGTACAGAGGCACTGGAAAGCAGTTGCTTGACTGAGCTCTACAAATACCAAGGCAAAGTTGTGCCAAAACTCGTCTCCCTGACAACAATCAAAGGACTCCTTTATGTGGAAGAAATCAGTCCAGAAGGACTAAAAGCACTGAAGCAGGCTCAGTTGCGCTGCACACTTTGCTCACAAGCAGACTGCTCCCTGCTGCAGGATTGGAGGATAAAGAAAACTTCCAAATGTGTTTATGAGAGAAATAAGGAAGCTCTCTTCTCCCAAATTATCATTAGAGAAACTTGGGAATGAAGAGACTATCAAGCTGTCTACATGGTGCAGTGTGCTGGTTTTCTTCTTGCACACCTGGGAAACAAAGCAGATCCCCCAGATTTCCCACAGGACACAGAGGCCAAGCAAACCTACAAATTTCTGAAGCAGTTACAAGAATGTCTTCTTGCCCTCTGCCTCCTGTCCTTCGAAGGGGAAATACTGAGTGGCATACAACATTTGAAAAGTTAATTTCAGGTGAACTGCGAGAAGCTGACACTTGCAACTCTGGGCTTCAGAAACAGCTGGCTTGCACCAAGTATCTAGGAATCATAGGAAGCACAGGCAAGGAAAAAGTGCTCTGTTAAACACTGTTGACATTGCATAGAGGGCTTCATACTGTTCTTTTTTTCTGCCTGCTTCAACTTAATTTGTTTGAGAAAGTACTTTTTCTGTGCTGCAGATCGTGTAAATTCATACACTACTGCACTGACAGATGTGCCTTTGTTTTAGAAGAAGCTTTTTTTTTTTTTTTTTTTAGTGCTGAATCTGAGTGGAGCATTTCACATTGGTAGCTTCCAAAAATATTTATAAAGTAAAGCTAAGCAGCTCAAAATATTTTGCCCTCCTACACTGATATTCACATGCCTTTATAACAGCGTTATCAAAGTTTTGCAGTGAAACTTTGAAACTTGATGCATAAGTAAACCACAAAAATTGTGTTAGTCAGCAAATGACTGAAGGCGCTACTTGACTCAGCTCTACCACAATCAAATGTAGACCTTGTAACACAACAGTAGCTAATGGGCCAATCATTCCAAGCTGTGAATCAAGGACAATTTTCAAACAACCCTTAGCTCTTACATCTTCTACTTATTTGAGGAAACAGGAAAGAATTTGAAAAGTCTCAATTTCCCTATTCTCCTTTTTGCTGTGGTTTGACTCTGCGCTGATCTCCAAAGCCACTGCTAGTTTTGAGGCATACCATTGACCTGGTAACCTGGCAGTGACTGGTGGCTTTGCTAGCCTTCCACATTTCAACACAGATGATTGCCTAGGTGTATTTCAGTATAGCTTCCTGTTTACTTATGCTTCCTGATCAGGCAACTAGGAAAAGAAGCATACTGAATCCACTTGAGAAGAGAGAAATGCTCTCTATGAACTCATGACTTTTAAGTTTCATAAAATGACATCTCTGCCAATTGATTTCCGTAATCTTCATCACTGTATTCAAACCAGGGTTTCCCACATTTTTTCCCCACAAAGACTCATCCACATGAACTGTATCTGCAATCACTGCTCTCCAGCTCATAATAGAAGATCATGGATGATTGACCTTATTAGAAGAGTGATGATAATTAACACTATAATTTTAATGATAAAACTATGTGTTTTCCATGTCCATTCTAGGCTTTTTGTGTTTAAAGACTTAATGTGTTACATAATAAACAGCAGAGTCCAAGTAAATCTGCTTGTAAACCTGCTAAATAATGTACGTCTCTGTTGGCTTTGGTCAGCCTATCCCTGCCCTAAGGAGCCAGGAAAAGAGAAATTAAGCAGCATGCTGGAACACTGTGATTCTGTTTGGCAGGCAAATGGTTAGAAAAGACACTCTGAATTGTGTATAGCTGGGAAGTAATTTTCCCTGAAAACTACCCTGAGCAAGAAGCTCAGCAGCAGGAGAAAACTGGGTCTATCCTTCTATATCTTGATATCCTCAATATGAGCTTGCAATGATGGGGGAAAAAAAGAGCAGTTTTACTTAATACACATCATGAACAGCAACTCCTCCTAATCCCTGTTCTTCATTATTTAGAAGATAAAAATCACTCTAATGTACCCCCATGACTTCAACCTGGGTAGGATATCATTTCCTTTCAGTAGATGCTGAAATTTCTCCCTTCATAATCTTCACATTGTTTAGACACAATCCTTTTATGTACATTTAAGCTTTTTTACATTGCTAGCTGATTTTTTTACACTGCTAGATGATTCTTTTCCTCTGCTAGCTGATTTTTTTTTCCTAATGAGTGTGTAACGCTTTTGTTATCTGAATTCAGTGTTAATTCTGCAGTATTTAAGTATGTAAAAATGAAATGTGCCTCCCTCCACTGAAGATCATTTTCAGTGTAGATCAGTAATCTATTTATTTATTTACTTTCTTAAAGAGACAGTTTTTGGGGTTTTTTTTTTTTTTTTTTTTTTTTTTTTTTTTTTTTTGTATCTTGGAAGCTTGCTGGTCAAGTTGCAGTGCATTTGCTACTCTTCTGCTAATGGCTTACAGCAGGTGAAAAGGCAGTAACAGGTAATCCCAAATGCAATTAATATAGAAATTTGAAGGCAACAGCATACATGAGCTATCTCTTGTCCCCTATGAATTGTTTATTCCTTCTAATGAATTTGTACCTTAATTTATGTGACAGATCATCCTCAGACTATCTAAAGAATTGAGTTGAAGGATGAGAGTAGACAGAGATGTCCTACTGGCATGAGGTAGTTCTCCAGATGAAAGGTGCTGTGTATCTGTGCAGAGGGCAGTGATTTTTGTTGGGCAGGCCATGACTAAAGTAGGATTGTTTCCCTTTAGAAGTTCATCTCAGACTTCAGTAGGAACTAACACAAAAGTGAAGAGCACCTTTATTTGACCTTGATATTTCTGGCATAAATGTTATGGTCCCATAACATATAAAATGCCCAAATAAATACTCCTGTCCTTGAAGATAGGATAGGAGGACAAACATGTGAAAGATGTTAGTGACTTTACTTAATGCATGACTGAACTGCACACTCACTGTACTTTCACTGAAGTTGTAACTGGCCATAGAAGGAGCGCAGGGCACATTATGATATCAATGTTCCAACTGTGAGGCATTGCATAGGCACAAGGTTTGAGGATGCTTAGTTTCCCAGGTAAGGCACTGCATAAACACAAGGTTCAAGGATGCTTGGTCTCCCACGGAGGCCTTCCACTTGCTTGCAGGAGTCTTACCAGAACTTTTGAACCTTGTAAAAATGCAAATTCAGAATTCTCTTCCTGTCTCAAAAGTACAAATTAAGTTTGCAACTAGCTCACGAGATGCTAATCCTCCTGTTACAACATGGTATTACTGCCTTTGGAAAAGCTTTTTTAAAAAAATCTGTAAGTTACTTGAATTTGCAGGCACTAGATGCAGTTTGGTACCCTCAGGTGAGCCATCTTTTATGGAGACAGCACTGTCACTGTACATCACCTATGGGGATAACACTCTGCCACTGGTGGCAACTAGGTGGAGATGTTCAGCTGCAGGGAGAAATGAGGGAAGAAGATCTGGCCAAACTGGTCATAGAGGCACATTGAGGGGCTCCCTGGTACTGGGTCTTGTTCAAGCAGCCTGCAAAACCTGCTGTCACAGGGTGCCTTGGTTTGGAAAGAGCTCTGCACTTCCTTTTCTTCATACTCTCCCACTTCTTGCTCTAATTTCTTCTCCCCCTTTCATTGCATTTTAATTAAAGAATACACTGGCAACACTGAATGCTGCACTGGAGGGAGGCTCCAGCTAAACTGGTTCCAGATGCGCTCAAGCTGACCCGGCTGTGTATTCTGAAGAGAAAGTGTGCTTCTTCAGTTACCAAACGGCACCCATGTGGCAGCCTATGCACATGGCTGGCTGCCACAGTTACTAACGTTGCAGTAACTGTATTAATTGTGGACGTAAACAGTGTTCAGTGCCAAGCACGTCACAAGCTGATTATAAAAGCTGTGGTGTGGGCTGAATTTCAAACCGTGTTTCACTTTTAAGCACCTTCCTCCTTTCCCCCCGTTCAAATTCCTTGAATATATCTTTGCATTTACAAAAACACGAAAGTGCAACAAGTGGAGTGCCATCAGGTTGTAAATACTGCACGGTGCTGCTAATGGCCGGGAGAATGCTGACAGCAACAGGTTTGCTCCTGCAGGCCGCCACAGCCGCCCCTGCAGCAATGCCGCCTGACACCACTGACCTACTTTTTCCTGCCCGTCCCTCCACGCCGTCCAGAGCCTCCCACGCTGCGTAGCTGCGCAACTCCAGCCCTGTGGGAAGCAGCGTCGCGCACCACGGCACAAAGCGCAGGCGCAGCAGCATCCCACCAGCCAGGACATAAAAAATCTGGGCCTTGCAGCACCATCTACTGGGGAGTTAATGGCTTCGTATCAGCTGCCTTGATGAACAGCGAGCCTTTGATTTGTTTGTCTGTTGTCGTGAGCTTTGATGGGATCAGCGTCTGACCTGGCCATTGCCTGCTGGTAGTTGATCTTTAACAAAGCAATATCCATGGTAAAGTATGGCAGAACTAGAATTCCTTGTACGAACAGAAATGATGCTAGTGACATTTATGCACAACGCAGCCCTATCTTCCTCCCAGGGACGGACCATTAGAGGGATGCAGAATTGTGTTCCTCTTTGCTGCACCCCATGAGCTGTCCCAGAGGTAAGAGCACGGGCAGGCACTGTGCAACTTGCTCTGTACTGGGTGCAAAATAGCTGTCAGTGTGAGAGACATTTGGTTTATTGATTGTAACTCTCTTGTTCATCACGTTTTGTTTTCTTGGGTTTTTGTTAAAACACAAGTTTGGTGGTTTTTTTTTTTCACTCGTTAAAAAATAATGTTAGAGGAAAAGTCATATAGCTGCAAAAGACCTTGGATATGGAGAAGATACTTTTCTCTTATTTTTATGTATAAAACATGCCAGGAGTAAAATGTTCTCAGATTAAGAACTTGGCTTGGCTTGGGCATGCACCTTTTAGACTACTATAAATTTTGCTTTTTTTGAAAAGAACATGCTGGATTTTAACACAGATCTTATTGGAAGACTGTACAGACCTTATCAGCAGGGCTTTTATTTCAAGTATCTAAATGCTACTGAGCATACAAACAAAGAACATGGAAATTTGTGAAGGTTATGCAGTGGGTGCCCTGTTCTAAGAAGTTCTGACCTAAGAAGTTAAAGCTATCCAAGCGCAGCTCATAAAACTTAGAAGACAAATGAAAGCAAAATTTCTGGTAAGGGAGTTTCCTAGCAACATGGACATTGTAGACTTGGATTCAGCAGAGCTTCACACACTAATCAGTCTCTGAGGACACTATGACTGGAGGGCAGCAGTTATGGGTCAATCCTTTGCTGCCATGTTCTTGGAGATAGTTGGGATGGTCCTGTTCCTGTTTCAGAGGAATGCAAGTCATTCTGTTTTAAGTGGATGGGTTTTCTGCCTGGCTGCACCCCTTTGGTTTAAGGCATTTCCCACTAAGGATGTTTTGTCTGATAATGGCTGGTGATCTATTTGTAACTGCACACAGAAATTTTATTTTGAGTGCAGTAAGTGGAGATTTCCAGGGACATCTGGTATCACTCTTTCCCTCCCATAGAGGAAGCATCTTCAGTCAAGATTTGTCTATCTGATGGTGGATAACCCTTAGCTAATGTGTAATGTCCTGTTGTTAAGAGTAATAGACAAATCATTCAAGTCAGATCTTTCAGCAGCTTTGATGGGAATAGCAGCCAGTTGTCAGGAAAGAGACCATTATCCTTGGCAGGTTTTTAGGACAAAATTTGTGAGCAACTGGAGCAATTCCTGGGAAATAAGGATTTTATAGAGGAGTTATGGGAATTTGTTCAACTAATTATGTCAGGTTTCCTTTGTGTCTTTTTCAAAAAGCAGTATGAATATTGAATTGCAAATAGCAGTCACACTGAAGTTTGAATTAGAATTGTTCTGGGTACAGAACAGAACAAGTGTAAGTCTCTACCTCCTTCACAGTTGTCCCTTTGTCAGTAGTATTTTGGTTACTAAATTCTTCAGTCAGGGTTTGTTTGTTTTTGAAACAGCTGCATGCAAGTTGCAGTGACAGTAATGTGCAGGGACAAAGAATTTGAACATTACACAGGGAGTAAATCCTAGGTACCCAGCCAAGCAGAAAAGTGAAGATTTTACAAAATAATGGAAAGACAAAAGCAGTTCAACATAGTTAGTCATTGGCTTATTACAATAAAGTAATCTTTAGTTTTCTTTTATACAAACCAAATCATTTTTGACTTTAACAATGATTAAATCAAAACTTAGTAATGGTTGCAGAAGCTGGTTGGTAGTGACAAAGTTCATGAGAATTCAGGAGAATTATTCACCTGTTTGGATTAACCCATAGAATCTGTGGTATGGGAAATAAAAACAATGTTGAATGAGTGCCACCAAGTGTCCTCCTGCTGTATATGAAAGCCAAGGTCTTGAGAGGGAGAAACAAACTACAAAGTTTTGTGACTTTGACAGGAACATGAGAGAGACTGCAGATTCTGTTAGAGTGACCGACATAATTAATAAGAGCAGTGGGGATCTCCAGAGTTCTGATGAAGGTTAAATACTTTTTGGAGGAAGAAATAACCCAGGTTATCAATTCAGTTTGCCCATTTCTTCCATACGATATTTCCTCTGACTGACTGGTGCTGCTTGATACTGATATCACACTGTGTGTGGCGGTGTTGCACATAAGATGGTTTGATTATAAACTGATTGTTCTTCAGCAGAGCTGGTATATGTCACAGAATTTCCTAACAGGTTACATAAATTACAGATCTCACATTTAGCAAATCCGTTTTGAACCTCCTTCTGTTACTATAGACCTCAGTGCCAGCCTTGTCAATGAATGCCAAGACTGAGTGTATATGAACAGCACAGTTACAACAAAACAAGATAAGTGTTGCCAAATGTGGTCTTGTTTCATCCCAGCTTCTCTGTTGATTAAAAGGTTTCCATGGATCTTCAGATTTTCAGTTCGTATATGCAAGTTTGATTAAAGGAAAAAAATTATATTGGAATTTGTCTAATCTTGTAATTTGCTGATGGTTGAAGCAGTGGTTATCTAAATTTAATGGAACTTCACTCAACTTTTTTGATTAAAAAGGAGGTGTAAAAAAACAAAACAAAACATTTAGCACACAAGAATAACTTTATTGTCATTCTGGATTTCATTACCCAAATTTCCATGATGAAGCCAGAGATTGTCTAAAACAGTGACACGAAGAGCATGACGGAGATTTTTCCTGTGCCCCTCCTGAGACATTCCAATTGCCTTCCCTGATTGGTATGAAGTCTCTTTCATACTAGTGAAACAGCAGAAGGTAGCAGGACCTTGTTCTAGCCAAGGAGACTTTTCATTGCAGGATCTTGGCAATTCCCTTATACAAAATTCCCTAATAACAAAAATTTAAGTCCCAAAGCATGCTGAAGGTTACATGCAGAATTTTGAAATTTTTCTTGGAATATTCTCATATTCAGATAAATTAACCAGTTCAATGACACTAATCAGTTTAATGGCACCCATTAAACTGGGAGGAGTGCTAGGGAACAAAAAGGGTGCACTGTTCATTGCTGGGACTCTTAAGAAGCAAATGAACAGGAGATCCATTCCTTTTCTTCAGCAGCTCATTGTATCTCTCAGAGCCTTTCCACAGCAGTTAATGGGTGAATGGACTTTTGCTGGTACAGATTTTCCACTGTAGAGCACTCTTTTCTGTTCTGCTTAACTATTTTGCTATAAATTAACCTAAAAGACTCAGGCTTATCACTGTTAGAACATGCTATGGAAAATTAAAAAAAAACCATCTCAACTATAAAGCAGATTGATACTCTTCTTTACATGAAGAAGGATAGAGCTGGAAGGTACAGAAATGAGAATCAGTACTGTGGTCCTGATCTTTTGGAAGGACTTACACTTTTTTATGGGTGATGTGTATGTCTGGGACGTCATGGTAACTAAAAAGGGCGATGCATGAGTCATTTCATCTCACAACAGGTAAAATACATGCTACTGATTTGGTATATTTACAAATATGCAGGTGCATTCAGAGCACATTATGGGGTGGTGGATAAATGAGCTCACCACAGGGTATGGAAAAGTGAGGGAAGGTATTTGAAGCAGATAAAGAGAGTCAGAAGTACCTTTGTGGAGTCAGATAAATGACAAAGCTTCAGTTTAGACAAAATTAACCTTCTGCACAGAACAATGAGGGAATAGCTGTCCTTATCCTCTTCTGTCCTTTCCAAGAACAATAAATACAGTTATCAGTATTCTTGCTGATAATTCACTTATTATCTCTATTTGAAAGTATTTTATAGTTTCATGGACAGAATTTAGTATATTGGAGAACACTTCTATTAAGTAGTTTGTGGTATCTAGGCCCAGTCTCACCATTTATCCTAGAAGAGGAAAAGTTTCAGCTTCTCTGAAACATCCAACCTCACTATAGCTTTAGAAACACTCTATGGGGAGCTGAATAGAAGGAAATGGCTAAGTGAAAAGGGTTGCTAAGAAACAATTTTAGATGCCTCCAGATTTTATTAAAAAAAAAAAAAAAAAAAAAAAAAGCACAACCATAAAGCCAAACTAATAATTTCCATATGGATATTATCAGATGACTATTTTTCCACTAGCAAACAATACTAGTTTACTAAACAAGGAGCTAATAAGGAAATAAGAACACTGGGATCAAGTACATCTAATAAACATGAATAGGGATCTTTCCTGAAGAGAAGTTTTGTACAGGGCCTGAACTTCCAGTAGAGTTTCCACTTCAGTAGCCTTAGTGGAGAATCACTTAAACAAGCTGCACAGTTAATTGGTTTGATGAGCATCGGGTAGAAAACCTGCAGTAATGGTCCACTTCGATGCAAGGTTGAGTTCGTGCAGTCAAGGCAACTGATGTGTGATGTGTGCAGACATGCCCCAGTAGACAAACGAGCATTCCCAATAAGTCATTTGTGGAAAAAGGTGTTCTCAGCTTCTTCTTTTCAGTTGCTAAATAAGAGAATTGCCTTGCAGCTGTAACTGATCCTGGATACATTCATCCTTAATTCATACAACTTCAGGTTGAAACAAAAGTTCTTTGTTATATAGCAGTGTTTCTTCATATTTCTACTCAGCGTAGTTACAGCTGAGATCAAGGTTTAGTTTTCAATCGTTTTCTAGATTTTCAACAACGTTGACTTTCTTAGCTATTTTTTTTGAGGAACTATCTTAATATATTTTAATTGTTGCCTATCAACGGACAGGAACAAGCCAGTTTGTTAATAGCCGATACCCAAGTAAGTATTTTTTTCATTTCTGTACTGTGAAATCTTGTTCAGTACACTCTTCACAACTTCTTAAAGGAAAAATAACCAGTGAAAAAGTAAACGAACTCAAAGAAAAATCAACTGGCACAACATAGCAGAGCAGCAAGAAACAAAATATCTATCAAAATGAAGTGGACTCTGGTTTTGGTCTTGGAATAACATGGGATTTCTTTAGTTTTTATTGAGTTAAGTCACAGAAACATATTGATATTGTGATTCTGTTCTCTCGTGCAATTATACATTTATTTATATTTTAAATATATTTATATAAAAATATAAATAAAATATGTATTTATTTATGTATATTTTTGAGTCTTTTCTTATTTACAAAATCAAAACTTACATGGTTTTTATTACATAAAATTTTAAAATAATTTTTAATAATTATGCAACACTTTTCCTTCTTCCTCCAACAATTTAAAATCTCAATTTTTAACCAATAGCATCAATTAAAAAAATGCATTAAATGTTTACTTTTGAGCACTGCTTTACTTATGTCATGCTAATTGACATCTAATTTAACTTCTGCTGAATTATTCAGTTAAAGGCATTTGTAAAGACTTCTACGGTGCTAGTTTGCATGTAGGAAGATGGTCATTTTAACTTTTTTTTTTTTATTTTGAAGGATGAGTGGATCTCCCTTTGATTGTAGAGTGAAAAGACTTGGCATTCTTCAGAGACAAATTTTTGTGTACTAAAATCTTCTGCAGTCAGAGGAACACAACTTTCATTGTGCTTTATGCTATCTGAGTCATGTGTTCAATGAATGATAGATCAGTGCTTAGCCACACCTGGACATGGTGAACTACAAAAGCAACATGATGAATGGAAACCAAATATTTCAAAATACAGTTCGTTCTTTAAAGTCATCACAAATATCCCACCAGGAGCTCAAATCCTGGTAAAACCAAGTTGAACATGACAAAGTTTAATTTAAGGTTGTATTCTGACTGCTACGTAGATAACGAAAAGAGGAACAAAAACAAGAGATTGCAAAGTGGTCAGTGTTACACTTAAGTAGTGAGTGAGCCTGTTAGATCTCAATATCAGCTGGGCATCTTGGAAAATCAAAAGATAGTATCTGAACACAATTCAGTGCTAACCTGACCCTTCTCCTATCACCAGTCCCAGTCCAGAACTTTTGGAATGATGTCCAGAAGGAAGAAGGGAGCTCTATCTCCTTGAAGGTCAAATTATTTACTGCTATGATTCTCTTCTGTCCTTGGTTTCCTGCTTTAATTCTCCTTTCCTTTCATTTTTAATAAAGTGCTCCTGGTGATGTGACTATATTCTTCTTTCTTTGCATCTTTTCCTTTACTGTTAATATTTCCTTCAGTCCTCTGAGTGTCCTTGTAATTTTACACTAGACTCTTTGGGTTAAGTCCTTTCTCATGAAGTTAGGTATCATGATCTTGACAAGGTTGTTAAACATAATGGCACAGCAAGTATTATATAGTACCTGGCTTCTTTTTTTTTATTCTGTAGTACTAAAAGCAGACTTCCATTACAGTAATTACTTGAATGTAGCTGAAAATACTTTACAAAGACCATTAAGTAGCCATCTGATAGTAGTGCCTTATGATCAATATCTCCAGGAAATGGCAGTTTCAAAAGTACCTATGTAATTGTATGACTTCTTTATAAGATTTTTTCTACTTGATGAATGCTGGTGGTCTGGCATTGAGAAGTGTGCTTCTTACCATCCATAGAATGATAGAATCATAGAATTTACTCAGGTTGATCCATCTTGGATATGTTCAGTGTTAGGCTCTGTAATTAACTATGTGAGCCTAACAGAGTCCAACATGCTACCAACATTTGAGGGACAGACAATAGCCTGGTGAACGAAACAAGGATCTGCCCAATCCCCACTAGGCTGCCTCAGGAGCTAGCTACTGAAGGGATCCATACTGTGCCTTTATTTATGTGTATTTCCCAATTATGGACCTTCATCCTGACCAGCCAGCATGGGGAGCTGGATGAGACTGTTGTTTGTGATAGTATGGAGTCTGAGCATGCCTGTATGTATGCCTGGCAATGTGAGTAGGTAAATATATGCATTCTGTGTGCCCCTCCCTGCTGGAAATATACACTCAACATTACTACCAGCAGGGCCTAGGAACATGACAGAGGTAGTGGCAGCCTTACCACTGGCAGGCCACTAAACTACGTAAGTAATTTTCACATCATTAGATTTTTGGGGGAAAACAGGACATAAGACAATTCAGTAGCAGTTCAAAGGTATTTCTGAAAGCTTAGGAAACAAATCACAGATTTTTAGATGTTTGGTTATAGATGATATTCTGGTTTTCACAAATACAATTTCTGAATGTATATTCTCACATCTTGATTAATAACTTTAAGTGCATTTTTGAAATGGGTGACAAGTGTTTCCCTCTGTGCGTGCTCACAGGAGATTTGTCAGAGTTCATATGGATTAATCTACCTTTCCTATATCTGAAGAAGGTATGCCTGAAAATCCCATGGTAGAATTAAGATACACACTATTTATTTGCTGGATACTGTTGCCCCCTGGAGGCCATTGCTCAATTATGACAGCATTAGTTTGGATCTTAAACTCAAAAACGTTTTCTATTATAAACTAAATATTCCCTCTAGCAATTAAAATCTTGTGATTTTAATTAAGAGGATTTATGATCTTATCAGAAAAATAACTGATTTCTTACCATGCTAATTATTTTTCTACTTTTCCTGTTTAGGTTTGCAAATTAGTAGACAGTAAAATTTAATTGCTTTTTAAGGGAGATAAATGTTTAATTTCAATACAGTACTTTGGAAAAATGGGGATTTTGTGAATATGTGCATGTGTTTAAGCAGGATAGATAATCAGACTTGGGCATGTGAGTGTCTCCACATGCACTGCATAGTTCTGTACAGTGTTACTAATGCTCATGCATGCACAAAAAACAGGCATTATGCTGGGCTGCTGATGACAGCAGTTATGCTGGTAGCTGAGCAGGCAAAATCACATCCAGCTCCTTCTCCATCACATGCCCTTCCAGCATGGAATTTGAAATTACTTTTCTGCATTTTCTTTAAAAAGACAGAAATTTTACAAAGTGTCCTCTTTTTCTTCCATTTCTGTGTTTGTGAGGGAAACAGCCTGTTTCTTAGCTGTTCAGCTCTGAACTTCTGTACCTAGAATTAACATAAATTGCTTGTTACAACAGTTTGATGGTTGGTGGTCTGTAGTTCACACTGAGCCTCAGCAGCAGCAACTGTTAGTCCTTGACCACTGGAGTCCAAGCTGAACTACTGAGCAAATTGGATGGGTAACAACAAATTGAACAGTGAATGCAGAATGATATTCTACTACTTGAGTAAGAGTCTACTTCAAAACATTTTGTTCTTACAGGCATCGCTAATCAGTATCGCTAGTGGTATAAATTAAACATTAATTTGCACATGTTTGACTGTGTAGCATTTGCATTTACTCCCTTGTCTACACTTGTAATTGCTCTGTTTTTTCTTCACAAATTCTGTACATCTCAGTCTTTTCTTTCGAATGGTGTTCTGATACCTGTTGCATGCCCCACGGGGTGCTGGAGCTTGCTCTTGCTATTCTTTACTGAGCTCCCTGCTCTAGCAAGTGCCAGCTTTCGAGGAGTTATCTATGCTGGCAAAGAAGCAACCTCACAGTGTGCAGGGAGGAACAGCACTACATGCTATGAAAAGAGGACAAGGACAATGGGTAGTAATGCTTTTATATAAATTGCCAAGAGACCAGTGCTGCTGGTGGTTGATGAACTATGCATCCTGACAGACATCTGTTTACTCTGCCATGCATCAGTTCCGCAGCTTTGGGCAGTGCCCTCTTCCACTGGCAGTCCCACAGCTCAGCAGCTTTTTGGACAGGCAGATTGTGGAACATCCAGTTCTGCCTGTACTCCCCTCTTTGAAGGCTGTCAGCATCCCTGCTTTTCTAGCATTTTCTTTGTCTACTCACTGTGAGTCTGGTATTCCATCTGTAAACATAGTTCACACTATGCTGTGTAATCTTCATGCAAATTTAATACTGTCTGTTGCACTGAGCTTCGTTTGTATTTCAGGTAAGCTGAGGGACAATTTTAAAACTACTGAAAAACAGATGAAGGGCACCCATTATGAAGTGCAAGAACTGGGCTTTTGCTAGCTGTTCTCTGACAGAAGGACACATTACCACCTGTGATATATTCAAGTTTTAAAATATAGCGATAATATAACTTCTTCTGGGCTTGGTGTGAGTTAAGATATAATACAAGCTGAGATGAGAGGAATTTGTAGTCAAAGCTTTCTTACTATACTCCCTAACAAATTAAAAGGATTAAAATTTCCTCCACTGAAAACATTCAGTCCACAACATAACTCAGCTGTGCTGACATACATATTCTGATATGATATCAGAAAAAAAATACATAAATGATTTGAGTCTCGTGAGATTATGTGCATATACCTCTACTTTATTTTTACATATGTAGTACACATATTAATTATAAAGTTTATACATTGACACACAGTGAAGCGGAATAGTCTATTACTATTCCTTCCACAATTTTTATCTTTAGAAATAAAGAGATACAAAGACAGAAAAATACTTAGGATAGAAATTCCCTCCTCTCTTCAGGTTCTCTCTGTTTTTCCCTGACTGTTCCCATCCTGCCTCTCTAGCCAGGTTCCTCCTTATGTTACTTTTGGAATATATATATATATATATATGATGAGAGAGTGAGAAAAACAGAGGGTGATAGAGAAAGAGATAGCATTGGCATACAGATATTGGCATCTTTATTTATGTATTTATTTATTCATGTTTCTCTGTCTTTGTTCCCCAAATTACCAGATGATACACAGTAGCTTGTGGAGTAAATGCGGTTGCTTCAGCTGTGGAGGTATGGTCCATGCTCAGCACCAGCACCGTGCTGAGTCTCCGAAGGATTACCTATGCCCAGCGGGTCTGAGCAGCTATTCTGAGGAAAGAGAGCAGGAGAGCAGGAGAGCAGCGGAGCAGGAGTATGTCACAGAGTTGGATAAGGTTGCTGCATGGACCTAAGCCTGAAGGGAGGTGGAATGTTGTAAGATATTATTTTACATCATCATTGTCTCAAAGCTTCCTGGGGGACACAGATGAACAAGTCCCGGCAAGTCCTGGGCAGGGGTTGAGAAATGCTTTGTCTGAGGGACACAGATGGACAAGGCCAGGGGGAACGACAGAGATAAACTGCAGCTTAATGGCCCTGAAGCGGTCTTTTGTGTGAGCTTATCTCAAGGATGATGGCCATCTCAGGGAGTACTCACATCTCTCTTGCTCAAGCACCCAAGGATGTCACGTAGGCAGGAAAAGAAGGATAAAATGGGGATCTACAATCATGAGGTTTAGGTTCTCTGGCAACAGATTCCTCATGAAGAAGAAGAGGAGGTTTCTGCCATGAAGAAGCCTCATGATCTGCCTCTCTCCCTCCTGGACTTGCTCTGCACTCTCACCCTCCTGGACTTGCTCTGCGCTCTACCACAATGCTGAAGAAGAACAAAGGTGTCTGCCATCAGATTCCTCACTACGGAATGCCTGCATGCTGACAGACTCTCCTGGGCCCGCTACCCGAGTCCTGCTGCTTCCCCCCAGACTGGCTCTGCGACTGCCTCCTGCTGCCTGCTTGCTGCCCAAGGCCGGCCACGCTGCTGCTCTCCCCCCTGCTGCTTTTGCCTCGGACCTTCGAAGCGGCGTGCAGCGGGACCGCTGCTGGATCCTGGTGGTGACTATCCCTGCTTTAAGCAATTCTTGCTTCTTTCCTATCTTTTCTATCGCCCTCCTTCCCTTCCCCGTCTCCTTGAGTAGGATTTGTAATAAACTGGTTGGACTAACATACGAACCGTTGTTTCTTAATCTCACGCCAGGTATATGGATATTAAAAGAACCTCATCTCCGTCCTATAAATTGGAGTGAGACAAATGTGTAGCTTGTACTTCAGGGAAGATCTGGTGCAGTCCTGCAAAGATGGTTAGTATAGGTGTGGCTGGTGAATGTTACATTGTGCAGAGTGGGGAACTAAAAAAAAAAAAAAAAAAACCAACAGCAAACAAACAAACAAAAATGAACATCAAATTAAAACTAGTAGGAACTTCTGTCTGCTATCATTTTTTTTGAAAGGAAAAGAATTCACAAGACAAGGCTGCCCAGTTCACTGTTAGTGCAGGGATCAGGAATGTCCTGCAGTAATGCTTGACACAGGAAGCACCTTCTCATGAAAGTCCTTGAAAAAGCTGGGCAGCTGCCATGGGGAGGCACTGGGGAAAGGCAGGTGTCTCTGCCATGGTAGAGGTGGTCTCAAAGGTAGGTAGGCTGCCTGTGCTGACTTCTGCTGTTTGCTACTCCTATTGGTTAGAAAAAGGCAGAGAACAGGTAGAGCTGAAAGCCATATTGCTTTGGAGAGCAGAGGAGGTTAAAATGTCCACTTCTGTTTGAAATATGTCTTTTTTTCCTGTTAAAAGCTCTGGGTTTAGGGATAAATCTTGAAGGGTGACCATAGGGAAGATTTAGGTTAACCATGTCTGTACCAACACCTAATCTCACCTTCAATTTCTGTTCTGACCACAAAACGCAAAAAAGCCACGAGCTGCTGTAAATACCTGCATGGTATTTACAGTTACAGGAGCGCTCAAGAAAGGTGTTATTGCTGTCAGTTACAGATACCATGGCAGGAAGGAGAATTAAAACCTGCACACATCTTCTTGTGTAGGTGATGGAGTGTAAGCACAGCCACAGAATGAAGATTTGAATGAGAAACAGGTATTTGTAATACAGCAAGAATGAATTCTAAGCTGGAGTATCTGCATGCAGACCACAGCACAGCCCTGAAGGGACAGCCAAGTCATTGCTGGACTAGGCTCTGGCCTGGTACTGTCTGCTACTGTGAGCAGTGTAGCATGGATGGATAGAGAATGGGTGAGTGCATGGATGGTGTCATATTCAGTGATGGAGCAGTAATCCCATCTTAAAACTCCTGACAGCTCAGGTAGGGGGTATTGCTATGGCTGGGCCTGACCTACTCAGCCCAGTCAACTCTTCAGACCTTGTATAACTATTCTGCTGTAAAACAGTGTGGCTGATTGGGGGAAAAAAAAAAAAAAAAAAAGAAAGAAATCTTCAGAAGATCAGTTATTATTTATGGTGTACATTAGAACTATGCCCTGTACACTATCATTAAACATTACAGGGGTTTGAACAACAGCTGCATCTTACACAGTATTTTCACCTCTTCCTGTAAGACAGAAATTTGTTCCATGTTGTTCACTAGGCAGTTAACCTTTTTTAATTCATCCACAGGGCAAGCTTCCATTAATTTTTTGAAAAATAAGTATTCATTGTTTACAGTGAAGTATTAACAGTATTTATTAAAAAACTAGCTTAACTTGGCATTACAGGCGAGGAATGGGGAGAAAACGTCCTCAAAATAACTTAAAAAATGAGTTTATGTCATAACTATGGTTACAGCAACAGAGTTAACCACTCAGTATTAACACTTATGGCATAGAAACTATTTGGGTTGTATCTGTGGCTGAGGAAGCTCTCTGCTGTTTTTCTACCCTTACCATAGAGAACTGAACAGGTATGTGCTGAAAGGGTCCAGGAGCTGCCCCTGCTGGGAGGTTCAAGGTGCTTTCAGCTTGAGCAAGTTCAGTCTGATGGGGATATGCTGCTATGGCTGTGTTTTGCCTACATGTATGTTGACAAAACCTAAAGAAGGTCCGTAGTTGGTGGCTGATAAGTCTTCTGAAGCTTTTCATGAAAACATGCTCAGATAAGCAAGGCCTTGTGCATGGAAAGGGTCCTATATCCCATAGCCACAAGGTCTGAATGCAACAACCAGTAGGCATAAAGGTAACATCTGATTTTCCTGTAGCTCAGAGTGTGAGGATGTCAGCCTGAATCCATATGTCTGAGCAGTCCTGTGCAGAGCCAGGACTCAGTGATCATTATGGTTCCCATCCAACTGAGGATACTCTATGATTCTATGAAATTTGGACAAATTTGGCATAGTAAGTACTCAGATCTCTGTCAGATTCATACCCATTCTCATAGTTTAAACTGGGAGAAAGAGACGGGAAGTTGCTTTACACCAGGAAACAGCTTCAGAGAAGGGAAGGATGTACTTCTGCTACTCTTTCCAGATCCCTCCATCTCACTGAACAGCCTTGAAGTGATGGTTTCTAAACCAGAGGCTGTATCAGAAACTGGCGGTTTTCTTGGTAGTGAGTTTGAGAGAAGATAGGGAGAAATGGTGGTACAAACCAACTGCATACAGGTATAGAAAACTACTATCTGGCTGTTAGTATATCCATCATTTGGTTTTGATTCATTCAGAGGAGAGGCATCCACGCATGTTTTGCAAATTGACAAATGATGAGAAATTAGAAATTACATAAGCAAACTGGTAAGCAAAGCCTACCCTTCCCCTTGCTGCTCAGCAGAAGTGAACAATATTCCCTGGCCCAAAAATATAGCTCTCCTCTAGCTCTTCATATCATTTAGCTCATGGTAGTTAATAACATTAGTCAGAGTTCTCCAATTAAAGTGTCATAAAGTGCTAATTATAGTGAGGTTCTTGATATCTCTCTCTGCATGTAGCTGCTCAGGATGCTGCTCATGTCCTGTTGGACAAGAGTTACTGGGACAGAACAAGGAAGGTGTTTTGCTGTGCTATGGAGGAAGTTAAATAGAAAACTTCTGACATTATTGGTGAGCCTAATTAATTTCAGAACTTTAGAAGAAAATAGCTGATGACCCCAATAGCAAATTGTGGATAATTTGATACAGAACCATTGTAATTTGTGGCTATGTGGCAACAGCACATTTTGCTGACTCTCATGTAAGAATAATGACTAAGACCTGGACAAAGAGAGCTGTACAGAATGCCTAAGAAGAAGAAAGTGCCTTATTCTGTTTTCCAAGGAGGAAGTCCTGATGATTTCAGGGAGTAAAAGAAGATGTTGTCATGGAAGGAGATATTCTGGTTGTTCCTCATTTCTACTAAGTGTGTCATGGCTAAAGACTACCTTCCTACAGATACTGTTGTGACCAAACTTTCTTGCTTGACATATGTTTAAACACTATCACGACATAATAATGGGCTACATTCTTCATGTTTTATCCTCAATGGATTTATGAATACATAGTTCCAGTTGGAGGCATTATGGGCATAGATCTACATGAGCTCAAAGATAATATTTCAGCCACCTCTCTGCCCTTTGCACAGATGTATTTAAAAAACAATCTTTCCACCAGGTGCTGAGCTGACGATTGATGGCATTGAATTAGTAAGGCAGACGGATAGATCTAAGCTGATGTCCTGGTTGAATCAGTTGTTGGGTCTGGGGGGTTGCAGATAATCCTTGAGGAGACATGCGCAGACATGCAAAACCATCAATGGAAAGTGCAATGTAAAGAAAGATTTTGTATTTGTTAGAGCTCAGTACTGTGATACTTGTCCCAGAGATCAGCCTGTCATAGGAACCACTGGCTGAACGTAGCACAGAAGCCCTCCTGAGCTAGATACCTGAGTTTTACACTGTAGCTTTTTCCTTAATACACATTTATTAAACCTTGCAAATTACCACAATAGATGCATCGGCCTTCTGCTAAGAGCATCTGAAAGGCTGGCAGATCTTTCCAATGATTTGTAAATGCTGAGAGGTCCCACTGCAGATTTTGAGTATTGCTCTGCTGACCTGCCAAGTCTAGTATAGATTCAGGTAGCACAGTGCTGAGGAACAGAACTTTTTAGGTACATACTACCCCAGCCTCTGAGGCATATAGAGGAGCAGTGAGTGGAAAGTCTGAGATTCTTCATGCTTTTCTGAGGTCATATGTGAACTTCTTGGATGCCTCAAATGGACAAATAGGGGCCGGAAAGGGAAAATGAAGATAAGATCTTGCCCATGTTGGAGAGGACTTGTTAGTACTCTCTTTCAGAGGACCAGTATTAATATAACACTGGATTTTTATTTTTATTTTTGCATTTATAAAGTAGTTTCTTTTAGCTGTGTTGGCAATTACAAACTTTCGCCAGATGGAACCTGTATCTAGAGTTTTTGCCATCACAAACATGTTATGCAGAGAATGAGAAAGAAATCATTTCTAAGCTGGCAGTACCTATCAACACTGGCTAGGAGTGGCTGTATGACACAGAGATAGGAGATGAGTAATAAACCTGAAGTTACACTTTACTTCAACTACACAGAGAGGCTGAAGAACAATAAAATGGAGCACATTGCTCAGGAAAGTCTCTCAGGACTGTGGGGTGCTGGATGTTTACTCTGTTTTGGGGGAAAGTAATAGCATCATGTCATGGAGAAGAGAAAGAAAGGCATATAGTCTTCTGAAAAATGGTCTACTAGATATCCATTTCTTTCTTTTTTCAGTTCAGGAAAAAACTCATGCAGTGCAGATGATAATAATGTTACATTTACTATATCAAAAGATGAAAAGTCAGTTCTTGCAAAACACTAGAACGATTGCACAAGAGAACAGACCTTGTACTATAAATGATCTGATCATGAATGTAAATTTATACATGTGCTTCTGTGTTTCTACAGATAAGATCTTTATGGCACATTGCATCAAACTTTCCCTCTGTTAGTGGAGTTAGGTGGTGTGTGATGATTTCTGCTACAAGGCTTTGGCAAGCAGAGTGTCAAGCTGCCTTGCAGCCTAAGCCTAAATGTTTGTGACAGACAGAATTTAGATCTACAAGATTTGAAATATTCAGGTTTGTTTGTGCATGCCCTCTCTGCTTGGGGTTTCATGCCCTGTCTCACCAAAATCCACAGATGCTGAAATTCTGCTCGTTATTGCCTTGCCAATATGAATATTTCTGTTTGCTCTCTCCTTGCACATATCTGAAGAAAAGGTTATTTGTCTTTTAAGAAAAGACTTCAAACAGTTTATCTGACTGATTTTCATTTGTAAGCAGTTTATTTTTGGGTATGACTTTTTTTTCTCCTATAATTGTATCAGCTTGCAGGCTTACCTTCTGTCACAGTTTAAATCTTAAGAGTAGAACATCAATAAATGACAAACACCTAACCTTCTTATAGGTATTATTATTTTTTTGGATTTATAGAATAAGTATTTAAGTTCAAAAAATTCTGACCACAATGCTAGCATACCCACTCCTGGTTTATGTCACCTGGTATTTACTTGTAATAACTGTCCCTCTTAAATTTCAGAAGCACCATCTTTAATACACTCTTTTTCTACGCTTAATTAATCTAAAATAAGAGCATAGTTAGTTTTTCATTCAGTTTCTAAAAATCTGCCTATTCTGGCTGCTCTATTAGCAAGTGTTTGTGATCATGTTCATAGAATCACAGAATCATAGAATGGCCTGGGTGGAAAAGGATCACAATGATCGTCAAGTTTCAACTCCCCTGCTATGTGCAGGGTTGCCAACCGCTAGACTAGGCTGCCCAGAGCCACATCCAGCCTGGCTTTGAATGCCTCCAGGGATGGGGCATCCACAACCTCCTTGGGCAACCTGTTCCAGTGTGTCACCACCCTCTGTGTGAAAAACTTCCTCCTAATATCTAACCTAAAACTAAACCTCCCCTGTCTCAGTTTAAAACCATTCCCCCTTGTCTTATCACTATCTACCCTCATACACAGCTGTAATCCCTCCTGTTTATATGCTCCCTACAAGTATTGGAAGGCCACAGTGAAGTGTCCATAAGGTCTCTCCTGTTGAGCTGAAGGTCTTTTCTATGATATATGTTAATGAAGGCATCCAAATGGAGCTGATATCAGCCCGTATATAGAGGGTTAACTTACCATTAATGTCTAGCTAGCGGAGTGTATTTTTTGTAAACACAAAATGAAACCAAGCATGTAGATATTTGTGGAACAGAATCTTAATTTATGGAAATTACTGCTACCCAGTGGAAGTCAGTGAGGCTATGACAGCTCATTCCTTGCAGCAGATCTAACCTTTGGCTTCTTCAAATACGTGTTTATGTGGGTAATGTGGGACAAGCTGAACATGGCCAACAATACTGATTAATGCCCTTCCTGGAATAGAACACCAACCTCAAAAACAATACTTTTGCAAACTGTGTCCTGCACAGGAATGAGTTTATCTGTGTCAGTGAAGTATGGTAATGTCTGCAGTTAGAAACACTGCATTGCTTATGAATTATGAGAAGTTCACAGAATCATGGAATGGCTTGGGTTGGGAGAGCCCTTAAAGACCACCTAGTTCCAACACCCCTGCCATGAGTGGGGTTGCCATCCACTCGATTAAGTTGCCCAGAACCCAATTCAACCTAGCCTTGAATGCCTTCTGTTCTCAAATTAAATTGGCAGTAATATTCTTATTGCCTGAGATAAGTTTTCTAGTGTAACCAGAACGTGTTTAAAAATTTCAGCAGACAAATAACAATGTCAAATTTCCTCCTACCTTTCTAGGTGTTAGGACTTAAGATCTCATCAGGTCTTCAGGTCTGGTGATTCAGACCTCTAACAGGCAAACAAGAAAGGTTTGGGAAAGATTTCAGTATTTTTGATCATCTCCACATCTTTGCAGTGATTTACTGTTACTGTTGCTTTTTTTTTTGGCTGATCGAACATCAACAGTATGAACATGAAAATAAATTTGGCCCTAAAAAATGGGAAAGAAAAAAAGAATATTTAGTCTGACACCAAACAACTCCAGTTCACCTTACTAAGAAAAACAAAATCGCCATCACAGAATCACAAAATCACAGAATGGCATAGGTTGGAAGGGACCTTAAAGATCATCAGTCTCCAAACCTTGCTGTGGGCAGGATTGTCAACCACTAGATCACGAATGAAAGATATTAGTGATGCAGATGCATGCACTTGATTTTATAAAGTCATGTTCATCAAGTCATGTTCCTAATCCCCAAATAAACAGTCTTTTTGCTTAGAGATGAGATCTGCAACAATGTAAAAAGAGGAAATGTTGGTGTTCAGACAGCACACAGTGCTGGAAAGGGCAAAGAACAGCTGAGGACACTCTGGTCCAGCAGCTTTGGGAAACTGGCTCTGGAGTGAGACGGGCACCTATTAGACCATCGCCTCTGGGGGCCACAGATATGGAGTTCCTAGAGTGGGTGCATAGGAGAGCAAGTGAAAGCACAGAGGCCAGAGCACCTCTGTCTGGAGACAGTAGAGAACTGGGT
This sequence comes from Phasianus colchicus, assembly GCF_987193195.1. NCBI lineage: Eukaryota > Metazoa > Chordata > Aves > Galliformes > Phasianidae > Phasianus > Phasianus colchicus. The sequence continues at coordinate 47,933,089 of NC_143476.1, forward strand.
GTGTGTGGCCTGGAGAAGGCTGTGGAGACCTCACTGCAGCCTTCTACAAAATTTCTCTAATTTGAATCCTACTCACTTTATTGTATACTTTTTCAAAGTAGAGGAAGAAAATTCATGCAAGGCATTAAAAGCAGTGTAGTGCTGGGACAGATTGCATGATGAGGCTTTGGGGTCTTCATTACTACTGTTTGATGTTTGTCTTATCTTGCCTAAGACAAGAAAAAACATTTGTAAGGAATGACATAGATAGTGATTTTGCCTTAAGTAAAAAAATAGCTAGCCTCTTGAAGTCTTCCAGACTTCTTCCCATCCCCCTTCTGTGTGATTTATAGTTCTTCACAATTTCTGCCTGTGCTCTCCTATTTTCTTGACTGCATATTATGAAGAACTTGCACGTAATTGTTGAGTGTAGCAAGATGGTTTTGATTTTCTGACTATACTTTGGTTGTTAAATATCTGAAATTGCATATGACTTTGTTAAACCACACTCCAGTGAAGTGTAGATTGGAAAAAGAATGCAATTTAGGATTTGGAATTTGGCAAAGAACAAACTCATCCCATGCCACTGTCCCACCAAAGAAAGATGTGATATACTTGAGGTGAAGGTTCTCAGACACCTCTCAGAGAGTCTTCTTCGTAGTCATTTACTGAGCCACTAAGTATATGGTTGGATCACAGGGAGTGTATTAGTCAAAGTGTTATTTGGGTAGTCTTCTCCATTACTAAGTATATGGCTAATTTGCAGACTATGCCAATCCTCTCTCTGCAGATAAGCAAAGATGGAAGAACACTTTTTAAAATTTATGATATGTAAACATGCATTTCACTCAACGTCATAGCTTATGTGAAAATTCTGCTGAGTCTTAATGCTGAAAGGAGGTTCCCTTCATGTTGAAAAAGGTAAGGCTCATTCTCCAAAATCATTATTGTAGACAGAAATTTTAAAATGCCTTTTCCTGAAGAATTTTACAAGTCTTTCAGGTAAAACTTGAGGGTTATTCTCTCTTTTATGTGTATGATCATGCATATGTAGGACTATGCCCTTGAATAAGCAACAATCCAGGACAGGACTGGGTGCTGCCAGTACTATGTCACAGATAAATCCCCTGATTTTGTTTAGCATACAAATACTCATACAGCAAGAAGTCCTCTGGAGGTTATATTGACTCTGTACTACCTTCATACAGTCCCAACAGCATTACTTCTGAATGTAAAAAACTATACTACAGGCACAAATGACAACTACCTTTGCTGCAAGCAGAAGAGCAATTAGAAAGTGAGTGTTTTTCACTCTACACAGGTAGAGGGGCTCTGTCTAAAACACCTTCTACTAACTTACAGTCCCCCGGTTGTGTCTGGAGCACCTCTGGATGCTAACAGGTACTAGTCTAACTGTGTGGGCACATGGGACAAAGGCAACAGATGGCTCTACATGTTGGATTTCAAATCACAAAACTGACCCGAAGAATCATCTACAGGAAAGAACCTCAGGGTTAAAATGGAATGAAAGAAGACCTCAGGGCCAAGAAGGTTTATATTTATATCTTGGCATCAGTAAGGAACAAAGGCCTGAAGTTGGCAGTTGAGCAGCTGCACTCACAGAGACTGAGTGTCAACATGTGTGCAAGAGAGTGTATTTTTCTGCTAGTACACACTGGGGAGACTTGGCACCAGAGCTGCCAGGGGCAAGATCCTGCCAGGACCATGAGTTTACTCTGTCTTCACACTCAAAAATAGGATTTGGGGAAGCAGAGAGGCACATGGGGGTATGCTGCTGGTTCTTTATTTTTACTCAAGATGCACCTAACATGGTAACGCAGGGTATGATTGATATCTGTGTGAAGCAAGGTGGATTTTTATTTTTTTTTCCGGTCCTGAGAAGCAGTCCCAGGCTGTGGCTTCAGCAACCCACAGGGTACCACCAGCTGAGCTGTGTAGACTCCCACAGAGTGTTGTCTTGCTTCCAGCAGATGTCCCAGATACCAGGCCATTCGATCCCACCACAAAAATAGTTGCATAAAATACCATGCATTGGCCCTGGCCTTACAGCTATGGGCCTGTTCCACTTCACTGGGCTGCTGGAAACATCCAGCAGGGCTGTGGCTCTTGTCCAGCAGGCCTCTTCCCTCCATAGAGAGAGTGAAGGGCCTCTATGTGAGAAAGGGAAGGTGTTGGAGAGTTCTGTCCTCCTTTCTGAAGTTAGGCCTTTAACAATGGTTTCATATTTTCCAAGCTGGATCCTTGTACCTAGGTCTGTTGCCAGGAGGGATCAGGGAAAGAGCACAGCTCAAGGTTCCTGACAGATTTGGGGACAGTTGCTATATATTCAGGAAAATAAGCACCTACAGCCAAACCCTCAGCTGGTGGTGACTGGCAAGTGTCAGGGGAGACCAATTTATACCTGCTGAAAGTCTGGTATATGAAAAGAAGCTCAAAGGAAGCAGGGCCTGTGCATCAAAATGTGGTAGGGAGAGCAAAATCCCAGAGTGGAAGCTGATGCTGGCCTTTCTGAAACTGCCAAACACCCTGTGGCCCTCTCAGCCTGGATGGGAGCAGGATGGTATGTCTGCAGAACATTCAGCCAGTATGCTGTTAACCACTGCATACATTTTTTTCCCCAGAGTAATAATCATGCCACAGATCATCCCAATTGCTCAGAATAATACCACATGGCTCAAGCAGTGAAATCATGCAAGACTGCTGCTTCTGAAAGTAGAATGTTCTTAGCCAGAAAAGGCTTTTTCTTTTATTCTGTGGATTTCAGACTTAACTGAAAACTGGCTCTGCTCCCTTGTCCTCTTTCTGGTTCTATGGGTCAGGTACTGTCAAAATGAGCTGTGAAACTGAGCAAGGCAACACATTCAAAGAAGCAAAAACTGGGTACTGGCATCAGTGAAATGATGGCAGCATCTCTCAGTGCCCTGGATTGCTGCTTCTGACAAGGCCAGTGATGCTTGCTTTGCAGGCAGTGGACTTCTCTCCCTTCAAAAGTTCAAATGTACTGCAGTCATACATGCTGCCTGAGGCACTTGTCTCCATTGACTTGCACTGCTTGAGAACTGTAGACTGTCAGCTTTTCCTAAGCTGTCTGGAAAATACTATTTCTTAATGTTAAATATTAGTCATTTTACTACCTGTAAATCTAGAAAATGAATGCTCCCTCTCTCCTGCTTTTCAATTTCTGTAAGCATAAAACAAACAATGTCTTGTGGTGTGTTAGAAGTTTGCTTATTTTAGAAGAATCACTGATCACAGCAGGTTTTCCCATTTTCTAGGAGCAGCACTGTGAAGCAAAAGTGGAAGAAATGAGAATTGGAAAAAAGATATGATAGACTTTCATAGGCCTGGAAATCAAGAAAACTATGTCTTCAGATCACCAGAGGCCCTAGAAGAATGGAGAAAAAGAGTTTTTGATGACTTTCAAGTAAAGAACCAGGCCCTCTGGCTCACATGAGATAGATTGAGGTAAATAGGCAAAGTCATTTCACTACAAAATGACACAGGTTTTCCGCTTAGAGAGATCAGAAAGAGAGACTGCATGGAATTTACTCAGGCTGAAAATTTTCAGTACAAGCTTATTTATAAAATTACAGTTAGTATTTATTAAACGTGTTCTATTTTACTGCCTTGAATAAAAGTTTTATTTATGTATCCAAAAGAGGTTTTCTTGTTGTCTGTATATGTGCCTGACAAATTAGAAAAAAGCACAAAAGCTGAAGATACTGAAAAGAAACCCCATAAAAACTATTTTTACACAAAGCAGCAGCATGTTTGGTCTCTTCAGCTCTATTTAATTTCTGAAAAGTGATTCAGTTTTTTTCAGTGCAGAATTCTTCTTCTTTTGGCTATTCTGTATAACTTCTCTTTCAAACCTAGACATCGCATTCCTCTGTTCTTCCTTTTTCTCCACACATCTGCACCAGACATTGTATTTGTTCAGCAAGACAGCTAAAATCACTGCCTTTCAAACTTGAACTATGCATTACACTTTCACAGCTGACTCTTGTTTTAAAGAAAACTCTGTTCTTCATCTATTCAGTGATCAGGAAAGGGACAATTTTACTGCAGAAACACATAATCTCAAATCAGAAACAGAGGGCTTGAAGAATGGGTACAGCTCCACATGCGAATCCTGATCTATGTTCATCCCCCATCTTTTGGACTTTTCAGGGTCTAGATGTAATGCAAGCAGCTCTTTTGACAGATTTAGAATGTTTCATTCAGTAATTGGAATTTCACAGTATCAAAGAATCATAGAATCACAAGGTTGGAAAGGACATACAAGATCATCTAGTCCAACTATCCTCCTATCACCATTACTACCCACTAAGCTACTAAAACATATCTCGTAGCACCTCATCCAGACACCTCTTGAACACTACCAGGGACAGCAACTTTACCACGTCCCTGGGCAGGCCATTCCAGTGCCTGACCACTCTTTGAGAGAAAAAGCTTTTCCTTATGTCTAATCAAAATCTTGCTCAGCTTGTGGTCATTTCCTTGGGTCCTGTTTGTTGCCTGGGAGAAGAGGCCCAACCCCTCCTCATCACAATCTCCCTTCAAGAAGTTGTAGAATGCAATGAGGTCTCCTCTGAGTCTCCTCTTCTCCAGACTAAACAATCACAGCTCCCTCAGCCGCTCCTCATAAGACTTGTGCTCCAGATCCCTCACTAGTTTTGTTGCCCTTCTCTGGATATGTTCCAGGGCCTCAATGTCTTTCATGTAGTGAGGGGCCCAAAACTGAACACAATACTCAAGGTGTGGCCTCACCAGAGCTGAGTGCAAGGAGTACTGAGTACTCCCTGCTCCTGCTGACCACGCTGTTTCTAATGCAGGCCAGGATGGCATTGGACCTCTTGACCACCTCAGCACGCTGTCAGCTCATGTTCAGCTGAGCGTCAACCAACTCCCCGGGTCCCTTTCCTCTTCAGTCTTCCAGCCACTCTGCCCCAAGCCTATAGCGCTGCATGGGATTATTGTAGCCAAAGTTCAGAACCCAGAACTTAGCCTTGTTGAACCTCATCCCATTCCCCTCAGCCCAGCGATCCAGCTTATCTAGATCCCCCTGAAGGGCCTCCCTACCCTCAGGCAGATCGACACTACCTCCCAACTTGGTGTCATCTGCAAACTTACTCAGTTTATACACTCAATCCTTTCATCTAGGTCATCAATAAAGATATTAAACAAGATGGTCCCCAGTATTGATTCCTGGGAGACACCTTTTGTAACGGGTTGCCAGCTGGACTTAAATCCATTAACCACTACCCGTTGGGCACAACCCTCTAGGCAGTTCTTTACTCAGAGAAGAGTATACCTGTCCAGACCACGGGCAACCAGTTTCCCCAGGAGAATACTGTGGACAATTGTGTCAAAGGCTTTGCTGAAGTCTAGGTAGACTACATCAACAGCCTTTCCCTCATCTACTAGTCTGGTCACCCAGTCGTAGAAGGAGATGAGGTTGGTCAAGCACGACCTGCCTTTCATGAATCTGTGGTTGGGCCTGATCCCCTGGATGTCACATGCCATGTGATCTCACCCAAGATGATTTGCTCCACAACTTTCCCTGGTACTGAGGTCAGGCTGACAGGCCTATAGTTCCCCGGATCCTCCTTACGGCCGTTCCTGTCGATGGGAGTCACATCAGCAAGCCTCCAATCCTCTGGGACCTATCCAGATAACCAGGAACACTGATAGATGGCAGAAAGTGGCTTAGCAATCATCTCCAACAGCTCCTTCAGTAACCTAGGATGCAGCCTGTCCAGTCCCATGGACTTGTGACAGTTCAAATGGAGAAGGAGCTCTCTAACCGTCTTCACCTGAATCACTGGGGTGTATTCTGCGTAGCATCCCAGGCTTCCAGGTCAGGTCATAAAGTGCCCTGAGGATAACTGATCTGCCTATTAAAGGCAGATGTAAAGAAGACATTGAGAACCTCAGCCTCTTCCTCATCCTCATCGATCACATTCCCTGCTGCATCAGGTCAAAGACGGAAATTCTCCTTGGTTCTTCTCTTACCATTAATATATTTGTAAAAGGATTTCTTATTCTCTTTTACTGCAGTGGCCAATCTGAATTCAAGTTGGGCTTTTGCCCTCCTAACTTCCTTTCTGCATGCCTTAGCAACTTCCTTGTAATCTCCCCAAGTAGCCTGTCCCTTCTTCCAGGGTATGGAGACTCTCTTTTTCTCTGAGTCTCAACAGAAGTTCCGGGTTCATTAACAGTGGTCTTCTTCTCTGCTGGCTTGCCTTACAGGACTCAGGAACAGCTGCTCTTGTACCTTTAAAATTTCCATCTTGAGGAGCGCCCTTTGCCCTTTGTGACTACCAAGGGACCTTTGCAATAAGCATCCTAAACAGGTTAAAGTCCACCTTCTGGAAGTTAGCTTCATTGCTAAAGCAGTGAAAAGTCTTTATTTGAACGGTTTGTCTGATCACAGCATGGAAAGGGAAGTCTTATGCTATACATAGTTTCATATGAAAAAGGAGGTTTATGTGATTATGGAAACAGTTCATAAAATGAACAAAAGCAGGCAAAGTGTAATTTAGAATTCATTTATTCATAACAGCAGAAGTTAATATTCTTCTTGCCTACAAAAGAGTTTTAGGCATTAATCTTTTAATCTTTTCTCCTGGATTTCTGCTATTTTGCAGAGTGAATTTGGTTTTACAGATGTACAGATGCCCTAACTTTTTTTCTTTTTCTTTTTTTTTTAACTTTTTGTCTCTCCAAAATACTGTTTTTCCTTAAGTAAATAATGCTGATTCCATGAAGACAGTATCAAAGCTGTCCCTCAGCTTTCCTGCAGATTTATATAAGCATTTGCAAAGAACACTGCATTTTGCTCTCTGTTTTGCAGCTAAGCATTTTACAGAATAGATCACTTCCTTACAACTGAAGATTTAAGAAGCTTAGTATTTCCCTTCATAAACTGGGATTTCCTTTTAATGGTTCATCTGCTTTGGGAACAGAAGAACAGTGTGCGTGCTTCTCTGTTTCCGTATGTTGTTCAAATTTCTCTATTTCTCTAGCAGTGGTCAATTAAGATGTTTCATACCACCCTCAATGTAATTTTAAGCTGAGCTCATAACAGTCTGACAGCAGCCTCAAATAGTTAACTAGTTACCTGGGACCAAACTGTACACACCCACAGCCTGACTTTGTCAAAACACCTGCAACTGAAAGCAGAAAAAAAATTGGCATGTAGTCACGAGAGAAGTGAAGAACAAAAACCATAGGCACAATGATTCAGATTATCTATGCATTAACTTCAGTGGAGCACTATCTGAAACATATTAAAATAATTTTATTGTGTGACATGTCAGTTATGTGCTGTCATCCTAGTGAGAGGCTCTTTGAAGTTCTGTCCCCCAGGTTAAATTAGTTTAGCAATAGCAAACTGGCAGATCACAGGAGTTACTTGTTAAAAGTTTATGTGGAGGGAGCCTGCAACTTTTGGTGCTAGGCCCAGTGCTTTTCCATGTTTTTATCTATGAGCTGAAAAAACAGCTAATATTGCTGTTCATAAAATAAATAACAAAAGGAACAGAGATTCCTCTAGAGAAATACAGAAGTTCAGAAAAACTGCAACCTGGCCATTTGCCTTTTTGTTAATGAAATGTTTTGGTTAGAGGACCATCTCTGGCCAGGTGTGCGTGTGTGTGCAATATTTTTTTGTTGTTTCCCCTCAGGAACAGGAACACAAGATTAGAAATAAACATACTATTCTTAGGTATATTACTACACAGTAACCATTACATGCAAATATATTCATAGAATCATAGAATCACCAGGGTTGAAAAAGACCCACAAGGTCACCCAGTCCGACCATCCATCGATCACCAGTAGCTCTCACTAAACCATGTCCCTAAACACAGTGTCCAAACATTCTCTGAACACCTCCAGGGTTGGTGACTCCACTACCTCCCTGGGCAGCCCATTCGAGTGCCTGACCACTATTTCAGAGAAGTAGTATTTCCTAACATCCAGCCTAATTTCCCCTGGTGCAGCTCGAAGACATTCCCTCTAGTCCTATCACCAGTTACATGAGAGAAGAGGCTGACACCCAGCTCACTACAGCCTCCCTTCAAGTAGTTATAGAGAGCAGTAAGGTCTCCCCTGAGCCTCCTCTTCTCCAGACTGAACAATCTAGCTTTCTCAGCTGCTCCTCATAAGACTTGCGCTGCAGACTTCTCACCAGCTTTCTTGTCCTTCTTTCAACACACTGCAGGGCCTCAATGTCTTTCTTGCAGTAAGGGGCCCCAAACTGAACACAGTACAATTTCAGTTTCACACCAGTGCTGAATATAGTGGGATGATTAATTCCCTGTTACTGCTGGCAACGCTGTTTCTGATGCAAGCCATTGGCCTTCTTGGCCACCTGAGCACACTGCTGGCTTACATTCATCTGAGCATCAATCAATACCCCAAGTCCATTTCCTCTACACAGTCTTCCAGCCACTCTGCCCCAAGCCTGTAGCATTGTCTGGGGTTATTAAGGCCCTAGTGCAGGACCTGGCTCTTGGTCTTGTTGAACCTCATCCCATTGGCTTCAGCCCAGCTATCCAGCCTATCCAAATCCCTTTATAGGGTTTTGTTACCCCCAGGAAGATAGACACTTCCAGCCAACTTGGTGATGTCATCCGCAAACTGAGGGTGCACTCAATACCCTCATCTAGGTCATCAATAAAGATACTGAAGAGGACCAGGCTCCAGCACTGATCCCTGGGGAACACCACTCATGACCAGTCGCCAGCTGGATTTAACTCCATTCACCACCACTCTCCGGGCCTCCAGCCAGTACCTTACCCAGCCAAGAGTGTACAATTATACTATTATAAACAATGTATGTGTACAATTATATATTATAAATATTATTATTAAATATTATAGGTTAAACTGTGGTGAGCTCTGGTAACCTTATATATGCTCACTCTGTCCACAAGACAGGTGGCTGGTGAGGGCTTTATCCTTCAGGTCAGGCAGGATTGGATGAGACCACCTGTTCAGCCCATACAGGCCCACCTGTGTGTGCCTCACCTTTCAAGGCGATCTCTGCAGTTTTGGAAATTTATCTGGTTTGAGCTGTATTTGTTTACAGTTTGTTTAGCTTACGGCTAGGGAGTATTGCCTCAGTAACTTTAAGGAAAGTGACCTTTTGGTCACCATTGTCACACAGAAACTGGGAGCAACAGAAACAAAGAAGCTGCTATGATTAGAGCAGATTTGAAGTGGTTTTGAGTTACAGGAGAAAAAAAGGTGAATTCCTGACCATCTTGACCTTGAAATTTATGGGTCTCTGGCTACTCACTCTGTCAGAGTATTGCCTTCTTTCTGTAGGTATCAGCTTAATCTAATCGCCTTAAACAAGCTATGCATTTCTCAGTTTAAAAAAATCACACACTGCCATTAAAAGAAAAAAAAAAAAAGTTCAATTCCAAATATCTAGTTTGCTATATGAAAGATAAACCTTTCCAGACTGTACAAAAAATGTCCTCCAACAAACACGCACATCAATCCCCCACCTCATCTCTGTGATTCATTTCCTGCCTCACTTATCCTGCATTTCCTTGTACAGGCAGCAATACTGGCCCCAAAACAGGCAACCTTCAATAAGAAAATATGAAACAATTAACTGAAGTGACTACTACTTGTCTAAGAGGCAGATGCAGCATCACTATCAATTTTTTTGCAGAGGTTTATATTGACATCCTTACTACCATTCCCTGCTCGTTAGCTGATTGTGGCACAGCAAAACAAGATCTGGCTGTGAAGGTCTGCAGCTCAGGTATTGTCCTGATGAGATTGGATTTGGATGCCTGTACCACATCCTCAGCACCAGTGGAATGGCAGCACCAGGTGCTCTTCTGCCATTTCAGTCTTGCCTGGATTGTAGAGCCACAGAATAATGGAATGGTTTCAGTTGGAAGGAAGATTTAAGATCACCAAGTTCCATCCCCCTGCCATAAGCAGGTACACCTCCCTCTAGACCAAGTTGCTCAAAGCCCCATTCAGTCTTGCCTAGAATGTTTCCAGGGGCGGAGAAATTCATAACCCCACTGGGCTACCTGTTCCAGCATGTCACCACCCTCACAGTAAAGAAGTTCTTTCTTGTATCTAGTCTAAATGTACCCTCTTCAAGTTTAAAACCATTTCCCCACATCCTGCCACTACATGCCCTTACAAAAAGTCCCTCCCCAGCTTTCCTGTAGTTCCCATTTGAGTACTGGAAGGCCACTATCAGGTCTTCTTGGAGCCTTGTCTTCTCCTAACTGAAAAGTCCCAGCTCTATCAGCCTGTTTTTGTAGGAGAGGTGCTCTAGCCTTCTGATCATCATTCATAGCAGAGGAGGACAATCTCCTCCCTCTCCCTGCTAACCACTCAAATATATGAACTGCACCACTCAGCTCGGTGTCATCCGCAAACTTGCTGAGGGTGCACTTGATGCCATCGTCTACGTCATCGATGAAGATGTTGAAGAGCACCAGTCCCAAGTCTGACCCCCGAGGGACATCACTTGTGATCAGCCTCTACCCTGACATAGAACAATTAATCACAATCCTTTGGCTACATCCAGCCAACTAATTCTTAATCCATCAAACAATCCATCCTTCAAATCCCAAGGCTTATGCTGAACGGCAGCCTACAAGCAATCTTGAGACCTAGGGCCCTGGGTGAAGCTTATGGCATTAGGAGAGGCTGGACATTTTAAAAGGAGTTGAGTGCATCTTGCAAGCAGCAGGAGTTGATTGCTCATGTTGTAGCGGACTGATTTGAATTCGTGCAATGTCTTTTATTCTCTCAGAGACCCTAATGCCCAGTTGTAGCGGTCTAAGTTAATCAGAAGTAGAAAATTTACTGGGGTCAGGAAGAGAACAGCCTCATTCAGAGAGTTGTTCAGATGACAAGGTATGATGGGAAAGACGTGGGCAGTTTGGTAACTACTTGAAAGAAGATGTGCAATATGTAGGCAATTATCTGGGGTCTGGAAGACAAGTGTAGTCCTTTTATCGTCTGTAAATGCACGCATTTGTTCTTGAAGCCAAATGCAACTTTTATTTCCAGAAGGTTCAGAAGATTTGGATATCCCATTACTTCATGCACAGGAGTGATTAATTGAGCGCAAAGCCCTACTTTCACCCCTCTTCTGCATCCCTTGAGGTCCAGACCAAGCCCTCTCCGACCTGGGTCCTGCCTGTTCTGTGTTGGTGCCTAGTTGGTTGCTGTGGCAGCACTGTGGCAACGCAGTGCCCATTGGTGATGTCACTTGTTCTGAAGGAGCCCAGCTGCAGGTCAGTCTAGCAGCTCCTTCCTGCCAGCTCTTTCTCTCCACAGCAGCAAAATGGCTGGGCTAGAAGAATCTTTCCATAAATTTGCAATATTTGGTGACACAGCTGCCAGTGGCAACAACATGACAGGAAAAAACTTCTCCAAGATGTGCAAAGAGTGTGGGGTGATGGATGGAAAAGCTGTGACCAGCACTGACATTGACATTCTGTTCAACAAAGTCAAGTAAGTGAGGCAGTGAGATGCTGTAGGCAAAGGAGCAGCCAGGCACTCGTGGGCAGCCTTGGAGTCTTTCCTTCCTACCTCCACACAGGTTTCCTCCTGGTAACTTTCCCTTTAGTAACCTTCCTCTTCTTTTTTCTGGCCATAGGACCAAGGGTGCCCGCACCATCACTTTTGCTGAGTTCCAGCAGGCCATGAAGGAGATCTGTGTTAAGCGTTTCAAAGGCAAATCACCAGAGGAAGCCCTGCAAGCTGTGTATGGCCTCATTGAGGGGAAGGAGCCAAGCAGCGTAGGCACCACTGTGAGTAGGAGTTTCTTTGTCCACTGTCCACCTGAAGTTGCCACGGGTCCCTACATCCCAAGGGTTATACTTGCTAACAATGGCAAGCCTGTCTGAGCTTGTTCCTAATTCTGGTCTCCTTTCCTGCAGAAAGTCGCCAAGGTAGCTGGGGTCGAGAGGCTGACGGACACTAGCAAATACACTGGCAGTCACAAAGAGCGCTTTGATGAGAGTGGCAAGGGGAAAGGACTTGCTGGCCGTCAGGACTTGACAGACAACAGTGGCTACGTTGGTGCCTACAAGGGAGCTGGCACTTATGATAAGACACACTAGGACTGAACTACTTAGGGAAGCAAGGATCTTCTTCCTCCAGGAATACATGGGAGAAGAGGCAAATAAAATCGCATGAAACCGACCTTCTGTGTGTACCGTCAATACTGCAATATGACAGGATGGGAATGGCTGGGGTGCACACAGCATGACCAGCAGTGCCTGACCACAGCCTTAAGAGCATTCTTACAGTGCATAGGATGTGATATAGGCCATCCCATATCATAGGACATCCAGATATAGGAGTCCCAGCAATGCTAGTTATTACCTTTTGCCGCTCCTGTTCCCTGGGGTTAAATCTCCTCGCCCATTCATTGCACTTGGCATGGTCATTCACAGCTATTCATAGCTATTTCCCCTCTTCAAGCTGCTGGCAGCTTGAAAGGGTCTGTGATCAATAGGAAAGTGAATAACGAGTTAGGACTGACTCTCATCTCCTGCTCTGTGCTCATGCCCTCCTGAGTGTACTAGGGGATGGGAGACCTGGAAGAGGGTAGAAGTGGCATCCAACGGAAAGCCAAGGTGTTTTCCCTAAGTGTTTGGAAATTACTTTTTTTTTTCTCTCAGAACAAGAACTCATCATTAACACTTTAAATAGGCAATAAAATAGTTCTGTGAAACTCAGATTCAAGCCACACTGGATCCACCAGCCCTGCAGGTTGCTAACACCTAGACAGGTCAGCACTCAGGCAGTAGATGCAGGCAGCAGCAGTCTCACAGCCATATCAGTTTCCAGGCTTTGTGTGGTGGTGGGTGCCTCCATTCCTCCTTGCTGCACTTCAAACAGCTTAGGACATTTACATTTTGTAGAATCATTTAGGTTGGAAGGAAGATTTAAGATCACCAAGTTCCATCCCCCTGCCATAAGCAAGGACACCTCCCTCTAGACCAGCTTGCTCAAAGCCCCATCGAGCCTCGCCTTGAATGTTTCCAAGGACACAGAAATTCATAACCCCACTGGGCTACCTGTTCCAGCATGTCACCACCCTCACAGTAAAGAAGTTCTTTCTTGTATCTAGTCTAAATGTACCCTCTTCAAGTTTAAAACCCTTTCCCCACATCCTGCCACTACCTGCCCTTCCTTACAAAAAGTCCCTCCCCAGCTTTCCTGTAGTCCCCATTTGAGTACTGGAAGGCCACTATCTGTTCTTCTTGGAGCCTTGTCTTCTCCTAAGTGAAGAGTCCCAGCTCTATCAGCCTGTCCTTGTAGGAGAGGTGCTCTAGCCTTCTGATCATCTTTGTGGCCAACTTGTTATGGGTGGGACCAGCCCACCAATCAATCCTGTCCAGGTCCCTCTGGATAGCATCCTCTTCCTTTTAGGGTGTCAGCTGTAGCACTCAGCTGCAGCAGACTTGCTGCGGGTGCACTCAATCGCACTGTCTATAACCCCTACAAAGACATTAAATAACACCGGTCCCAACACTGATCCCTGAGGAACACCATTCATCACACATCTTCACTTGGAAGCTGAGCTGTTAACTGCAACACACTGAGTGTCACTATCCAGCCAATTCCTTGTCCGGCAGAGGTCCATCCATCAAATTCTTTTTTTTCCAATTTGGCGAGCAGGATGTCATGCAGGACTGTGTCAATCGATTTTTACAAGTCCAGGTAGATGATGACTCTTCCTCTATTCACTGATAAAGTAACTCCATCATAAAAGAACACCAAGTTTGTCAGGCATGACTTGCCCTTGGTCAATCCAAGCTATTACCACCAATCATCTTGTCCTTATTTTCCATAGATGTGATTAGGACTACCTAAGGACCAGAGAAGTAGTCAAATATCCCTGGTTTCGGGCTCAGTGTATGAACTGACATATTTTTCACTGGCCAAACAACACTGATGTACACCACATTGGTCTCACAAGGAGACAATCACCTGTGTGGAACAGCTGGTAAAAATATTCTGATTAAAAGGAGTTGACTCCTTAAATGGGAAGTGTAGAGACATTTCCTCTCCTTTGTAATTCAAGAGCAAAACAAATGAATCTGAAATAATTTGGTGATCACATTCAGGAACTCCACTAAAAACTGAGTACATTCATTCCCATGCTTAGAAACAAAACTGTAGGTATGAACTGGAGATAGCCCACTGACATTAAATCTAACAAACTTTTGAAGGCTTCTACTGTTTGAAATTATGTATTCATGGCATGGAGCACCCTTCCGTCCTTTGAACAAGTTGTTCAAGCAGAAAGGCCAGAATTTTTCTCTTCCAGTCAAGAGCAACAGTCTATACATGGAGGAAGGAGGTACTTCTCTTTGCATGTATGGTGCTTTCAGTAATAGTCCAAAAAACACTGCCTTGTTTTGAACTGTCATTGCAATTCAGGGTCCCTTCTGCCCTATGCTTTAACAGTAGCAAGTTTAATTGTGCAGATGATTCTGAGAAAGGGAACTTTGCCTTAATACAACCAAATTATAGATGAGGGGACTGCTTCCTACATTCTTACCAGAATAGAGAATGAGTGAAACCCTATGGATTTGCTCTGACAGTTAAAGCTAAAAGAGGAAAGCGTCTGCCGGAGAGACCCATTAAAAATGGCAGAGGTTATGTGACATCTTATAGTGTGCACACTGGTAAACTGTGAAGCAAGGTGTCATTTAGGATCAGAGGTAATGGCTTCAAGTTGTGCTAGGAGAGTTTCAGGCTGGATATTAGAAATAATTTCTTCTCAGAAGGAGTGGTGAAGCACTGGAATAGGCTGCTCAGGGAGATGGTGGACACGCTGTCCTTGGAGGTGCTCAAAAATTTGTGGATGTGGCACTGAGGGATGTGGCTCTTGGACGTGGTAGGGATGGTTTGATGGCTGGAACACACGATCTTCTTACAGGTATTTTCCGATCCTAAAGATTCTATGACTCTATGATTTTATTTTTGTTTTTATGTCCTCATACTAGACCTCTATATCATAGGAATGGATTTTTCAGCTAGTGTTTAATTTTAATTGGTTAAAATTCTCAGATGCACATTCTTGCCACTCTTTCCTTAAATAAGGACTGGCTATACAGATGTAGCAGTCCTCTGCTAACACAGCACTATCCACAATAAGAGGAAAGCAGAAGAGGCAGAGTTTGCACTCAAATGAAGGCTCTTTTGTAGTAGAAGGAACATCACTTTCTATTGAAGGATAAGGCCACAGTAGGATAACCCCTCTATGGAGCTATGACAGCATCTTGCTGAATGAGACCCACTTACTGTTTGTTTTAAAATATGAATGAAATGGCACAAATTACTCTAAATCTCATTTTTATAGTAAATATTTTTATTTCATAGTAGAGATTGTATGTATGAAGTTATTCTGTACAGTAAGTGGTGTTTTCATGTTCTGATTTGCAATAACCGAAACATATATGCAGGACCACAAAAATAATTTTAATTTGCTAAACCAAACTGCGTAGCAAAATGCAGAACAAAGGCCTTAGCAGCAAAGTCCTCAATGAACTTTGGATAAAACTTCATAGTAGCCACTAGGTGGCACAAGGTCACTTAGAGTTTCATCAGAAAAAAAAGTTTTATGAGTATGAAGCTGGAAAAAAAATGTTCAGAGTGCTAAAAATACACCTAGATAACCAGTCTGGGAAATAATTAAATACTTTTTAAAAAAATCTCACAGAACTAACTCATTTTTCAAGTCTGAAAAAAAATAACATTGTAAATTGTACATTTTACTGTCTGAAAGGTTTTGATGCAAGACAAGCAAGCTAAGTAACCACGTGTAAAGGGTTAAAGTCAACTTTGTGTTTGTCCATTTTTCTGAACCAAGCCAAATCACAACTCTCCTGTCTAATATATCACAGAATCATAAAATGGCCTTGGTTGAAAAGGACCACAATGATCATCAAGTTTCAACCCCCCTGCTATGTGCAGGGCTGCCAGCCAGCAGACCAGGCTTCCCAGAGCCACATCCAGCCTGGCCTTGAATGCCTCCAGGGATGGGGCATCCACAGCCTCCTTGGGCAACCTGTTCCAGTGTGTCGCTACTCTCTGTGCAAAAAACTTACTTCTAAGATCTAACCTAAACCTCCCCTGTCTCAATTTAAAACCACTCCCCCTTGTCCTATCACTATCCCTCGTAAACAGCTGTTTCCTCTCCTGTGTATACTCTCCCTTCAAGTACTGGAAAGCCACAATGAGGTCTCCCCAGCGCCTTTTCTCCAAGCTAAACAATCCCAGTTCCCTCAACCTTTCCTCATCATATAGAGCCCTCTGACCATTTTAGTGGCCTTCGTCTGGACCTGCTCCAAGAGCTCCATGTCCCTCTTGTACTGGGGGCCACAGGCCTGGATGCAGCACTCCAGATGGGGCTTCATAGCAGAGGAGGACAATCTCCTCCCTCTCCCTGCTAACAACTTATCTCTTAATGCAGCGCAGAATGCAGTTGGCCTTCTCGACTGCAAGAACACACTGCTGGCTCATGTCCAGTTTCTCAAATACCAGGGCCCCCAAGTCCTTCTTCACAGGGCTGCTCTCAAGGAGATCTTCTTCCAGTTTGTACACATACCTGGGATTTCCCTGGCCTGAGTGCAATACCTTGGACTTGGCCTTGCTCAACCTCATTAGGTTCTCACGGACCCACTTCTCCAGCCTGTCCGGGTCCCTCAAGATGGTTTCCCTTCCCTCCAATATATGAACTGCACCACTCAGCTCGGTGTCATCCGCAAACTTGCTGAGGGTGCACTTGATGCCATCATCTATGTCACCGATGAAGATGTTGAAGAGCACCAGTCCCAAGTCTGACCCCCGAGGGACATCACTTGTGATCAGCCTCTACCCTGACATAGAACAATTAATCACAATCCTTTGGCTACATCCAGCCAACTAATTCTTAATCCATCAAACAATCCATCCTTCAAATCCCAAGGCTTATGCTGAATGGCAGCCTACAAGCAATCTTGAAACCTAGGGCCCTGGGTGAAGCTTATGGCTTTAGGAGAGGCTGGACATTTTAAAAGGAGTTGAGTGCATCTTGCAAGCAGCAGGAGTTGATTGCTCATGTTGTAGCGGACTGATTTGAATTCGTGCAATGTCTTTTATTCTCTCAGAGACCCTAATGCCCAGTTGTAGCGGTCTAAGTTAATCAGAAGTAGAAAATTTACTGGGGTCAGGAAGAGAACAGCCTCATTCAGAGAGTTGTTCAGATGACAAGGTATGATGGGAAAGACGTGGGCAGTTTGGTAACTACTTGAAAGAAGATGTGCAATATGTAGGCAATTATCTGGGGTCTGGAAGACAAGTGTAGTCCTTTTATCGTCTGTAAATGCACGCATTTGTTCTTGAAGCCAAATGCAACTTTTATTTCCAGAAGGTTCAGAAGATTTGGATGTCCCATTACTTCATGCACAGGAGTGATTAATTGAGCGCAAAGCCCTACTTTCACCCCTCTTCTGCATCCCTTGAGGTCCAGACCAAGCCCTCTCCGACCTGGGTCCTGCCTGTTCTGTGTTGGTGCCTAGTTGGTTGCTGTGGCAGCACTGTGGCAACGCAGTGCCCATTGGTGATGTCACTTGTTCTGAAGGAGCCCAGCTGCAGGTCAGTCTAGCAGCTCCTTCCTGCCAGCTCTTTCTCTCCACAGCAGCAAAATGGCTGGGCTAGAAGAATCTTTCCATAAATTTGCAATATTTGGTGACACAGCTGCCAGTGGCAACAACATGACAGGAAAAAACTTCTCCAAGATGTGCAAAGAGTGTGGGGTGATGGATGGAAAAGCTGTGACCAGCACTGACATTGACATTCTGTTCAACAAAGTCAAGTAAGTGAGGCAGTGAGATGCTGTAGGCAAAGGAGCAGCCAGGCACTCATGGGCAGCCTTGGAGTCTTTCCTTCCTACCTCCATACAGGTTTCCTCCTGGTAACTTTCCCTTTAGTAACCTTCCTCTTCTTTTTTCTGGCCATAGGACCAAGGGTGCCCGCACCATCACTTTTGCTGAGTTCCAGCAGGCCATGAAGGAGATCTGTGTTAAGCGTTTCAAAGGCAAATCACCAGAGGAAGCCCTGCAAGCTGTGTATGGCCTCATTGAGGGGAAGGAGCCAAGCAGCGTAGGCACCACCGTGAGTAGGAGTTTCTTTGTCCACTGTCCACCTGAAGTTGCCACGGGTCCCTACATCCCAAGGGTTATACTTGCTAACAATGGCAAGCCTGTCTGAGCTTGTTCCTAATTCTGGTCTCCTTTCCTGCAGAAAGTCGCCAAGGTAGCTGGGGTCGAGAGGCTGACGGACACTAGCAAATACACTGGCAGTCACAAAGAGCGCTTTGATGAGAGTGGCAAGGGGAAAGGACTTGCTGGCCGTCAGGACTTGACAGACAACAGTGGCTACGTTGGTGCCTACAAGGGAGCTGGCACTTATGATAAGACACACTAGGACTGAACCACTTAGGGAAGCAAGGATCTTCTTCCTCCAGGAATACATGGGAGAAGAGGCAAATAAAATCGCATGAAACCGACCTTCTGTGTGTACCGTCAATACTGCAATATGACAGGATGGGAATGGCTGGGGTGCACACAGCATGACCAGCAGTGCCTGACCACAGCCTTAAGAGCATTCTTACAGTGCATAGGATGTGATATAGGCCATCCCATATCATAGGACATCCAGATATAGGAGTCCCAGCAATGCTAGTTATTACCTTTTGCCGCTCCTGTTCCCTGGGGTTAAATCTCCTCGCCCATTCATTGCACTTGGCATGGTCATTCACAGCTATTCATAGCTATTTCCCTGCTTCAAGCTGGGGAGATCAAGATCAAGAGGAAAGTGAATAAAGAGTTATGACTGGCTCTCACCTCCTGCTCTGTGCTCATGCCCTCCTGAGTGCACTAGGGGATGGGAGACCTGGAAGAGGGTAGAAGTGGCATCCAACGGAAAGCCAAGGTGTTTTCCCTAAGTGTTTGGAAATTACTTTTTTTTTTCTCTCAGAACAAGAACTCATCATTAACACTTTAAATAGGCAATAAAATAGTTCTGTGAAACTCAGATTCAAGCCACACTGGATCCACCAGCCCTGCAGGTTGCTAACACCCAGACAGGTCAGCACGCAGGCAGTAGATGCAGGCAGCAGCAGTCTCACAGCCATATCAGTTTCCAGGCTTTGTGTGGTGGTGGGTGCCTCCATTCCTCCTTGCTGCACTTCAAACAGCTTAGGACATTTACATTTTGTAGAGGACAACAAAGGTTCTACTCAAAACCCAAGCAAACCTTCATTATATTTCTTTGTTAAGGCCTCAGTTTCCTTGTAATTAAATCATACAAGAAATAGCCTACGTGAAGTTCTGCCAATGCATACAGGAATGTGTTGTAATAGTAGGTTTTTTAGTTGTTGTTTTTTAGGGTTTGTTTGTTTGTTTGTTCGAATATAGCTGGCACAAAAAAAGCTGTGTGAACATAGGGAACAAGCCGAGAGCTTTGTACTCATGTTTGTGTACTCAGTTCTGTGAGTTCTGGTTTACATTATCTGGCTACAGCGTGACACTGTAGAGTGAATTTCTGAGACATGATTCAATCCGTACTTCATCCTGTAATCTAACTTGTGCTGCACTTCAGCTCCAGAAGAATCCCTGGCTTGTCCTGCCAACTCCTTATGAGCAGAAACCACAAAAAGATGCGGAATGTCACGCTTGCTCCTTCCAGTAGCTACAGAGCAGACAGATGGAAAGGAAGTCATGTTGAATAAGGAGTTTAAAAATAGTACCTATTGCCTATATTGCTATGTGATCCTGGGGAAGATTAAAAAATATATATGTATGAATCAATGACAGCATCAGTAACACATCTGCAAAAGAAAGAGAGAAAAAAAAAAACAAAAAACATTTGTTCTCTAGTACCTTGAAAACCTGCAGAAATATAGAAGATACCCCACTGCAAAGTAGGGTAGGAGGCTCCTGTCACACCACTGCCATCTGGTGCCAAATTTCTCTACCATTTTGTATCTCCTTTAAAAAGAGGCCATATTGCCTAGCAAAACAGGAAGGTTCGGAGTCATCCCCTGGCATAGGCAGGAGTGCACTGTTGATCTTCTCCTGGTGCTGCCTGCCCCCTGATCTTTGTGGAGGCAAGGATGGCTGCTGTACTCCTCTGCTGCTAGAAGAGCTGTACAAACTGCTGGATTTGGGGGATCTAATAGGAACAGTGGAAACCTCACTGAAATCAGAATGGTACTCATCTAGGAGTTTATACTGAACTATGGCTAAGATCTGTCATGGAAATGCAGAGAAACACTGGCTTCAAAATATGTATCTGTTGGGGAAAGAAACATTGGACACGCTGTCAATTTACAACCATGGTAAAAGCAATCAGGATAAAATACCCCTGAATCCCGCTCCTTGGAAAACTCAGTGAGCTGGTAACTGTGGTATAGCTCTTCACATCCCTCCTGTTCCTGGCTTCCAGTCTCTCCTATGCAGTTTTCTTGCTGTCTTCTAGAAATATGACTCACAAACAAGCTCAGTAATTCTTTGCTAGCTGGTCACTGCTTTAGGATATTGGAGCATGTTGCCTGATATGCTAGTCAGACAGGAATCACGGGACTGACGAAATCTGCACACAGATTAGAACAAGATCTGAAGACACAGCTTTATGACTGTGAAACAAGGGGAGGCAGTAGCACAAGCAGTCATCTAACACAGAAAAAGATAAGAAAGTACAGATGCATGTGTGTAATGGTTTTAAAAAAGAAAAGTCTTCACACTTTTTTTTTTTTTTTGGCAATGCTGCAGGATGATTGCAGGATCATTGCAGGATGCAATGAGCATTCCTGCAGAGTGATGCTTGCACTGCAGCATGGGCTGTTGGCTCACACTATTTGCTGTGGTACTGTTATATCTTTGCACCAGCTGAACTGGGGAATGCAACACCTAGGTCTGACACAAGGTGACACACAGCATGCCAGGCAGGCAGCTCAAGCTGTGGCAATGGGACACACCCACAACAGGCACTCAGATTCAGCAACAGAAGGCATCTAGGTGCAACCAGCTCTTGGCCTAACAGCTCAAGGCATCTACAGTGGTAGATGACACAGGGAGTTAATGGTCTGTGTACCTTTACACTGGGCTGGTCATCAAAGTGATATTTAAAATCAAAATCATGAATATTAATGAACAATAATGTGTAATGCTTGCCCTCATTTTCCTTGCTTCTCTGATTGAGCACATCTCCTGCCTCAGGAAACAGTGGTTAGGCTTGATGCAGAATTAATGATAGGCTGAGAAAGCCAGTGAATGTTTGCCTCAACTGACACATATGCAACAGAAAAGGAAAAAAAAAAAAAAAGGATACTTATGCATAATGTTAGCCTGGCTTCAGAGAGCTCCAGGTAATTGGTGCTGCTTTCAGTGAGGTTATCAGTGCATTGCTTTGACTGTTGTTTCACTGGAATTCATGGTGAACTGCAAGCCTGAAGGAAGGTGTGCTTGCCAAAGGCCTACCTCTTTTTCTACCATTAACCAACAATTTATTTCCCTCCGCACTCTGCCTTTCTGATCCTTGCTGCATGCCTCCCACATTCCTCCTCTCCTTTTCCAGCTCTGAGGCTGGCTGCAGACTTCGGGGTATCAAGGAAGGCTGGTGCCCCACTGACTACCCTCAGCTGCAGCAGAAGGACTTGGTGCTGAGCCTGGCTACTCCCCAGCACCGCTAGGCCTATCTGCAGGGATGGCCACGACCAAACGTGTCATGCCATAGCTTTGCACTGCACCACACTGTGCAGCATTGGCACAGACCTGGGATATGGATCACAGTGAGTATGAGGTGGCTTTTTTCCCTCCAAGCCTGGGACTGTTTTGCCTCCTGTGCTGTTCTTCACTGTGGTCATCAGGAATCATGTGGTTATTCTTTTTTTTTTTTTTTTTAAAATCATTTTCTGCATGATTTACAATGGTTTTGTCCTCATGAAATGTAAAGCTGCTAATTTGAATTGCTGACTTAATATCCCTTGTATTCAACATAGCTACAGCTTTTATCCTTTAAAAAAATTATGTGAAATATTCTTGTATGGACTTGATCTTCAGGCTGTGTCCATTTAAATCCTGGTAAGTCCTCTGTCAGTCCATGCCACACTCACACTCTTCCACGCGCCTGTGGGATGTACTCTGTAGTGTGCTACTGCAATTTCCCGCTTACGGCATCACATACAGAGAAAGGATCACAAAGAGCTTCAGAAATACTTTGCTAATATCCACAACCAATCATTCACAGTATAAATCATTCACAAACTGTACTCATGTGGAGCTCTGCTTTGCATCAATCAGTAAATAGATTAGCAAGCTCCTCTGTGCTGCACTGACACAGTAAGAACGAGGACAGGACAGACTGCCAGCAATAGTCATACAAGCGCATCAGCCTAAAAGCATTCATGTATTGCCACCTCGTGGCAGGGCCATGTACAGCTGCGTCTTCAGCGTTCCACAATAATCATAGCATTCAGCAAGTATACAAGCTTTGCACACCAGCAGCAAATTCAGGAATTTGAAAAATTCTTGTTAAAACAATGTATCTTCTATAACAATGCATTTAATCTCAATTTTAGAAGTTATTTCACAATATTTTATATTCTTAATATAATTACAGTATAGTGAAGCTGAGAACAATTAAGTAACACTAGAAAGAGACATTTGCTGCAAAGAAAGAAGAAGAACTATTCCTTCAGTTTTCTTTAACTTTCCTGTATGTGGTAAAACTTAAACACACACATATATTGCAGGGAAATACTGCTGTTACTCACTGGACGTACAATTGGCTTTGATTTCTGCAACTGTTTTGCAACTGTTATCCCCATGAATGTTCTAATTGCACATGTAGAGCTTGACAGCTTCTCTACAACAAAGATAATGCTAAAAAATGGCTATATATAATCAGAAGCAACATCTACACAAGCAGTTCTTGTAGAAAAATGTTTGTTAAAAATAAATCAAAAAATGAAATCATCATCAATGTAAGTTACATCTGAATCACATTTAAAACATGACCTTAACACTCAGTATCTTTCAGTAGAATGTACTTTCTGAAGTATCTTGCACTGGATTCCCAAAAATTAAACTACCAAAATCACTTGGCTTTTATTTTAAAATAAACCATAAAATTAGTATGAAGAAATACATTGCTTCACAGTAAATCCAACATTTTTATAGCTATATTTTATTCATATTATTTCACTTTCTCAATGTAACTGCCCCCAAAATATCATTTCATTGCTAAGAATGTCTTGTTTACATAACAATTAAAAACATATGTTCCAAACATCTGTATGCAATAGGTATATCTAACTCTAAATCTTACTTTTCATATTCCTCTAATATCTCTGTATCTAGTAGACTCCTGAAATATACAGAAGTGTCAAATGTCTGCTTGTGGGGAACATAGAGAAAAAATTTTGATTTCTAGAATATTTAAAATGAGATTGAACAAAAATACATGCATGTAAAAATTGGGGACAGAAGTTGATTACATAACTTATATTATCACTGCTATACGTACACAGTACTGGAAACTCTGCTTGGAGCATCACAAAAAATATGGTAAGACAGACACCTTTTTCTGAGATGTTCACAAGGATTAATAATGCTAGAATTTAGGAGAGGACAAAAGTAAAGTGAATATCCATGAGCCTCTTACAAAATATTTGAGCTGGGAGTGAAATTGAGCTTCAGAATTTATAAGATGTGGTGAATAACCACATATGCTTTTGAAGAAAGGTTTGAAAAAAGATATGGTTCTGCTTAAAATGCAACACAAGAAGCTTTGGTATATCCAAAGACAATGTAAAAGATGTATCTGAAGAAGGCTGAAACAACATGAAGGAAAGTTGCTGCTCCTTCAACTTTCGTAGCACAACTGTCTTTTCAGGAACTGCAATGATGGACTTCAGGTTAAAAGACAGAGTAATTGCTTTAGGTGCTGATACCTTTTGTCCCAAGGTGAGAGCAAGCCCTTGAATTTGCTGGTTTTACCATTAATAAAGTAACTCCCAGTTAGGGATTCCAAAAGAGATGAGGAAAGAGAGGAACTGGTAACACCTAATGAAGTAGATGATTCCTTTTATTTTTCTATATTTTAGAAATTCACATCTCCCAGCTCCTGACTGCAAATGTTACTAACAAAAAGAATTTGGTTATAATGGTGGGGGTAAAATCAAACCCAATGTTAGTCGAAGTGACTGACACTATCATAGTGAATTTTTTTTACAGTGAAAAATGTTTATGCTGTTCTTTCTCAAATAGGGAGAAGACTGGAACAACGCAATTTGAGAGCTAAGAATATTAACAACAAAAAATTAAATCCCCATCTGCACTCAAATATGTAACAGGAAGAAGGCTTTAAATAGGTTTTTTACATGACAGAGGAATGTAAAGACAATTAAGCTGTAAATAAAATGGACATAATGGAAGTCTATGCATCTGCACTTATGTTGTGCTGCTCTTCTCTGGAGCTCAATATTCCGCAAGAAAGCCAAAAAAAAAAAGGCAACCTCACACACAGAGCTTAGCTATCCACTTTATATGGCGAAGGTGACTACAAAAATAAGTCACTTAGTTTCAGAATCTGAACTGCTTCTCTTTGCTGAAGAAAGGCAAGCTGCTGTTCCCACTGTTAGTGGGAAATGTCGTAATAGTAGTTCCGTAATCGCAACTCCACAGAAACGAATCCTGGTCGGTCATCAACACTGTGGAAACATGACAAGTATCACCACACAGGACTGAGAAAGCTGAAGATGTATGTAGGCCCTACAATAGCTGGGACTTCACAGCAGTGACAACTCCTAGAGGCTGCTACAGTACTTTAAGGCTACCAAAATGTTGCTATAAAATATACCAAGAGGTTAATATTACTGCTACAGTTCAGTCAGTAGATTTATTGTCATCAAAGTTATTTTGTGGTTGTGGAAGGTACTATAAGAAATGGTAAATCAGCCTTAATTAATTTGCTACTTCATTTACTTCAGTAATAATCTAGAGAAAAGAATACTTATCATGCATTATCTTCCTTATAATGAGTTCTACAACCATACAGATAAGTTTTGTGCCATTAAGAATAGATGCTACACGGTTGTATTGTCTTGATTTCCTCTGTATCTCACCTCTTTTGATTTGGGAGAATATGATTAAGCTGACAAGAAGTTCTGACAATAACGTGTTACATATTGAAATAGTTGCACTGTGTAAGCTGAACATTCTTTTTTTTTTTTTTTTTTTTTTAGTTTTTTTTCCCTTTCAAATATTTGGGATATTCAAGTACAAACAAATAAAAATCAATATCCTTTATAGTACCTTTACTAAACTTAATGAAAGTGATTCTGTTTCACTCTACAACTGCTACTACTTTACTGTAGTACAGAAAAAGGGCAGAAATTATTTAATGGTTCCATGTTCTTTCTAGAATACTGGATGTAACAAAACTAAGAAAGAAGCAAGGTTCCTAGGAGGGAAATAACATAACTCTTGAAATGGAACCTGAAGATCTTTAGTGAATATATTATTCACATATTCTCCAGATGGTGAATTGGAAGAGTAAGCCACATTACAGTGGACTTTCTTTGCTTTATGGAAACCCTTCTACAGCTAAAGATAACTTCAACAAAGGAGTTCCACTCCCAGTCTTTACTTCAGTTTGGGATTGCTCCTGACCTACATGCAGCACCCTGCATTTGGCCTGTTGATCCTCATTAGGTTCACATGTGCTCTTTTTTCAAGCTTGTCCAGGTCCCTCTGGATGGTATCCCTCCCTTCTATTGCAACAACCACACTACTCAGCTTGGTGTCAACTGCAAAGTTGCCGAGAGTACACTCAATCTCACTATCTAAGTCACTGATAAAGATATCAAAGAGCATTGGTCCCAAGATTGACCTTCCTGGCCACCATTCATCACCAGTCCTCCATCTGGACAGAGAGCTGGTGACTGTAACTCTCTGGCTATCCTGCCAATTCCTTATACAGAGATTAGCTCACCCTTCAATTTAGATTTAGCAACATAATGTGGGATCATATCATAGGCATTACTCTAGGTCTATGACATTGGTTGTCTTTCCTTGTCCACTAATGCAGTCACTCCATCATAGAAGGCTACCAGATTGGTCAGGCACAATTTGCCCCTGCTGAAGCCATGCTGGCTGTCTCAGATCATTTCCTTGTCTTGCATATTCCTTAATATAGCTTCCAGGAGAACCTGTTCCGTGATCTTCCTAAGCACAAGCTCATCATCTGTAGTTCCCCAGATCTTCCTTTCTACCCTTCTTAAAAATGGAAGAAATGTTTTCATTTTTTCCAGTTACTGAGACATCAACTGACAATTATGACTTTTCAAACATGGTAAGAGTGGCTTGGCAAATACACTGCCCAATTCCTTCAGAACCCTGAGATGCATGTCGCTGGTTCCCACAGACTTGTACATGTTCTATCTCATCAGGTAGTCTTGAACTTGCTCTTTTCTTACACTGGGAAGGATTCTACTCCTCCAACCCCTACCTAGAAGTTCAGGGACCTGAGAAACGTTGGAACCCTGACTGCCAGTAAAGGCTGAGGCACAGAATTTGAGTACCTCAGCCTGATGGCCTGTAGTAGACCCCAACCAGCAGGTGCCCCTCATTGGTCTGGTCCCTAATTTTAGCCCATGAGGTCACAATCATGGCTGTTTCCCAGTGGCAGCTCTTCACAGTCTAACCACCATTCCTACTTTGCTTGTCCCTTTTGAAAACCTTGTAACCGTCAATCACAGTATTCTCACAATGCGATTCATCTCACCTTGTTTGCATGATAGCAATAGCAATTAGGCCACTGTACCACAGTTTCCATCTCCTCCTGCTTATTTCCCCTGCTGTATGCACTGATGTGGAGGCACTTCAGCTACTGGCAGCACTACCTTCCTGGAGGAGACTGCCAAAAATTCTCTGGGACAACTCTAAGATTTTAAGGCTTTTCCCCGCTGCTTCCTAAATGATGGTGCTCTCTAGTTCAGCTCTGTTGCTCAGTTCTCCTAATACATCCAAATACAGTAAGTTTACTGCCCAGAACACTATAACCCCATATGGTCAGTTGCATCCCATCTAACATATCTGGTCTCTCAAAGGTGCATCCAAGATCACGGAACCCAAAGCCCGGAGTGCGGCACCAGCCAGACAAACATTTATTCAACTGATCTTTATGCATCTCCTCCCATGCCCAGTTACTAGAAGGAAGAGAGGAGAGCACTACATTCCCAAACCCTTCAACATCTTTCTGAAAAACATAAACTTTCTTTTGATAGTTTGGAATCTCCTCACTGTAGTCTCCTCTGACCCTACTTGAAAGTGTAGAGATGGGTAATAATACTCTAGCTTTAACAGGCATTGTAGCCTCTTCTTGATACTACAAATGTGGGGTTCTGGCAGGCAGCAAACCTCTTTAGAGAGATGGTATGAGTGACAAATGGGTGCCTCAATGCCTTCCAGTAAGGAGTCTCACTTACTAACATCCTTCACACTGAGCCCTGTATCTGTTTGGTTGGGGTATTCTGGGGGCAAAGGAGAGACCTGCCTTTCTGTTCTGAGCAGTTTCTCTTGTCTTGTGCGGTAGTGCAATCCATCACCTCAGATCTGGATAGATATTTACCTTCCCCTTGCAGGTATTTAAAACTTTCACTAATAGGAAGTTCATGTGGGATCCAAATTGAGGACATATAGAAATAACAGAAGGAAAAAAATGATCAAAAGAATTAAAAACTGAGAGATAGAATGAATAATTTGACAACAAGACTTTGAAACTTCTGTCCTGGAAATCAAAATGAAACAAGAATGTTTCCTTAATTTTAAACTTACTTCTCCAAATATATCAGACTGACATTTTGGTGGAGTAATTATTTTTGATGGAATAAATTGTTTTTGCTGATACACCATTTTTTGTATATTTTTGCTCAAGCAATAAACAGATCATCTGTGTAAAATCAGATTCCTGTACTATACTCATTACTTCACATTTTCTCTTTTGAAAGCACAACTGACTCCTTCCTTTTCAGACTGTTTGTAAGCTGAAATCTAGCTGATACAATATGCTTTGAAATATTCTTACTTCATGCTTTCTAGCTACCAATCAGGTAGATTAAAATATACCACTATTAAAAGAGACAGTATCAGATCACACTCACTTGTACGTCCAACATAATTTCATTAAGTCATAGACTTCCACTGGACAGGCTTCAGGACGTTCCATTCGTTCTCCTCTTTCAATCATCTGTGCAACTTCACCGCCTTTCATTCCCTGGAATAGGATGATCAGAGCAGTCTTCTGAGTTGCATATGATTACAGTACATGTTAGTATAGTATAAAAAAAAAAGAAATTGGAGTTGAATTGAGGGCTGTCCTTTGACTTGTCTGTTACAACAGATGGATTCTAAAGCCTTATTTGACCTGTAGTAACCCTTCCAGGCAGGAAAAAAAAGGTGATGGTTTGAATTTTCTCTACATTTTTATATTAAAAGAACTGACAGAAAGAATTACTCACTTTATAGGGCTTTTGCCCATAAGAGAAAGCTTCCCACATTAAAACTCCAAAGCTCCAGACATCACTTTTGCTAGAAAACTTGTAGAAATTCATACATTCTGGAGCATACCACTTGACTGGCCATTTTCCATGACTTTGTGCCTAAAATACAGAATTACAGAAAATAAAAGAAGCAGACTTGAGACAGTAGCGAGTAGTAAACAACACTCATATTCACAGAAGCCAATTTAACTTCAATTTTCATGTTTTCATACTAACTATTTCTGATATAGTCTGCCTTCGAGAAATTGGCAGCAGCTTCTTCAATACTGTTAAAAAATTGTTTCTAATCTCCCAAACTCAAATAAAGCATTGGAATTAATGCTGTGGTAAAGCAAAGCTTAATTAAAGGACCTAACGTCATGTTCATTAAGCTCTGTCAAAGAAAGATTTTTCAACTCTTACAAAAGAGACACCAACTCAGCCAGAAGGAGTCTTGAGCCTTAATTTCAGATTAAGTCAATGCTGTATTTCAGAGCACAGCAACTGCCTTGAGACAAACTGCAATTTGATGACATCATGCTATAACGTGCTACAAGAGCGCAAACGTCAAACCATTCCGGCACAGTGCTTAATCTATTGAGATAACCCTGCAGCATCTTGTGCAGTTGTAAACAGAATGATCCTTGGATACCAGATCTCAACTCCCTGACAAACTAGGCAAGTTGGAATTGATTTAAGATGCTGCTGCCTTTTCTGGCAGCAGTTGCTGGTCCCATAGGAAGGTCATCAGAGGAGAGTATGTGCTTCCTCCTCCTCTGCAGTGTTTCATGGTCTGGCTTATGAATTTTAAACAACTGATGAAAGAAAAGGCAGTCAGATAAAATACTTCTAACTGTAAGAGCAACATACAGGAAAAGAAGATGCATACACAATTAGAGGCTTTAGCTCCCAAGGATATATTTACCTTACTAAATGTGGCACTTATTTTAGTCTCTTTTGCTGCACAAAGATTGTTGAATTTAAAATCAAGCTGAACAAAATTTACCTAGGTCAAATGATTATTTACCATCTGTACCCCTTTGACAAACTCCCCAAATCTGATTCTGTTATTTAGACAGTTTGCTAGCCTGTATTTTCCTTTGACATGGTGTAAACCAAGTGCTAAATTAGTATTTGCAACAAAGATAATCTCAACTTTTATGGAAGGAAATATCTCATTTCCACAGTAAATTTCAATCTTCTAATGGCAAATTTACCAAAGAAATAACTAAATAAGGGACTAGCTTTTCCCTCCCTATTCATCTCTTAACTTTGATCACACACTTTGAAAATTCATGATTACTACTAGGAAACTATAAAATATTTAGTGTACATAGTATTTCTTCCTTTCAACTTTTAAACATAACTGCTCTCAAATAAAAAAAAATCTTCTTAGGCTATATTAGTAAACAGCTTTGACAACTCGTGCAAATCTTACCTTGTAATAATTTTCATCAGCACTAAGAGCCTTAGATAGTCCAAAGTCACTGATTTTGGCATAATGCTGGGTGACTAATAGCACGTTCCTTGCAGCCAGATCCCTATGTACAAAGTTATTCTCCTCCAGATATTTCATCCCCATGGAAACCTGATGTACAAGTTCTGTTATATTCTTTTCTGTGATGTGCCTGAAAATCATAATTGAATCTTTAAGAGGTCAGTAGTTCATTTTCATTTTCAAGGAGTTCAAACTTGTTTGCACATATTACATATATATAATATATTAGTAACAAGATCCATTTATGTTTAGCTAAGATTTAATTAGAACAAGCAATTTAAGAATGTGTTGATCATATCAATAAACTGTGATCATATCAATAAAGAACATCCAAAAATTCTTTCTTTTATTCAAAATGCACTATCTTATAAAAACATTTGACATTTAGGAGACATCTGCAATATAATCACATCCCAGTGAAGATTATCTACAATAGCTAATTATTACATAAAATAAAAAGACCTTTCTCTTGTTTTTTTCCCCCTTTGGATAAATACTATGAAATGGAATCAAAGCTTACACACCTATTTTTTTGCAAAAACTTGTTCAGTGGCCCAAGTTCGGCCATTTCCATTACTAACATCCAGGCCTCTGCTTCACATATACCTATCATTCGGACAATATATGGGTTGTCCAGTTGCTGCATTACATTTGCTTCTCTTAGTAACTCATCCTTTATGGCTGGATCATTACTCTCGTTCTTAAGAATTTTTACAGCCACTGGCTTGGCCCCCCTGCAAAAGAGAATCCCTTGGGATTAGTTGCTGAAAAATCTGCATGTAAATTCATACAATCTCCAAGTTATGTTTCTGCACACATAGTTCAAACAGTGATAAAAGATAGAACTAAATACTTGGACAGGAAGGAATCTGACTGCAACGGGAATAACTCTCTACCAAATGATCAGAAGACAGCTAAGCAAAAGAAATAAAATGGAGAGAATGAAAATTAGAAGTAATCATTAAAAAATCTAAACAAGTCTGAAAAAAAAAGGTACTGAACAAAATTATTTTACCCATTCTAACTATTCTTAACTAAAGAAAGTGGAAAGATGTCCAAAAATGTATCTGTTATGTTGAGAGTCCTCAGAGGAAAAGCTGTAAAGTCTTTCTCAGCACTGATGTGCTTTGGACCTGAGACAATGCATGCAGCATTGCAAAGTCCCAAGGCAAGTGCTCTGACCTGCTGAGAAACTAACGCCTACTCCTGCAATCTACAGCACATGCATGTGAAGATGTCACCGATGAGATGACAGAGGTCAAATGTGAACAATACCGATAAACAAAACTACAGTCCTTCAAATCTCTTCAGACAACACAGGAGAATGAAAATTCCTACTTGATTCTGAAAATCTGGGTTAAAGAACTGCCTCCAGCTTTAGTTGGTGTAAAGCATATACATAAGCTTCCATTTAAGCAACATACTGGTAACGGTTTATTATGAAAATGCATGAATAGTCAGGTGACTTGACTTCTGTCAGTATAAACAGGGTCTGTTCCTACTGTAATTCCGTGATAAGAAAGGTCACAACATCTTCTGTCTGCTTGAAAATCAACATTATAGCTTCATGAAACAGGTACTGACCATACTATTTTAGGTGAAAATCCATTCGCTACAGGTAAGCTGTACATGGTTCTCTACACTATCTCTCACAGAGAGACTACGCAGTAACATGAATGACTACACAATTTTTGGAGAAAGGCACAAAGCTTCTTACTCCACTGTAACTGATAGCAGAGTCATAGAATCATAGGAGGCACTTCCCCACTTTGAAGACAAAAATAACAGCTGGGCAGTGACTATGCTGCACTTCCTGAAAACAGAAGGAAACACTTACTTTTTCATCTTATAGAACCCTTTCTTTACAGTGCCAAAGTTGCCAGAGCCAAGTTCTCCTTCCTCTAGGGTTAACAATTTTCTGTCAAGAGTGACATTTTTTGGTTTAATTTCATCTGGATCAGCATATGGACTTTCATAAACCTCAGTGTCCATGGGTAAGGCCTCTCTCTGATCACCTGCAGTTCAAAGAATAAACAAATTAGAGATTATGTGAGACTATGTTGCTTGCACAGTGCTATATGCAACATATCCATGCTCAGTATTAACTGCTCCATCTTTGTGTTTGTCTTAAGAAAGCATTATAAAAAAACCTCATACAGTCCGGCTACACACACTTTAGAACATTCTCATAAAGAATGACTTTTACACGGTGACATCTTCTAACTACTGAGCAATTGCTTAATATGAAACAAGGATGTTTCTTGACAGAAGGAAGGTTAAAGATATGCTCTTCTCCTTAGCACTTCCTGTAAGTGCTCAAACAGTTCTTCACTCCAATTGCAGTATTTGCAGCTTTCCTAAAGCATAGGTATCAGACTGTCAGTGTGAATTCAGTGGGGCGCAATTCTCTTTATGAAGCATAAGGATGCAGCTTTTGGAGTCAAGGAGATAATAAGTCTCCACTTCCACATGGAAAAAGGGATTCTTGTTAAATCACTTTTATTATAGACACTGACATCAGGCTTGAGCTCTGACAGTGATATGCCAATAAACAATATGACATAAAATACAAGCAAGTAAAGAAGAAATATG
This sequence comes from Phasianus colchicus, assembly GCF_987193195.1. Taxonomy (NCBI): domain Eukaryota; kingdom Metazoa; phylum Chordata; class Aves; order Galliformes; family Phasianidae; genus Phasianus; species Phasianus colchicus. The sequence continues at coordinate 47,965,782 of NC_143476.1, forward strand.
GGTTGTGGTAAGAGCTCTGGTATAAAGAAAAAAGGTGATATTTGTGTAATAAATTACTGCCTACCTTTCTCCGCTTCTGTTAGACCTCTTGCCCTTTGCAGTACATAAGGATTAAAAGGTGTCTGGTCATCACATGGGGGACCAATAGGTGTCTGGAGCTGTAGCACACAAATAGAATTTTTAAACTGAGCAAAATATAGTAAGTTAAAAACTTTTTTTTTTACAGAAAATTATGGCACGATTGCAAGAGAAACACAGGTGAGAATCAAAAAGTAAGACAGAGGTAAAAAAAAAAAAAAAAAAAAAAGCTTATTTAAGTATTGAGGTTATTGCTTGAGTAAATATGCAGGCCAAATAACATACACACTGCTGCATCTCAAGACGTTACAGGAAATATTTCAAAACATTTAATCTGCGAGAAGAAACTGGAATAGGTCATGCACAAATCTTATCCTGCAGATGTTAAATTTATATGCAGTTTTAAATCCGCCATGTAACATTATAAATCTTATTTCCCTTTGATTTGTCTTTCTCCTCCCTCCAAGTTATCTCACACTATATCTGGGCCATAGAGAAATTGCCATAATGAATGAAAAAAAACCCAACAACCTTACCCTGTTTATCTTGTGGATGTTACAAAGAAACTCCAATTGAAAGAAATGAGGGTAAAAAGAAATTAATTTAGTAAGTTTGAATAACTGAACATCATAGAGTAGTTTGTTTGTCTTTCTGGTCCGAGGAAGGAGAAAATGACCCGATCACTAGTATATTTGAACAAATGATTCAATACGAAGAAGCACATAGATGATAGTAGCAGAAGAAATACTCATTCTGGAATTGCTTGCTGGAAGGATGACTCTCACACAACAAAGTATAGAAGAGTGAAATTTATAACCTGCTCTATTTTATTGTGAACTGGAAGAGAACAGTTCTAAGAATAGAAAATTACAGAAATTACTTTTTCAGTTCAGTACTTCAGTTTCTTTCACAATGTAAAAGCTTTAGTGATGAATGATCTCATGCTCCCCAAAGGAGTGCATCAAAAACATAAGTTCAGACATCAATAAGAGTTTGGTCAGTTCTCGTAAGAAACAAAAATATATTATAGTTGCAAAAAACCTGCACAGGGCTATTTTTCAAATATCAAAGTCTTTATTTATTAATCTTTCATAACTGAAACTTTCTGTGGCATAAGTTCTTTCCTGAAGCAGTTGTGGTTTTCAAGTAATGAGAAACAGAGCTTGGGAAATGTCGAGGAGTTAATTATTGTCATTTTATCAATTGGAAGACACTTTCTGATCCAAGAGGTAGAGAAAATTAAATCATAAAACGTGATCTGCCCAAGTGGATGAAGCAGAAGAGGTTTTGCTACTTGAAGTTTACAGCAAACCAGAAGTAGGAGACAAACTCCACAAGATTCTGTTTTGTTGGGATGGGTGGGTGTGGTGGCATCAGAGACTGTAGCATTTCTGACTGGCCTTATTCAGTTCTGTGAAACAGTGTTGAAAAGGCAATTTGCTGTCCGGGAGGCCAGCAGAGTAGTGATAGAGTTCTGACATGGGTCAGGGATAAAAACTGGCTAGCTAGAATGCTAAGAAACGAGATTCATTCTTTCTCCTAGTCCTGTTTTTCTAGTGTGGCAAACATTGCCAAACCTGCAACATAAAATCTGCACTGCCAAGGCTCAAATAACTCTATTTGAAGCACAGGTCACACGCTTTGTTTAAAAGAAAAAGAAAAATAAAAAAGGAAAAAAAAATCATTTAAATAACATAAATATATCTAAATATTGCAGAACGGCAAGGCAGAAACTCTTTAAGAAGTTCAACAGGCACTGGACAATCCCTCAAACCTAAAAAACATAGAGGGCATATGCTCTCATAGAATAACAGAATGATTTAGGTTGGAAGGAAGATTTAAGATCACCAAGTTCCATCCCCCTGCCATAAGCAAGGACACCTCCCTCTAGACCAGCTTGCTCAAAGCCCCATTCAGCCTCGCCTTGAATGTTTCCACAGACAGAGAAATTCATAACCCCACTGGGCTACCTGTTCCAGCATGTCACCACCCTCACAGTAAAGAAGTTCTTTCTTGTATCTAGTCTAAATGTACCCTCTTCAAGTTTAAAACCATTTCCCCACATCCTGCCACTACCTGCCCTTCCTTACAAAAAGTCCCTCCCCAGCTTTCCTGTAGTCCCCATTTGAGTACTGGAAGGTCACTATCAGGTCTTCTTGGAGCCTTCTCTCCTCCTAACTGAAGAGTCCCAGCACTATCAGCCTGTTTTTGTAGGAGAGGTGCTCTAGCCTTCTAATCATCTTTGTGGCCAACTTCTTATGGGTGGGACCAGCCCACCAACCGTCTCAGCTGCTTAGAGCTGGGTTTGTTGCAACTGGCAACATGATCAGAAAGTACTACACTCTTAATAAGTGGTAAGCGTAAAGTATTTCCCAAACAAGGTATATTTGCATGTAATTATGTTACTAAATACAACTGTCCACATTTCTGCTCTATTGAGTTATTTTCTTCATGGTGTCTGGTATGGTGCTATGTTTTGGCTTTCAGGAGAAAAATATTGGTATCACACCCATGTTTCACTTACTGCTGAGCAGTGTTGCACAGAGCCAAGGACTAAACAGTTTCTTGTACTGTCCTGACAGTGAGTGGCTAAGGCTGCATGAGGACCTGCAAGGTGACAGAACCAGAACAGCTGACCCAAACCAGCCAAAGGGCCATAAGGCATCAAGTGAAAAAAACTATAAAACCGAGGGGATTTGGCTGGTGGCACTGCTGCTGCAAGGGGACTGTCTGGGCATCAGTTGCTTTTTGCGTCACTTGTTTAGTAAATACACACACACACACACATACATCGTTTTAGGATTAATCCCCACAGTGGACAAAGAGAACTTGTCCCAGTACAGATGATGTGTGATGCTGATGCTGGCTGAAAAGTATGCAGTATTTGTTTATTTCCCCCAATGGGTTAAAGGTTCAATAACCCCCACAGTGGCACAGAGTTGTCACTGAACAACACTGTTCCCTGCGAGGACTATGACAAAAGCAATTAGGTGGACAATCAGGTGGTGAGGCACAAGGGGCAGCTCAAAGTGCCTCACCTCCAGGGACATAGTAGGGTCATAACCAGTTCCACTCACACAGGTCAGCTGGGTCCACGCTACCTGGCAGGGAGAAAAGAGACCCTGTAGTCCCTGATGAGGCCACCCAGAGCCTCTGCTGCTTTCTTCCTGCTGCATAGGCCCACCTGGCTTTTCATAGGATATAACACATCCCAAGCTGGAAGACACAGAGACTGTGAAATCCAACTCTCGTTTCAACCACAGCTACCTAAGAACTAAGCCTTACATCTGAGAATCTTGTCCAGGCAATGACTCTACTGCATGCTTCCTTTGCTCTAGATTTCATAGAATCAATGAGTGGCCTGGATGGAAAACGACCATAATGATCATCTAGTTTCAACTCCCCTCCTACGTGCAGGGTTGCCAACCACTAGACCAGGCTGATTTAAATGCCTCCAGGGATGGGGCATCCACAGCCTCCTTGGGTGACCTGTTCCAGTGTGTCACCACCTTCTGTATGAAAAACTTCCTCCTGATATCTGACCTAAACCTCCCCTGTCTCAGTTTAAAGCCATTCCCCCGTGTTCTATCACTGTCCACCCTCATAAACAGACATACCCCTTCCTGTTCATACACTCCCTACAAATATTGGAAGGCACAATGAGGTGTCCCCTTGGGCTTTCTCTAAGCTAAACAATCCCAGTTCCCTCAACCTTTCTTCATAGGAGAGGTGCTCCAGCCTTCTGATCATTTTAGTGGCCTTCCTCTGGACCTGTTCTAAGAGCTCCACATCTTCCTTATGCTGGGGGCCCCAGGCCTGGATGCAGTACTCCAGATGGGGCTTCATAGCAGAGGAGGACAATCTCCTCCCTCTCCCTGCTAACAACTTATCTCTTAATGCAGCGCAGAATGCAGTTGGCCTTCTCGACTGCAAGAACACACTGCTGGCTCATGTCCAGTTTCTCAACTACCAGGGCCCCCAAGTCCTTCTTCACAGGGCTGCTCTCAAGGAGATCTTCTTCCAGTTTGTACACATACCTGGGATTTCCCTGGCCTGAGTGCAATACCTTGGACTTGGCCTTGCTCAACCTCATTAGGTTCTCACGGACCCACTTCTCCAGCCTGTCCGGGTCCCTCAAGATGGTTTCCCTTCCCTCCAATATATGAACTGCACCACTCAGCTCGGTGTCATCCGCAAACTTGCTGAGGGTGCACTTGATGCCATCGTCTATGTCACCGATGAAGATGTTGAAGAGCACCAGTCCCAAGTCTGACCCCCGAGGGACATCACTTGTGATCAGCCTCTACCCTGACATAGAACAATTAATCACAATCCTTTGGCTACATCCAGCCAACTAATTCTTAATCCATCAAACAATCCATCCTTCAAATCCCAAGGCTTATGCTGAACGGCAGCCTACAAGCAATCTTGAAACCTAGGGCCCTGGGTGAAGCTTATGGCTTTAGGAGAGGCTGGACATTTTAAAAGGACTTGAGTGCATCTTGCAAGCAGCAGGAGTTGATTGCTCATGTTGTAGCGGACTGATTTGAATTCGTGCAATGTCTTTTATTCTCTCAGAGACCCTAATGCCCAGTTGTAGCGGTCTAAGTTAATCAGAAGTAGAAAATTTACTGGGGTCAGGAAGAGAACAGCCTCATTCAGAGAGTTGTTCAGATGACAAGGTATGATGGGAAAGACGTGGGCAGTTTGGTAACTACTTGAAAGAAGATGTGCAATATGTAGGCAATTATCTGGGGTCTGGAAGACAAGTGTAGTCCTTTTATCGTCTGTAAATGCATGCATTTGTTCTTGAAGCCAAATGCAACTTTTATTTCCAGAAGGTTCAGAAGATTTGGATGTCCCATTACTTCACGCACAGGAGTGATTAATTGAGCGCAAAGCCCTACTTTCATCCCTCTTCTGCATCCCTTGTGGTCCAGACCAAGCCCTCTCCGACCTGGGTCCTGCCTGTTCTGTGTTGGTGACTAGTTGGTTGCTGTGGCAGCACTATGGCAACGCAGTGCCCATTGGTGATGTCACTTGTTCTGAAGGAGTCCAGCTGCAGGTCAGTCTAGCAGCTCCTTCCTGCCAGCTCTTTCTCTCCACAGCAGCAAAATGGCTGGGCTAAAAGTATCTTTCCATAAATTTGCAATATTTGGTGACACAGCTGCCAGTGGCAACAACATGACAGGAAAAAACTTCTCCAAGATGTGCAAAGAGTGTGGGGTGATGGATGGAAAAGCTGTGACCAGCACTGACATTGACATTCTGTTCAACAAAGTCAAGTAAGTGAGGCAGTGAGATGCTGTAGGCAAAGGAGCAGCCAGGCACTCATGGGCAGCCTTGGAGTCTTTCCTTCCTACCTCCACACAGGTTTCCTCCTGGTAACTTTCCCTTTAGTAACCTTCCTCTTCTTTTTTCTGGCCATAGGACCAAGGGTGCCCGCACCATCACTTTTGCTGAGTTCCAGCAGGCCATGAAGGAGATCTGTGTTAAGCGTTTCAAGGGCAAATCACCAGAGGAAGCCCTGCAAGCTGTGTATGGCCTCATTGAGGGGAAGGAGCCAAGCAGCGTAGGCACCACCGTGAGTAGGAGTTTCTTTGTCCACTGTCCACCTGAAGTTGCCACGGGTCCCTACATCCCAAGGGTTATACTTGCTAACAATGGCAAGCCTGTCTGAGCTTGTTCCTAATTCTGGTCTCCTTTCCTGCAGAAAGTTGCCAAGGTAGCTGGGGTCGAGAGGCTGACGGACACTAGCAAATACACTCGCCATCGCAGAGTGCACTTTGATGAGAGTTGGAAGAGGAAAGGACTTGCTGGCCGTCAGGACTTGACAGACAACAGTGGCTACATTGCAGCTGGCACTTATGATAAGACACACTAGGACTGAACCACTTAGGGAAGCAAGGATCTTCTTCCTCCAGGAATACATGGGAGAAGAGGCAAATAAAATCGCATGAAACCGACCTTCTGTGTGTACCGTCAATACTGCAATATGACAGGATGGGAATGGCTGGGGTGCACACAGCATGACCAGCAGTGCCTGACCACAGCCTTAAGAGCATTCTTACAGTGCATAGGATGTGATATAGGCCACCCCCTGGGGAGGGCAGGAGTCCCAGCAATGCTAGTTATTACCTTTTGCCGCTCCTGTTCCCTGGGGTTAAATCTCCTCGCCCATTCATTGCACTTGGCATGGTCATTCATAGCTATTCATAGCTATTTCCCTGCTTCAAGCTGGGGAGATCAAGATCAAGAGGAAAGTGAATAAAGAGTTATGACTGGCTCTCACCTCCTGCTCTGTGCTCATGCCCTCCTGAGTGCACTAGGGGATGGGAGACCTGGAAGAGGGTAGAAGTGGCATCCAACGGAAAGCCAAGGAGTTTTCCCTAAGTGTTTGGAAATTACTTTTTTTTTTCTCTCAGAACAAGAACTCATCATTAACACTTTAAATAGGCAATAAAATAGTTCTGTGAAACTCAGATTCAAGCCACACTGGATCCACCAGCCCTGCAGGTTGCTAACACCCAGACAGGTCAGCACTCAGGCAGTAGATGCAGGCAGCAGCAGTCTCACAGCCATATCAGTTTCCAGGCTTTGTGTGGTGGTGGGTGCCTCCATTCCTCCTTGCTGCACTTCAAACAGCTTAGGACATTTAGATTTGGTAGAATCATTTAGGTTGGAAGGAAGATTTAAGATCACCAAGTTCCATCCCCCTGCCATAAGCAAGGACACCTCCCTCTAGACCAGCTTGCTCAAAGCCCCAATCAGCCTCGCCTTGAATGTTTCCACGGACACAGAAATTCATAACCCCACTGGGCTACCTGTTCCAGCATGTCACCACCCTCACAGTAAAGAAGTTCTTTCTTGTATCTAGTCTAAATGTACCCTCTTCAAGTTTAAAACCATTTCCCCACATCCTGCCACTACCTGCCCTTCCTTACAAATGTCCCTCCCCAGCTTTCCTGTAGTCCCCATTTGAGTACTGGAAGATCACTATCAGGTCTTCTTGGAGCCTTGTCTTCTCCTAACTGAAAAGTCCCAGCTCTATCAGCCTGTTTTTGTAGGAGAGGTGCTCTAGCCTTCTGATCATCTTTGTGGCCAACTTGTTATGGGTGGGACCAGCCCACCAATCAATCCTGTCCAGGTCCCTCTGGATAGCATCCTCTTCCTTTTAGGGTGTCAGCTGTAGCACTCAGCTGCAGCAGACTTGCTGCGGGTGCACTCAATTGCACTGTCTATAACCCCTACAAAGACATTAAATAACACCGGTCCCAACACTGATCCCTGAGGAACACCATTCATCACACATCTTCGCTTGGAAGCTGAGCTGTTAACTGCAACACACTGAGTGCCACTATCCAGCCAATTCCTTGTCCAGCAGAGGTCCATCCATCAAATTCTTTTTTTTCCAATTTGGCGAGCAGGATGTCATGCAGGACTGTGTCAATCGATTTTTACAAGTCCCGGTAGATGATGACTCTTCCTCTATTCACTGATAAAGTAACTCCATCATAAAAGAACACCAAGTTTGTCAGGCATGACTTGCCCTTGGTCAATCCAAGCTATTACCACCAATCACCTTGTCCTTATTTTCCATAGATGTGATTAGGACTACCTAAGGACCAGAGAAGTAGTCAAATATCCCTGGTTTCGGGCTCAGTGTATGAACTGACATATTTTTCACTGGCCAAACAACACTGATGTACACCACATTGGTCTCACAAGGAGACAATCACCTGTGTGGAACAGCTGGTAAAAATATTCTGATTAAAAGGAGTTGACTCCTGAAATGGGAAGTGTAGAGACATTTCCTCTCCTTTGTAATTCAAGAGCAAAACAAATGAATCTGAAATAATTTGGTGATCACATTCAGGAACTCCACTAAAAACTGAGTACATTCATTCCCATGCTTAGAAATAAAACTGTAGGTATGAACTGGAGATAGCCCACTGACATTAAATCTGACAAACTTTTGAAGGCTTCTACTGTTTGAAATTATGTATTCATGGCATGGAGCACCCTTCCGTCCTTTGAACAAGTTGTTCGAGCAGAAAGGCCAGAATTTTTCTCTTCCAGTCAAGAGCAGCAGTCTATACATGGAGGAAGGAGGTACTTCTCTTTGCATGTATGGTGCTTTGAGTAATAGTCCAAAAAACACTGCCTTGTTTTGAACTGTCATTGCAATTCAGGGTCCCTTCTGCCCTATGCTTTAACAGTAGCAAGTTTAATTGTGCAGATGATTCTGAGAAAGGGAACTTTGCCTTAATACAACCAAATTATAGATGAGGGGACTGCTTCCTACATTCTTACCAGAATAGAGAATGAGTGAAACCCTATGGATTTGCTCTGACAGTTAAAGCTAAAAGAGGAAAGCATCTGCCAGAGAGACCCATTAAAAATGGCAGAGGTTATGTGACATCTTATAGTGTGCACACTGGTAAACTGTGAAGCAAGGTGTCATTTAGGATCAGAGGTAATGGCTTCAAGTTGTGCTAGGAGAGTTTCAGGCTGGATATTAGAAATAATTTCTTCTCAGAAGGAGTGGTGGAGACACTGGAATAGGCTGCTCAGGGAGATGGTGGACACACTGTCCTTGGAGGTGCTCAAAAATTTGTGGATGTGGCACTGAGGGATGTGGCTCTTGGACGTGGTAGGGATGGTTTGATGGCTGGAACACACGATCTTCTTACAGGTATTTTCCGATCCTAAAGATTCTATGACTCTATGATTTTATTTTTGTTTTTATGTCCTCATACTAAACCTCTATATCATAGGAATGGATTTTTCAGCTAGTGTTTAATTTTAATTGGTTAAAATTCTCAGATGCACATTCTTGCCACTCTTTCCTTAAATAAGGACTGGCTATACAGATGTAGCAGTCCTCTGCTAACACAGCACTATCCACAATAAGAGGAAAGTAGAAGAGGCAGAGTTTGCACTCAAATGAAGGCTCTTTTGTAGTAGAAGGAACATCACTTTCTATTGAAGGATAAGGCCACAGTAGGATAACCCCTCTATGGAGCTATGACAGCATCTCGCTGAATGAGACCCACTTACTGTTTGTTTTAAAATATGAATGAAATGGCACAAATTACTCTAAATCTCATTTTTATAGTAAATATTTTTATTTCATAGTAGAGATTGTATGTATGAAGTTATTCTGTACAGTAAGTGGTGTTTTCATGTTCTGATTTGCAATAACCAAAACATATATGCAGGACCACAAAAATAATTTTAATTTGCTAAACCAAACTGCGTAGCAAAATGCAGAACAAAGGCCTTAGCAGCAAAGTCCTCAATGAACTTTGGATAAAACTTCATAGTAGCCACTAGGTGGCACAAGGTCACTTAGAGTTTCATCAGAAAAAAAAGTTTTATGAGTAAAGAAGCTGGAAAAAAAATGTTCAGAGTGCTAAAAATACACCTAGATAACCAGTCTGGGAAATAATTAAATACTTTTTAAAAAAAATCTCACAGAACTAACTCATTTTTCAAGTCTGAAAAAAAATAACATTGTAAATTGTACATTTTACTGTCTGAAAGGTTTTGATGCAAGACAAGCAAGCTAAGTAACCAGGTGTAAAGGGTTAAAGTCAACTTTGTGTTTGTCCATTTTTCTGAACCAAGCCAAATCACAACTCTCCTGTCTAATATATCACAGAATCACAGAATGACCTGGGTTGAAAGGGACCACAATGATCATCTAGTTTCAACCCCCCCTGCTATGTGCAGGATCGCCAACCACCAGACCAGGCTGCCCAGAGCCACATCCAGCCTAGCCTTGAATGCATCCACAACCTCCTTGGGCAACTTGTTCCAGTGTGTCGCTACTCTCTGTGCAAAAAACTTACTTCTAAGATCTAACCTAAACCTCCCCTGCCTCAATTTAAAACCATTCCCCCTTGTCCTATCACTATCCCTTGTAAACAGCTGTTTCCTCTCCTGTGTATACTCTCCCTTCAAGTACTGGAAAGCCACAATGAGGTCTCCCCAGCGCCTTTTCTCCAAGCTAAACAATCCCAGTTCCCTCAACCTTTCCTCATCATATAGAGCCCTCTGACCATTTTAGTGGCCTTCGTCTGGACCTGCTCCAAGAGCTCCATGTCCCTCTTGTACTGGGGGCCACAGGCCTGGATGCTATACTCCAGATGGTGTCTCACAAGAGCCTAGTACACAATCACCTCCCTTTCTCTGCCGGAGATATATATTTTAATATATTTTAATCAGGATTATCAAATACAGTATAAGTAAAAAAGATTTTCACTCTGAACAGAAGTGTATCTCCAGGGCTTTTTATGTTGATCATTTTTTTTACAGAGCATATGGCACTGAATAAACAAACAAGTAAGCAGCAAAATGAGAGACTCACAGAACTACTTCTAGGTAGAAAAGGGACATAGAAGTTATTTTTAGCGTGAAAAAAAAGCCTGTAATAGCATGCTTCACAAGTATACCAACTATTAAACAGCACAATTTTCTGTCCACAGAACATTTTCACTAGTACCAGACTGTTTCCTATGACTCCCTCACATTACCTTTCCCATTCTCCTTCATCTTGCAACACCTTGCACTTGTTTAAATGTAATTAACTTCGATGCATAACAAGATTTGTGCACAAGTTCTGTAGGAATATGATTTGCGTTTGTTAATTAACAATCTGTGTCCCCGAATGTCTTCTGTAAAGTTTAGTGAACAAGTCAATTTTCTAGGAATTGTATTTTCCATTAGAAATGTCACTTTGTATATTTAAGTGAGATACAGAGATATCTACTCTGTGAGATACATTTTATCTCTCATAGTTTTTTTGCAGACATGTTGAGAACAGTACTAATCCTACATTTTGGGATGTGAAAAATTATGTTAAAATAGCCCAATTTTCAAAACTTCTTTAGAAATTGGTTTAGTTCTATACAATTAAGGCTGCAATTGTGCAGATGATTTGTAAAGAAGGCGGCTTACAAAACCTTCACAATCTGTTTGTTAGTAGACAAGACATGCATTTAGTAATAGCAAGCAAAAAGAAAAAAGAAAGAGTGAGATTAGCCAAGTGTAAGTCCTTTTAACTCAGTTGTTAACCTAAAAAGACAGTATAAAGCACCTTTTTGCTGCCAGCCTTTGGAAAGGTGTACGATTTGATTCTTGAGATAATTCCACCTCCTGCCCAACTCTAGAAACCACAATGTCAAAGAGGAACAGTAAATGTGCCAGAAAAATTACTGAAGGTATATTACAAAATGCATGTAGTATACAAGAACAAAAAACACTCCCAACATTTCTCTCGTATGTGTCTGGTAAGTGCACATATGAAACATCAAACAAATGTAGTATATGAAATCTTAGCAATAAAATTGATTTAAACTGTAATATTCTTAAACCATCCTGCATCTGTACATATGTCTTAGGGCATATGTTCTGAGAGAAAGCACTCTAGCTGAGACCTTAGCAAAGTGAACAAACTGGAAACACTTGTGATGTTTCACTTTCATCTACCACTGTGTTGGTGCATGTCTGTGTTCTTGTCTGATCTCTTACAGCTACCACATCCTCTGAAAAATTGCTGCTCCTATGCTGTATTCTGCAGATGATTAATAAAATGCAGGATCTTGCACTTCTTCCTAATAAATTTTGTTCTTTTTTTTTTTTTTTTTTTAACAAAACTACTTAATTTAAACTTAATGGAAGTAACCTAAGTAAAAAAAAGATACACATTTTGTGCATAAGGGTTTGTAATTTTTCTTTGTTCTTTTCAGGATACATTTCCGTTTTCAAAATCTGAATTCATTATATTTCAGGTTCTGCATATATGAATGCCTACGCAAGTGGTCATACATGAGTTAGAGTTTTTGCACAAGTTTGTTCATGTATGACAACCTGGCAATATTAACTGAAGTCTTTGAGCTCCATAAATTGTAATATTAATTTGAATTTTTTGATTTTATATATTTATTTCTCTTATCCATTGTGTTTTTTCTTCTATCATGGCAAACCTTAAGTATAATGACTACTGGTCTATTTCGAAAATATGCATGTGTGATCAAGCTCCCTTTTGTCAACTACTTGCCAGAGAAATATACGTTCAGGGTTGGAAATGATCTCATACAACTGTGACTACTTGTGAGCAAGACATGTAGTCTTGATAAATCAAGGCCCCTTCTGAGTGGAAAGAAGCAGGCACTTATGAATACACAGTAATGGATTTTATGCTGAAGTGACTGTTACACAGGTTCTCTCTTTTCCTCTAAAGTCCTCAAAAACAAGCCTTCAGGATTTGTTAAGACTGGCTGCTCTTTTAAGTTGATTTATGTTAGGCAAGATTAATCATAGCTTATTAGCAAGTCTTTTACCTGTAAACTACAAGAGTCATTATTACTGCAATACACTAATGAAAAATAGAAGCTTCTTATTTGGTATTTGGAACTCAGTTTGTCCAACTGTATCTGTTCAGTCAATCCGTAATATTCATTTTGTGACCTTCTTTTCATATCCTTCACATCCTTCTGTTGATACTTTCATTTGAAATTGTTCGTTCTCATTGCAAAGTATTTGAGAATTACCAGCTTACAGGTGAGGGTTCTGCTGCTGTGAGGACAGACTGGCTCTTCAGATTGCTGAGTCAGAAATGCCAGGGAAGGGGAACTGTGTAAATCATGCTCAGATGCATACTCAAAACCAGACTACATGGCATTTAAAGCCTTTTCCCTATCTGAGAAGACCTGAAACAATCATTTTTGTTGTGATAAGTGGATAAGTGGCTATGGAGATTTTACAGTAGTCAACTCTACATAAACAAACTGGGCGGCATAAGAGAAGCAGGCACACAGTGACTTTATGCTCAGCTCTCACCACCAGAGAATGGAATGTTAAAAAAAGAGAATGAAATGTCAGTGTAATTGAGGGTAATATAGTAGCTGGAGTATGGGCATGAAGCTTGCAGTCTACTAGAGGCCACCTTGAAGTAACTAAGCTCTACACTGTCAAGACAGTGGCATCTCTGGGTCCTGTGTTGTTCTCGTTCTATTTTTTCCTCCTAGATTTAAGTTCAAAAATGCCTTTGCCCTTCCCAGGAGCAGCTTCAGATATGTAGGGATAATATGTAACAACTTGGAGGGTTCAGTCTGGAAAAGACAGCTGCCTTATTATGAATCTTCAAATGAAGTAAGAGGGTGCAAATACAGCAATTAATGTGCTCTCAAATCTCCTTTTCAAGTCTCTGCTTCATGTCCAGTCACTCAAACTGGTGTCAAAATATAATTCTGGAGCAGGTATTTGCGCACTCAGCCCTCAACCATTAAGTGAGAACCAATATGTAAACTACGTGGTGTGGATAGGCAGGCAAATTCTTAAGTTTTGCAGTTGGACTTTATGATCTTGAGGCTCTTTTCCAATCTGAGCAATTCTACGATTCTATGAAGAACCTAGATGATTAGGCCCTCCAGGGAGTGGTGGAACAACTAACCTGAACTCCCTACTTTAGATTAGATTAACTACAGCTGAATGAGAAGGTGTTACATATCACTCCTCAGGTGGCTCTTGTAATCAAAGGAGTCTAAGAGTGCAAACAATTATAATCACAGATGGGCATGCTCACTCATGAAAATGTTAATGAAAAAACTTCCATTAATTTCACTTCACAAGGAATCAAACCATCATGCAAAACTGGATGTTAACTACAAAGTAAAGAAATATCTGTCTTTACTCAGTAAAGTGAACCTTCATTTTTGCTTCAGCTGCCATGTCTTGAAACATTATTTTAAACAGTGTTAGTGTTGATGCAGTCACTAAAGAACTTGAATGTTCATTTTACACATGAAACATACTGATTTTCACATACATTATGTATATAAAACAGATTCATAAAATTAAATACTTAATAGCTAAGTACAGAAATCTTATGAAAGCAATAGGAATAATAAAATATTTTAGGCTTATTTTCTATCTACTGCTTATAAAACAATCCCTAGAAAAATAAGTTCACTCTAACAGTATAAACATTAGGATTCCCAGAAGATTATGTGACAATAGGCTTCTTGAATAAATTTATTGCTACATCACCACCTACCTTAGAAGGGGTTCCAGGAAGAGGACGAGTGTCAAAAACATTATCTGTAAAAGAATCAAATGTGGAAAGATACTGAAAAAGAAATGTACCAAAATAATAATTTACATGAAAGACCAACTTTTTACTTTCAAATCATACTGGAGCATTTCTCTTAGCTCATCTTCTTGGCTTCTGGCTTTAATATGCATCACTCACACTTCGGTACTTACTGCCACAAAGACACAAGTATGTGCATTGCCTTAATAATGACTCAAAGGAGCGTAAAAAATAAGAGCAAGTATGTTCAGCACATTCCTGGCTTTCAGTTACAAAAACAGAAGGCAGCTCTTATAGAGAGAACACTGCTTCTGAAACAGAAGAGTCAGACAAGAATCAGAATCACAGAATCACAGAATGTCCCAGGTTGGAAGGGACCTCAAGGATCATAAAGCTCCAACACCCCGCCACAGGCAGGGCCACCAACCTCCCCATTTAATACTAGACCAGGCTGCCCAGGGCCCCATCCAATCTGGCCTTGAACACCTCCACGGACGGAGCATCCACAACCTCTCTGGACAGCCTGTTCCAGTACCTCACCACTCTCATAATAAAGAACTTCCCCCTGACATCCAACCTAAATCTTCCCTCCCTCAACTTAAAAACATTTCCCCTCTTCCTGCTGTTATCTACCCTTTCAAAGAGTTGATTCACCTCCTGTTCATAGGCTCCCTTTAGGCACTGAAATGCTGCAATGAGGTCACCCCACAGCCTTCTTTTCTCCAGGCTGAATAAGCCCAACTCCCTCAGCCTGTCTTTGTAGGGGAGGTGCTCCAGTCCTGATCATCTTTGTGGTTCTCCTCTGGACCCTTTCCAACAGCTCTCTGTCTTTCTTGTACTGGGGACTCCAGACCTGGACACAGTACTCCAGATGGGGCCTCACAAGAACAGAGTATAGAGGGACAATCACCTCCCTGTCCCTGCTGGCCACCCCTCTTCTGATGGAGCCCAGGATACCATTTGCTTTTTGAGCTGCAAGAGCACACTGCTGGCTCATGTTAAGCTTTTCATCTATCAAGACCCCCAGGTCCTCCTCTGCAGGGCTGCTCTCAAGGACTGCTCCTTCCAGTCTGTATAGATGCCTGGGATTCCTCCAGCCCAAGTGCTAAACCTTGCACTTTGCTGTGTTGAACCTCATTAGGTTCACCCGGGTCCGCCTTTCAAGCCTGTTGAGGTCCCTCTGAATGGCATCCCTTCCTTCCACAAAGGCAGCAAAAGAGGAAGTGGATGCAATCTCATTTGTGTAAACACAGATGATGCATGACATTAAAGAAGAAACAGGTCCAAGATTGCGAGGGACCTCCGGATTCCTCTTATCTCCCTTAGACATAAGTGCCTCTAGGCACTATAACTGGGTGGCATTTTAAAGATTCTCTTTTTCAGCATCAGATTCAGTGAAACCTTTGTCTCACTGCACCCTACCCAAATGCCTTAACCAGCAGTGCTGGCATGCTGACGTCTCCCTGGAGTAAAGTGTATCGGAGGAGTGTCAGGACAAGCACCTTGGTAACACAGACAGACCAAGCAAAACAGAGTGCCACTTGAAGTAGTAAAGTGCATTTTTGATCTGATGTTACTTTTAGACCATCTGGAGGTGATATCCTACCATAAAATACAGGATCTGCTTCCGGCCTGCATGATCTGGTGGATTCCAACTCACTTGAAAATTTAGTATTTCATTTGTTTAAAATCTAAATTTAAATTACATCTATGACAATTAGCACCCACCCAGTTTGCAAGTGCAAAAAATGCACACATTTTTAATAATCTATTTATGCTTTACAAAACAATAGAAATAACTTACCACTTTCAGAGCCATGTCGTGGACAGGGAATGGTCAGAACCCTTAATAATCCATCCGGTTTGTATGAATAATGCTCAACTAACTACCAGAATGAGAGGAAAAAAAAAAAAAAAGAGAGAAAGAAGAGGGAGATACCAAAAGGTAAGAGAAGTATAATTGACTGTCTCCTAATGATGTGCTTATGTGCAATAATCCATATTTGTTAAATGATCACAGAATCAAAGAATTGTAGAGGCTGGAAGGGACCTTGAGAGATCCAACACCCCTGCCAAAGCAGGCTCCCTATAACAGGTTGCAGAGGTAGGCATCCAGGTGGGTCTTGAACATCTCCAAAGAAGGATACTCCACAACCTCCATGGGCAGCCTGTTCTAGTACTCCATCACCCTCACTGTGAAGTTCTTTTTTTTTTTTTTTTTGTGCCAAACGTCCTATGTTTCAGTTTGTGTCCATTTCCTCTTGTCCTATTGCCACACTCTGCTGAAAAGAGTCTGGCCTCATCCCTTTGCCTCCTGCTCCTTAGATATTTATAGACATTGATCAGATCCCCTTTCAGCCTTTTTTTCCTCAAGGCAGAACAGACCCACATCACTCAGCCTTTCCTCATAACAGAGGTGCTCCAAGCCCTTTATCATCTTCACACCTAAAACCTTACTGTTGGTATCCTTAGACCATCTTTACTTTTCTCTAGCAGAGGTGTGTATTTCTGAAGGGATTTTGTGGCTGAATCTGGAACCCAATCCAAGCACTGGATTTGTGATGCTATATTCCCCACCTGGCTGTGTTAACAACAATTTCTAAGCTCCGAATAAGTAACTTATTTTTAAACATCCAAGTTTCATCTTTGATTTTTTTTGGTGGTGATGTGTTTTTTTTTTGTTTATTTTTTGTATGAAAGATGCTCTCTTTGGCCTTAGGCTCATAATGGCATGTAAACAGTTAAATGGTATGTAAACATATAAAGCACCAATAGCTGTGGACTTTTGTGTTCCTGTATTATCCTATCCAAGCTTTTTGTCATTACATCACAGGAACATGACTCCTATTTTGGCACTAGTGCATTTGAAGGGGAAGGAGGGAGTCCGCAAGAATAGAGATGTTAAAAAAACTTGCACATTTTGCAAGCTGCTGAAAATTTCCAGTAACTCAACAAATATGCAGGATATTTATAAGAAATGCTAGGAATTAATATACTCAGGCAAAAACTTGTTTTTTAAATTAATGACTCACTTTTTAAAAAAAAAGCTTTAAGAAAGGATACTGAATTCTTCAAGGTTTTTACTTCCTTTAGCTTCTTCAACCTATCCAATCATTTCTCAAGTTTTATTACCAACTATGGCATAGTTAACTATCCAGTTCTCAACTGTTTTATTTTTAATAGATTTCAGACATCTTGTTGTAGTAATGATTACAAACCACATTTGTTCAGTCTACAAAGTAGGAAATTTCAAAGCTAAATAATGCATTATGTGTACAGCATGCCAAACCATTCCATGTGTTTCTTAAAATTCTGCTCATCATTATTACAAAGGACATAAGCAAAGCAGTGTACCTGGCATAATTGTTATTGTATCTAGTATGTCTCTTACAAATTAAATTTGTCTTCCACTCTAGAGAATGTCCAGTTAACTGAATAATGATCACAGCAGTTTAAAACTCAGTGAAGCTGCAGCATCACCATTTTAAAACGATTGAAATCTTTACATTTACTTAGCTTTCTCCACTAACGAACATTTTATTTGTGTAGGAAAACCACAAAAGTTGTAAGGAGGACAAAGAAACTGCTCTAACATGCTGCTATTTGGCTAAAGACAGTTGAAGCACAGCAAAGTAAAAGAGACTGCCTAACTGGTAAAACTACAACATGATGACAGATATTCAAGTGATTCAAATTTAACAGACCTGCCAGAGGGTGTCAAATCTTTTTCCATCTGGTATGGAGAGCTTTCCTGTCTTATCTCTGTCAATACGGTAATGCAATACTTTTCCATCATTCAGCAGACACAGGGCATAGGAACCATTGCTGTCTCTTTCTCGGATTCTGCAGGATTAAGAGAGGATTTTAGGGTTACTCTTCACTATCAATGAGGAGTTGAGTTGAAGATGCTTTTTAAAATCAACTTTTCCTTTAAGCTTTTGAGTTATAAAACAGCAAATTCACAGCAATTTCAGAAGACATTTTGTTAAAACATTCATTTATTTTTTAGTGTCATTTGTTTTCAGATAGACTTCCGCAATGCTACTCTTTTTTCTTTTAAAAGTCACCATGTGACAACAGAAAATCCATGATGTGGAGCTCTTTGCTAGGCAGCTACAGAACAGTGTGCAGTGCACACTGTGCTCTCTGAGCTAGGAAGCACTTAAAAAGCTCTTGCACTGCAGGCCTACAAAGCCCATGGAAATCCATTTCGTGTAAGCAGCTATACTTCAATCCCATCCCAAAAAATTACTAAAACAATAGATAAGTGTATTCATTACAATAAGATTCTCTTTTGAAATTAACAAATAGCTGTGAGGGTAGAAAGCAAAATACTAGAGGAAGGTAATGAGGAATATATATAATGGGAATTTTTTTTCTGTAATAAGCTTCTGCAACTGAAAAGAATTGTACATTTCTGTAATCATTAATTTCCAGAAGGACAATAATGCTTTGTTTCTGACTTCATACAGAATTCAAATGAAATTTCACACAGTATTTTGTTACAGATCACGTCTAAATTTCACTAGGGAGAAATTACTGCATATAGTACAAAATAATTCCCTAAAATTCATAGGTATCCAGGATGATATCCTGCTTTCAGAAGACCTGAGATGCCTTTACTGTGCTGAACAATTGTATACTCAGGGCTAATTCACACTGAGACAACATGTCTATAGACTGCATCCAGAGTAAGTAACAATTTGCTACTAGCTCCATCACAGTTGGTCTAGCATTTTTAAGTTCAGACAGCAGCTTTTAGTTTAAACGCATGTGTTCAGTTGCTGCTGACAGCAGTACTGAGACAGCAGTAAAGTTAGCTGAAACTTTTCTGAATTATTTTTTCTCTCCTACGAAAAGACCAGGTTCAGCAACACCTACATTCCCAGTTTCAGTGTGCACAGAAAGGTGCTCCCTCTGTCCATTGAGTTTGCCTCCTTTCCTCTTCATGCTCCCCACTGATGCCCACAGTGGGGGGTTTGAAAATAATTTATTGTCAACGGTTTATGGGCCGGTTCGGCCCGGTTCCATGACTAGTGGGGCGGAGGGATCCGCAGATCCGCGCCTCTGGAAAAAGGGAACAGGGGACCCCAAAATAATTAGAAACAGCAGCAATGATCTGAGGAGAAACAAACTAATTTACTAAATATATTATCGGAATGCAAGATAACACACTATAATACAATGTAATTAAAATCAAAGCTAATAAATCAAATATAATGAGAGAGAGAATGTCCAAAAGGTGGATAGGCCTCACCACAACACTGAGGTGAGATGCGCAGTCCAGTTGAGCAGCAGGGAGAAAAGGGAGGAGAGCTGACGAAAAGCAGGAGAAGAAGAGTGCATCAGGTGACCTTGCCAGGAGTTGTATCTCGAGACTCTCTGTGACCGCAAAGTCCCCTGGGGAACGTAGTTCTTCTTTTCTTCCAGGCAGGTACCCAGAGCTTGAGCATTAACAGTTAAACTCCCAGTGCCTCATATGATGTTATGATGTGGAATACCGAAAACCAAAAATTACATAACCATGACATTCATAGAATCTTAGAATCATAGGGGTTGGAAGGGACCTCCAGAGATCATCGAGTCCAACCCCCCTGCCAAAGCAGGTTCCCTACACCAGGTTGCACAGGTAGGCGTCCAGGCGGGTCTTGAATATCTCCAGAGAAGGAGACTCCACAACCTCCCTGGGCAGCCTGTTCCAGTGCTCTGTCACCCTCACCGTAAAGAAGTTCTTGCGCACATTTGTGCGGAACTTTCTATGCTCCAGTTTCTGGCTGTTTCCCCTTGTCCTGTCTCCACACACTGCTGAAAACAGTCTGGCCTCGCCACTCTGCCCTCCACACCTTAGATATTTATAGACCTGGATCAGGTTCCCTCTCATTCTTCTTTTCTCAAGGCCTAAACAGACCCAGATCACTTAGCCTTTCTTCATAGGGGAGATGCTCCAGGCCCTTCACCATCTTTGTGGCCCTCCGCTGGACTCTTTCCAAGAGATCCCTGTCTTTTTTGTACTGGGGAGCCCAGAACTGGACACAGTACTCCAGATGAGGCCTTTCCAGGGCAGAGTAGACGGAGAGGATCAGCTCCCTCGACCTGCTGGCCATACTCTTTTTAATGTACCCTAGAGTGCCATTGGCCTTTTTGGCCACAAGGGCACACTGCTGGCTCATGGCCAACTGTCGTCCACCAGGACACCCAGGTCCCTCTCTGCAGAGCTCCTCTCCAGCAGGTCATCCCCCAACCTGTACTGGTGCATGCAATTATTCCTCCCTAGGTGCAAGACTCTACACTTGCTTTTGTTAAACCTCATCTGGTTTCTTACTGCCCAGCTCTCCAGCCTCTCCAGGTCTTGCTGAATGGCAGCACAGCCTTCGGGTGTGTCGGCCAATCCTCCCAACTTCGTATCATCAGCAAACTTGCTGAGGGTATCCCCTCATCAAGGTCACTGATGAAGATGTTGAACAAGACTGGACCCAGCACCGATCCCTGAGGAACACTGCTAGTTACAGGTCTCCAACCAGACTCTGCACTGCCAATGATGACCTTCTGTGCTCTGCCAGTCAGCCAGTTCTCAACACACCTCGCTGTCCACTCATCTATCCCACACTTCCTCAGCTTTGATGTAAGGATGTCATGGGAGACAGTGTCAAATGCCTTGCTGAAATCAAGGTAGACTACATCCACTGCTCTCCCCCCATCCACCCAGCCAGTGACAACATCATAGAAGGCTACCAGGTTGGTCAAGCACGACCTCCCCCTGGTGAACCCGTGCTGACTACTCCTGATAACCTCCTTTTCTTCCAGTTGTCTGGAGATGGCATCCAGCACAATCTGTTCCATCACCTTTCCAGGGACAGAGGTGAGGCTGACTGGCCTGTAATTACCTGGATCTTCCTTCTTGCCCTTTTTGAAGACCGGAGTGACATTGGCTATCCTCCAGTCTTCAGGCACCTCCCCCATTCTCCAAGACCTCTCAAAGATGATAGAGAGCGGTTCAGCAATCACCTCTGCCAGCTCCCTCAGCACCCGTGGATGCACCCCATCGGGTCCCATGGATTTATGAACACTGGTGTTGCCTAGGCGCTTTTAGACCGCCTCTTCCCTGACTAAAGGGAAGTCTTTCATTCCCCAGACCCTCCCAGTAACCTCCAGGGTCTGGGATTCCAGAGAGAGAGCTTTTTCACTGAAGACAGAAGCAAAGAAGACATTTAGTATCTCCACCTTTTCATCATCCCCCGTTACCAGAACACCCCCACTTATTAGGGGAGCCACATTCTCCCTAGTCTTCCTTTTACTGTTAACATACTTAAAGAAGCTTTTTTTATTATCCTTTATCACCTTTGCCAGATTCAATTCCAGGCGGGCTTTAGCCTTCCTTGTCGCATCCCTGCAGGCTCTGACAACATTTTTATATTCTTCCCAAGTGGTAAGACTTTTTTCCACATTTCATGGACCTTCTTCTTCCCTTTGAGTTTACACATGAGCTCCTTACTCATCCACACAGGTCTCCTGCCACCCTTTCCTGATTTCTTGCTCACAGGGACGCACTGATCCTGAGCTTGGAAGAAGAGCTGTTTAATGCCGACCAACTCTCACAGGCCCCCTTACCTTCTAACACCCCAGCCCACAGGATAGCTCCAACTAGGTTCCAGATCAAAGTTGGCTCTCCTAAAGTAGCAATCCTACTTTTCACAAGGGTAGCAATCCTACTTTTTGTTTTGCTTCTTCCACTCAAGATCTTTAAGGTCCCCTCCAAACAATGGCATTCTGTGATTCTATACTAATCAGCTCTGACGAGCTATGGAGTAACCTGCTTGACCACTTGATTTCCTAAGGCAGTGTGGGACACTGAGCAGCTCAGTAATTTGCCATATCAATTGAGCCCAGATTTGAATGACCCTCAAGAAGATTTCAAAGTGCTGCTCAGAAAGAATTGAGAACAGTATTTACAGAATCCTTTTTTTTGCAAGAGGAAAGACAATTGAGGTCATCTACATCTGACCTTATTTGTCACTATATACATCAGCGGTTATTATCTAGAAAAAGCAAGCATTAAATTCCGTTCCTCAGTCTCTGAACTCTGAGCTAAAACTGTCAGTCTCTAAACTCTGTTTTACTGCCGATGCAACTATTTTTTATGAAGTGATTTTTGTTGCCGAAGATGTGAACAGGACACTAGCTAAAGGTAGAGGGAAGTAGAGATTCTTTTTTTCTGTAACCAAAGTAACTTGCATGCTGTTTCCAAAGCAACTTGAAACACATCGTGGTTTTTCATGACAAGCAGGTGTTTTCTCAGCATGCTGATTTCCTGTGCTTACTGACCAGTGGAGAACAACAGGTTCTGCTAAAATGAAGAATGACTTTTGCTTTGTCTTTCTCTGACTTGCTCTTAGCAAAGGCTTGAAAAGATGTTTTCAGAATAGAAGACAGTGTTTCCAAAACATGAATTGCATTTCATTGTGTTCAGAATACCGCACAAGTTAAGACTGTAAAAAATTTACTGGTTTGTTCCTCAGTTCCAAGTTTGCTTCATGTTTCAGATGTGGAAATAGCTTCAATATGACTGGTCCTACTGAAACTGATTCCCTTTTGCAGCAGTTGCTACTACCACAGGAGGTACTCTGAACTAATTATTAAAAGCACAGACATCAATGAGAAAAGTCCCGATTTCTTAGGACCGTGACACAGATCCAGACAGCTCCATCAATATGCTGTACAGGATTTAAGCAAAATTCATGTTTGTACAGTTTTCTTAAGCTGTGCTCAGTCAACTTGAGAACACTTTGTATCCCTAACAAACAAAGCAGCAGAAGACACTTGTACCTTTCAAAACATGTCTGAAGAATAAAAGAGCTTTGAAACTACAAAATACTCCCCAGGTCTTAATTTGGCAATCACATCACTTAGTCATTCAAAAAGTGCTCCCACAAAACTTATCTTTACAGTTCAAACTGAAAACTCTTCTTCCTCTGTTTATTATCACAGGACAGATTTTACAATTTTATCACATCTTGTAGACTATGATAACAGCTGCATAGGTTAGGCTAGCCCTCTAGAACTGAAGCTCAATATAGAGCATTCTAGTATTTTACACTTATCATAAAAAACTGAATCAAATAAAAAAGCTGCTCAAACTGAAAGTCTGAAACCTATTCAAATGATTTCCACATCATCTTGATGCTGACTGACCTACTCACAGTCATCACATCAGTTTTGGGGGCTCTCTCAAATGCAAATTTGATTCTATATAAAATGAGCACATTTAGAGTTCAAGCACATTCAGAAAAAAAAAAAAAATCCAAAATTCAAACTGTATTATATGTTTTGATGTGCTCTGAAGTTAAGCATGATATTTTTTATTCTTGAATACAAAATGAAAGCAAAAAATCTTCTTTAAAAAAAAGATCATTTTTTTTAAATGTATTTTTACAAGGAAGGAAGCCAGCAATGAAATATCAAGTGCTCTTCCATTTCATGCCATCATAGCTAATTATAAATCTGCATAAAAACATAAAGATAGTGAAGAAATAACATGAAGAGAATAAATAACACTGCCCTTTCACCCACCGACGTACGCCTGAAAACATAACAACTTCAATGTGTGAAAATTCAAGTTCACAGATATAATAAAGAGAAGCATTAAAGTATCTGAATTCTCTACTATATCTATATTCAAAACAAGAATTTTAGAAGTAATGGAGAAACTGAAATTGCTACACAGTGCAATGCAAAATAACTTTGATTTTAAATTTTCCTGACATCAATGCTTGGGTATTTCCTATGCTTTTATGTCTGCAATCCAAATAGCAATTACTATTTAGAATGTCATTATAAACTGTAAATAGCTGTACATTCTTTCTTTTCGTGGAGTCTCTGTCTTTGTTTGGAAGCAACCACAACAATTTTTGCCTCAATTTTTTCTGCTTTCACGTGAAAAGCCAAATGATCTTTCTTTATAAATGAAAGAATCCCTGAGTGTAAAAAGAAAATTAAAAAATACTATTAAGCATGGCTCACTGACCATATAGGAAAAAAAAAAGACACAGCATTCTAGCAGAGAATAATAAGGGAAAGCAATTAGCTAAATGCTTGCTTTAGGAATGGTATGAAAATAATGTCACTTATATATCCAAGGGCATACGCAAGTTTATTCTTGGTACTGTTTTGCCTTCTTAGTGATAACAGCTTCCCTGATGCCAAAGATAATGACATTTCCCACTAAACATGAAGACACAGCCATTCCCTGCTTGCCTGTCCTTATGATCATCTTTCTTGAAATGTTATTCATATCACTGTTCTTCATTTTCACTTCAAAAATCTGCACCACACTGAACACAATGCAAATCTGAGGACAATATGTAATCTGTAAGAGGACCACAAAAAGGTGAAAATGGACTGATTGTAGTCTTCTACTAAATCACTTTTCCTTCCCTAAGAACATACTAAAAACCATTTCAGAAATCACAGAAGCACAGAATGGTTTGGATTGGAAGGGTCCTCTAGGATCATCTAGTTCCAACCCCCCTGCTATAGGTAGGGACAACACACAGCCTTCTGATGTCAGCATACTACAAAATTTAAGAGCTAGATCAGCCACACTGTTGTTACCGAAAATGGAATGCAAAATTTTATTTCCTTGTAAGAGTATTGAGATTTTCTGCAAAGTGATGGAACAATTTGGCAAGCAGGACTGCATCACCACAGTCTATTTTGCTTACACAAAAACACACTATTCTGCCCTTAAGCCCTACTAAATAGCTTTCTTCTAAATCTGCTGTAGGGGCTCTTCTCATTGTAACTATTTCAGTCAGGTATCACATATTTTCCTTATACCTCTGACCACCTCTGATCCACTCTGCTCCTGAAGGACATAACGTAGAGCTAGCCTTGAGAAGTCACAGTCTTGTTGCAATGGTTTGCAAGTGCCATCCACTTACGTACCTAATTGAAGGCAAATGAACAGCTCTTCCAAAGCTCTTTCCTTCTTGTGGAAGGAAATATAAACACCTCCAGGAGCACAGTTAGCAGTTGGTATTTTATCATTTATCCTACACAATTGCTATAACTATCTAAGCCTAGCAAATGCTTGGCGTCTCAAAGAGGAACTTCATCTTTAATTAATGTTCCTGAAGTAAGGTCATGTTAGCTCATATTATTTTCATTTTATCTGGTGTCAACCATGTCCAGTTCTAATTATGGATACAAACACAGTAAGGATAGATGCACTTAAAGAATGATTTACAAGGTCAGGTAAGTGGCCCACCTTGCTCATTTGCCCCTCAGTGGCAAATGCCCACAGGAAGATATTAAGAGTAATATAAATACAAAAAGCTACAGATATCACTAACACAGATTTTTGCTTAGAAAAAAGAGAAGTGAACTCTTACAGATAACTGCACTTCAGAACTTGTTATTTCAAGACAATGATAATAGTGTTGACTGTTCTGATTTGTTAGAGGCAGCTTGGTCCCTAGAGGTCATGAGGTGCCATTATGAGTAGTGCTGTGAGCCATTTTCATGGTTTACACTAGTCCTGCAAGCTTTAGAATGTTAAATTACATATTAAAGACGGTTTTATGGCACTAAAACAATGTTTAATTTTTCACATATTATATGAATTACATATGGCTGTGGACCGACACAAAACGTTTATAGAGTGTAATCTGCTTATTGTGTAATGTCTTAGCCACATTTTCCTTAAGGATGAGCTTTTATGTTTAACAGTATCTCTGAATATTGTTTATCTTCCTTCAGCTTCAGAATTTTTGATTCTTAACACATAAACAAGAACACATACAATTGATGTTCTCACCATGAATGATAAAGATGTGCCAAAACCTAGCTCATACTTTACTAGAGTTGTAATTGCAGGGAAAACTAGTATTTCTTATTCTGCTAGTCTGTACCTACTAGCAAAATTTAGTTCATTTTTCTACTAGTTCATGCATATGTACACTCACATTGATAATACTAACATTATTAATAATAGCACTAAAACCAGTAATATTATCTGTGATTACCCAGATAACGCTGATCACCATATTCTGTAATTATACTTTCTACCAGATAAGATCGAATGAAAAACTAACGCTTATCAAAATTCTGATAAGAACTGGATTCCTATACAGCATGAAAACAAATGTTAATGAAGCCAACAGAGGCTTGAAACTTAATTTAAATCCTCTATTTTGAGTTGCTATTCAGACCATTTAAGGGATGTTATATTTTCTTTCCATTCTGATGCTGTAACCTTTCTTCCAAATTTTGCAGCTATAATGGCAATCTTTTTCATAAGTGTTCTTTTTGGAAAAATTGGGCACATCTTCCAGTTTTATGTCATGTCATGCCATGTCATGTCATGGTTTCTATATTTGGATTTGAAAACAAACTCTATAGCACTCAAAGAAGCACTTATTTCTGTGATTTTTCAGTGTGACAAAAACTTGAGAAAGACCTTTGAAAATTCTTTAGCAATATATTCACAACTTCCAGCAACTTCAATGAGTGGCAGTTATTGACTTACGATGCTATTTAGGACATATTGAAAGGCAATCAGGAATCTTTTCAAGTATTTCCATAGTTACTGTGTATAAACATCTGGATTTAATAATCCTGTAGTGATACAAGAAACTGCTAGGAGTCTAAGAATTAGATGTGGTCTCATGGAGATCCCTGCAATGGATTTTGCTGCAGCAAATGTTAGACAGAAGATTTCTGGTGATTACTTTTTAGAAGGCTCTGAAAAAGAACATACAGAAGTGTTATAGCCTCCTAAAATTTACTGTCTTTTCCAAAATAAAGAAGTTAATATTCATCATATGCCAGCATTATTTCAGGCCTACTTGTGGTCTTGATCAATTCCACAACTTTTCAATATCTAGTTTCCATTTATTCTCCCTGACTCCAGTCCACTTAACAAGTGACCTTTTAAATAGTAAATATTGCTAAATTTTACCCTTCAGTCACCTATTGGGCTTGAGTGTCTCAATCAGTGTGAGAAAGAAATCCTTGAGCAGCTACATTCACAAGCAAAATTCTCAGTGTTCAGTCCACAGATGTACAGAAGATTCCAACACACACTGTTATTGGTAAGGAAAAATTATGATTATTGTGCCTGAAATCTAAAACAATGCACCCCTCTAGCACTCACTATAATTTTGCACAAATTTATAATTTGAACTCCTGGTTCAGTTAGCTTACAAACTAGTGGTTTATTTCTCTGTATCTGCTTAGCAATCCGATGTTAGGCAAACCTCTGCAGAAAATGTTTCTGAATTAGACAGTTGCTTTTTTATTTCCTATCAGTCTCTAGTCTTCTGATCTGATCTCAGAGCTAGAAGAGCTCCAGAATGGAAAACAGATTTCTGGCACAAATAACCAACATATTATTTCTCTTGCTGAATTATGAAGTAGTCAATGATATCACTTTGATTTTTCCCTAGAAGCATAGGAGTCAAGAGCAGCTAAGTGGTTACTGAGCTCTAAACCTGTCACATAGGAAACACACAGGAACAATTAATGTTCTTTTAATGTTCTTGGTAATGTTTTATAGCATCTATCCTGCAGATGCAAAAGTATAGATTGCTGTCCTTAATAAGAAGGACATAAGCTGAACATAAGTTCTAGAGATCTTTCTCATGGTTTAAACAGAACTTCAAAGCTAAAATTTGCACTGAGAAAGTAATTTCCCCAACATGAAAGAAGCCTTGCGAGTTGCAACAGAGATATCTAAGTCACATACCCATTTACATAATCAATCCCAAGGAAGATGTGACCATGCCTGCCACAGCTCATCACAAACAGTATCAGAAATGCATCCCAGGCAGTCTCTAAGGGAAGTTGGAAAGTGTTGGAAAATAATTTCAATTTAGAACTGAAGGAATACTTCAGATAAAAAAAAAAAGGCACCAGGTCTACAATGGAGACTGAAAATGTCAGATTTTCTAAAAAAAATGCCGTAATTCCAAACCACATCTCTGTTCTTAAGAAATGTTAGCTAAAGAATCCAATTTTTATTTTTTTAAATTTTTTTTATTTTTTTAAGAAACCTAGTTTCCTTTATTCGTCCAAAGAGAAGCACTCCGACCACATACAAAACAATATGTCCTGAAGTAAACTGGAAAAGATGCAAGTTTTAATATATGATCAATACCATGATTCAGATGATGCAACAATAATTTGCTAAGATTTTGCTCCTATAGACAGAAAACAGTAAAAGAGATGAGAAAAATCACAAGGGAATGAAAAGAAGGAATGACATTGCTGTGCTGGTGGTAATGTACTATGTGCTGACTACTTTTATCAAACCTTTCAGTGCTACTGAAAGAAGTGTTCAGAAGAAGTGAATTTGTGACAACAGGAAACTCTGGCTGCACAAACTTTTAACAATTTTTTTCTTATCATGCATAGAGAAAACAGCTGAGTAGGTGACTTTTACAGCATCATCCTAAGAAACAGGGCAAGAAGCAAAAATATGAAGGTGCACTAAAACTTGGGTGAAAGTGATCATGAAGCACAAAAAGCTTCAGATTAAGATGGGAGATATTTCAAGAAATCAGATGTCAATACACTCAAAGACTCAAAGTATTAGTAGGTAAGACATGACAGGAATTAATTCATACTGAAAGGAAGATTTAGAGGACTTAAAATTTAAACTACCCATATAAATAAATATGAAGGTCCATCTCCATAATCTGTCAATGAGCTTGGCAAAATAATGGCAAATCAGTAATGTGAAAACAGTTGGTACTGAAGAAGCATATCCACCCTGTACTCACTTCTGAGGTTTTACCTTGGACAAGCTATAGAAAAGTCAAAGATAGATGAATATTGAAGAAAATTACACTTGTAGGTGATGAAATGTCGACTACGTGATTCTTCCTCAGACATGGTCCCTTGAGCTCCAATTTCTTTTTTCTTGGGGGTTGGGGAGTGGGTGAGGGAGAAGAAGGGAGGATGGCAAAAGATTTCACAATGAAAACATCAGAACTTCTGAAATGAGGATTTCCAGAAGAAGAACCGTTTAGCTGGAAGATTTTGACTGGCTCTGATCCTGACAAGACTACAACAAAAAGCCTCCAACTCTAGTAAAGGGTCTGCATTAACACAGAAAGTGATAGACACAAAACAGAGTCACTACTACAGGAACACTGACAGCTATGGGCACCAGAACTGGTTAACACAGGCTGTCTATCAGCATTTTTATGTCGTTGGTAAATCATTGTGTTGATTGCTGGTGGCAAGGCTTTGGCTGAGGAGCACAGTGGGAGGAGGTCAGATATGCCCTGAGCAGGTCAAGGCTAGTACTGGCTTGTTGCAGCTAGCTCCGTGAGACACCCCTAAGGCGCTGCTCAGCCCCTCAGCTGTGTACAAAGAACGTAGCCCTCTAAGAGGAGAAGAACAAGAAGGAACTGCAGCCTGCCAAGAGCCTGCATTGCAACAGGAAGTTTGAAAAGGAGCATCAGAGGGAAACTATTACGGATTGACTGTAACTCCAGTCTCTTATCCGCTTGTGCTGTCTGATGGGGAGAGGAGTTGGGCACAAAGGAGTGAAGATGAGCTTGTGAAAATTGGAGGGGAGTTTTCTGGCAGTGGTTCATGTTTTTGTCTTTGTAATTTAGTATCAAAATTTTAATAAATCAGTTTTCTCCAAGAACTGGTAAACAATTTCCCAGTTCTCTGTCATGTTGACTAACAAGCTTTTCATTCCTGTTTTCTGACTCCACATCCAGCTGACGTGGCAGACTGTGGCAGACTGTGAGAGCAACTTGATGGGCTACGGTTAACTCACCATAGCCACTTGGTACTAGTGGCTTATCTTGGCAGGCAGCTTAGCATCACAAAGCTTTTTGCTCACGCCCCTCCTCTTAGGGGATAAAGAGAATTGAGGAAAAAAAAAGAGGTAGAAATTGCGGCTTGAGATAAAAACTACTTACTAAGACAGAAAAGGAAGACAGAAATAACAGTAATGATAATTTTATATATACATATGGAATCATGTATTAGGATCACAGAATCATTTAGATTGGATAAGACCTTAAAGGTCATCAATACCAACTATCCACTTAAAAGTCCATTGCTAAATCATGCTCCTACATGCCACATCCTCATGTCTCTTAAAATTTCTCCAGGGCTGACAAAGCCATCACCTCCCTGTGCAGCTTAATCACCCTTTTCATGAAGAATTCTTCCTGATATGCAATCTAAACCTCTACTGGTGCAACTACTTGTAAAAACTGAGCACTGTATTCAAGGTACAGTCTCACTAGTGCTGAGTATAGAGGGAAAATCAATTCCCTGGTCAATTCCCGCTTCTGATACGAGCCAGAATACCAGTGCCCTTGGCCACGTAGGCACACTGCCAGCTTATGTACAGCCAGCTGTTGACCAGAACCCCAAGATCCTTTTCTGCCAGGAAACTTGTCAGCCACTCTTCCTATAATGCTGCATGGGGTTATCACAATGTAAATAAGGCACTCAGCACGTAGCTTTGTTGAATGCCATAATAATTGGATATGACCCACTGATCTAGCCAATTCAGATCCATCCGCAAACAAATGAACACTCCCCATTATCATCTCCCATCTTCAGATAAGTGAAAACCCAATTTTGGAGACATTTGCTTAATGTAGGAATAGTTACATCATGTAAAATCTATTATGATGGACTAAGGTCTTTCACTGTGACTAAGTCACCTCTTCAGGCATATTCTCACTTGCTATTCATTCAAGTGAACTATGACACTAGTGGCAAATAGCAGCAATGCAGGAAAACACTCACAAAAATTTTCCATTGTTTCTTGATCCAGTGAGGATACGCTGCTCTGACTCCTCCCGAGAGATCCTGCCATGGAACCAAGGCATCTTCTCATGGGCTGTAGTGGCAATCAGTTTCTCCAGCTGAGGCTTTTGGCTAATGATAGCTTGTTCAAGAGCATGACCCTGGAGTGATAAAACAACGGGACATTCTAACTGTCTTCTGCAATAGAAAATATACAGATATAATCCCAATACTGTATTGCTTTTGGGACACCTAAAACATGCATGTATTTTTTTTTTATGTGAAGAAAAATAGTAGTTGTTACACAGACATTAAAAGATTTTTCCTTTATTTCTGGGAAAGAAATTAGTAACTTAATACATCAGTATCTCAACTGAAAAGATAGTCCGATATAGCTAGACATATTTAACGACCCTGAGATGTCAAACTGTATCTCTGAGAGTGTCATCCAAACACTGCTCAAAATTTGGCAGCCTGGTGCCATGACCTCTGTTCTGGGGAGCCTGCTCCATGCCTATCACCTCTGGTGAAGAGCCTTTTTTCAATACCCAACCAGACCCTCCCCAGATGCAGCTCCATGCCGTTCCCTTGGTGGGTCCTGCTGCTGTTATCAGAGAGCAGAGATTAGCACCTGCCCTTATATTCCCTTAGAGAGGAAGCTCTAGACTGCGCCGAGGTCCACTTTATGGCAAATTCACCTGGATTTACCTGCAGATTCCATGTCTGTTTGACATACTCTCTGATGAGGTTCTCTTTTAAATCTTCAAAAGGCCCTGTTTTGGGCTCAATGCCTGGTGGTCGATTAAAAGATTTTCTCAGTAGACAGATAAGGCCATCTGCTTCCTCTGAATGATAGTTAATGAGTTCAGCAGGATTTGCATGTGATTTGCCTCCTGCAATAGCATATGTCCCACTCATCTCTCTCTCAATTGTGTAATGATGAACCTTCCTTCCATAGGCCAAGGATAAGGCAAAGCCTCCTAGGTAATTCCGGCTTTGGCGAAGCAGGTATAGTCCATCACTCATTCCTCCTTGCATCAGATATTCCTCAGCTTCCTCGCGTGTAATATTGCCAAAGAAGTAAGGCAGATGGTTAGCAGGGCTAGCCGTGTTGGAAGCCATGATTTTTTTTTTCTTTCCAAGTAGTCAATTAATGTTTAATGCCTGAAAAGAAAAAAGGAAACATGAGTATCACTAAAATTAATTAATGTGTTAGTGTTACCTTGAACAGCTTTCATCTCTAACTGCTTATACTGTAATAATGCAAAGGAACACTGACAATGAAAATACAGAAAAGAATGAAGTTCAGTATCTCTGAAGAATAGTGAAGACAATAGCTTAAATTCTTTTATTTTTAATTTAACAGTTAAAGAAATCTCTTATAATTATGTAATTCTAAAAAACACGCACAGTGTCTCTACAGAACTCTAGCTACAGGAGTACTGTTCTTGTCTCCTGTGTTCCCTTGAGTTACTTCAATCTTTGACACTGCCATCAGACAAACTTACTTTTATTAAACCCTAAGACACATTTACACTGCCTGGACAACTAGGTACTGTCCTATAGAAAAAGACCACTGTTTCTCTGTCATTACAAGATCACTGCATATCTGATATTCTTTTTTTCCAGTGTATGTACACTAAGAAAAATGTGTGTATACAAAGTACAATAACTAGGACATTAATGTAGAAAATAGATACTGGTTTTATTCATATTACTGTTACTCTGTCTTTCCATCTTCATTACTTTGAATAAGGACTGAATAAAGGCTGACAAAAGAATGAGAAGCTCAGCTGCTGTTTCGGTTGCTGTGCGGGATCTAGGTGCAGAAGCAGTACAGCCTTCACAAATAAAATGACAGGATTTTAGGGCAACGAGGCAGAAGTCCATGGAATCAGCATTTAAAAATGCAAGTATACATCAAGATCACTCAGCTTGCAGCTGACTGAAGTGCACAACTAAGTCATTTGAAAGCAAGAGAACTTTATGGAAAACCATGTAAGAAGGGAGGATCCCTGGTGCAACACTGCAACTGAGGAGTTGGCACCCTAAAAAAGAATCCTTTGTCACAGGGTGCTTCAGGCTGCCATCTTCCCTGGCAGCCCTGCTGCAAACAGGCTTGTGGCCTGCTCAGTTCATAGATGCATCATTAGCAAACTGTGGCCAATCTAATATTTCTTGCATGTGGAGCAAGAAACAGATGAGAAATACCTTTACTACTCTGAGTATGCAAGGTAGTTGCAGTGAGGGGAGCATGCAAGTCAACTGAACAAGAATCCCACAATATAGAAAACAATGCAGAGAAGTATAGATGGTGCAATCAAGACTGAGCCATATGTTTTGCAGATCTTCTGATTTTCTCTCCTTCCTGAATTTATATATTCATATATACATATATACATACCAGCTGGAGAACTACTACAGCCCTACAAAAAAGATTTGTATACAGCTTATTTATTAACTCTTGTGGTTTGCATCCAAAAATTACTAACTTAAGATCACTTTCTACATTCAATATAATATTTTCATCATTTTTGCTGATAAAATTTCCCTCTGCTTTGCCTTTTAAATCTCTACATTTTAGGCAGTCATGTTCTTAGTCTAAATTAGCTATCAATACATCTCTTCATTTATTCATTGCAAAATAAACCTGTAAGGAAAGAGGTGGAAAAGGACAGTAGCCAGTAAGTCACTACAGTCATTCTACAAAAAATACCATCTAAAGCGGCAATTACATTTGCACCAAATGAAGACTAAGAGGACTTCCATTCAATTAAATGCATTATTTCAGTAACTCATTGCAGGGCCAGAAGTTTGTAATCACTGACACGTGTCCCATTTGGATGTTCTTACTGGTATACTCCAGGACCCATATAGGAGCCAGTACCATTCAACATCTGCATTAATGAGAGGGACAGTGAGGCTACAAGTTCACACACAATACTAAACTGCAAGCTGTAGCAGATAAAACAGAGGATGCCAGTTGTGGGGACCCTGCAAGGGGTGGAGAGCTGAGCTGAGCGGAATTTGATTTATCTCAACAGGGAAAAATTCAAGGACTTGCACTTAGGGAGGAATAATGCCAAACACAAATATCCACTGTGAACTATCAGCCTGGAAAGCAGAAGAAAATAACCTTAAAATTGTTGTGGACTACAAAATAATCACGACCCAGCAAAGTGACTCTAGAACACCTGAAGAAAAATACCAACAGCAGCTTGAGGGAGGGAGCTGTTCTCTCTTCTCAGCACAAAATACCCTGCTGGAGTCCTGTGTGAAGTTCTAGGCTACTCAGTACAAGGTAGAGATGAACATAATGTAGAAAGTCCATTGGAAGACCTCTAAAATGAGGAAGAGGCTGGAGCATCTTCTCATAGGTAGGATGCAGAGAGAGCTCAGGCTGTTCAGCTGAGAGACGGCTCGGGGCATATCTCATCAAGGTGTAAAGATATCTGAAGAGAGATTGTCAAGATAATGGAACTAAGCTACTTCTTGTATCCACTGAGATGAGGCAGAAACAGAGAATGTTCCTCCCTATCATTAGGAAACATCCATGCTGTAAGAGTGGCTAGGAACCAAAACAGGTTGCCAAGGCAGGCCTTGTACATGGCAGCTCTTCCTCTAGGGAATGGATGTCCAACAGATCGGCTTGCCTGAGCTGAATAAAGAAGTACTGCCTTGGGCACTCCAAAAGTAGCGTCCCCTATATATTTCCATGAAAACAACATGTACAAAGAGCACAATAACACTATTTGATAGAGCAAATTCTCAGCTACAAAACACTGTTTTTCCAAATAATCACCACCATTAGCAGAGCATTTTCAACAGCAATGAACAAAGCCTACATGCGATGATTGCAAAAATACACACCGGAGGAGGTGAACCAGTGTCACTGTCGTCACTGTTGAAACGAACCACCCACCCCATCACTACACTCACATTCACTGTTTGGTCTCTATAAACATTCAACAAGCATCAATGGATGTAAAGGAGTGCTATTATTTCTACATGGAGGAATGCAGTGGCACACTTATCCCTTATGCACACTTGAGTATCAATACCATTTACTCCAACATCACCTTTGCTGCCGTATGTTCTGTGGGAATGGAAGCAGTTGATGCCCCATACACGCCAGTATGCAGAAAGCATTTTGACAGTGTCTTCATTAATGTGCTTAACCTCTTGGTTGGCCTTGAAGTGCTTAAGCAACTGAACTTGGAGATCTTTGAAAGGCCCTTGCAACCAATCTCTTCTGTTTATAAGATAAGGAATATAGCAGCTTTGTACCCAGAAGACTTCTGCAGGGGATTTCACTACCTAAATCTACTAGCACCATCATTAAGTACCCTATGGGATTACCAGTCTATGACAAGTTTTGTGTTGTCTTGAGTCTGAATGTAAGTGGCCTTGCTGTCATCTCTTTCAGCTTAAGAGAAAATGCTTGCTTCAAAATGCATGCTGAACAGGTGACACTTCATCTACCAGCTTTAGAGTAAAACAGCATTAATCTCCCCCTTTTTAACCAACCACAGGAACACTTATAAAACCTGTATCTACTGGAAATATTTTACTTTGGATTTGCTTTCTAGAGTCACTTTCATCTACTGAAGATGGTTAGGTAGATATTTTATCAACACTGAAACATGGCAGAAAGGCCTTAATTTGTGCAAAATTGCATCTGACAGTCTGGTATCATCTGGTGACTCCAGGCTGTATAGCTACTGAAATATTTTCTGCTGCCGTCTGTTATGTGTAATGGAATATTGGTGGGAGGGTTCAGCTCTACTGTCTCACCTCCACCACCACCTGCCTCTGATGTCACGGGCCAACACAATAAAATAGAAGGCATTACTTTTTGAACAACTCTTGTATGCTGATTTACAGAATTAAGCAACAGAACTTACTCCTTACGTATTTTTTTAAGTAAAAAAAAACAGAGAGCAACAGAACCATAAAGCTCGTTTGACCTCATTTTTGTGAAACTAATGCATCAGCCTTGTTTGATGGCAGTGGCTGCCACTCTTTGTGAGCTCTCGAGGTGTGCATCAGAGACCTGTGATGAAATTTTACCCTCCCTGCACTTCATCCTTGAAAACATCTGTTTACAAACATATGTACCTCCCAGAAGCAGTGACATGACTAAGCAACTGTGAAGCGAGGGATATTTCTCTCAGGTAATGCAGGGCTTATAAAGATCTAGTAGGGAGAGACAATCTGATTTTTGAGCCGAATGTCTGATTGCAACTCCACACATTCCGTTTGAAAATGTGTAGATAATGTGTGACTGAAATACGATGCTAACTGGAAATGGAGTTGCAAATAAAAAGAAATTGATGATTTTTTTTGGCAAAACCTGTTCTCAAATTCCTTTATCAAAATACAAAGCACAGCTGCACTGTCCACAGGACTGTGGTTACCCAATGTATCAAAATGCATACAATTATGCTGATGCTTTGCTACTGAATTTATTCAACTCTGTCATCTTAAGCGATCTCCCTCTGACTTTCCTAGGAGTGAGTCCTCCTACCCTGGCAGCCCTCACAGGGGATGAACCAGGGCCCTCCAATGGGGCTGAGGAGGTTTTCAGGGCAGAGACTCAACAGGTCTGAAGATGACAAGGTTGCGAGAAGATAACAGTGTCTGATGAGGCGGGCTTTCCACTTTTTGAGTGCTTGCCCTCATGGCTGGGCAACGTCTAGCAGCTGGCCCTGAGACCACTGAGATTTCACAAGAAATTGAATGCCATGGCCTCAGAGCTTTTCTGCAGTCACAGGTGCTGTCCCAGGCATTTTGTCCAGGGCTTCTGTGGCCACACAAGCAAGTTGTGCAGGTTAGAGCAGGCCCGTGGGCTTGTGCTCTGTGGAGAGCAGCATTTCTGGGCGCTGAGCAGAAGCAACCACTTCCAGTGCTCCTCTCCTTAATGTCTGGCTGTCAGGTGCTGTGGGCCCTACACAATGGGGAGAACTGTCCCTTCCCAGTGCTGACAAAAAAAAGCCTGGGCAGGGATCCAGTTAAAAAAAAAAAGCCAAAAGCTTTTTTGGGGAGCCAAAAGCTATTTCTGAATACTTCAGGATAAACTAAGCTGAGTTAACTTTAATACACGAAGATCTTCCCTGTTCTTGTTTCATTTAAAGCATCTGCAGAAAAGCAAAAAGTAAAACCTTTTTATATACTGTGGTGACTACCACTGCTTCTAGATAGAGCTTTAAAATGAACTTATAAAGTCAGTGAGAACACATAAAACAAAAACTAGCGTCTACTTGCAAGAACTGTAAAAATAACTGGTACTGCAAGACCAATGGCCTGGCTATTTTCAGGTTCAGTCATAGTGACATTAAGGATGTCAGTATAGCAAATTTCTAGATGAAATATGCTTTTTTTATGGAAGACTGCTACAGAGAAAGACTGCTACAACAGAACAGTTATGAAAAAAAAAGCACAGTAAAACCAAGACTCATCAAGGTGTAACTAAACTTTCTCTAAAAATGACTCTAAAATCTTTTTTCAAGGTTCACTACTGTCAATTGTTTTTCATAAGCTCACCAAAAAAAGCAGATCTACCAGAACATTTTATCAATAACAGTATTTAAATAAAACAGGAATGTTAAAAAAAAAAATAAAGAACTGCAGTCCTGATCACAGATTTGTTGATATTGTGGATTTGTTTTACCAGCGTAACAGAACAAGACTGGTTTCTTTCAGAAGGATGAGGCCTTCAGCATGTATGATCTGCATAATCCCTAACTTAGTTTAGATTTCTTGGGATTTTTTTTAGCATCAATTGATAAACAAGACATCCCTCTGAAAAAAACATCATTTCCAGAAGGAAGTCATTATTAAAAAGAAGACAGAACAAAAGAAATAACTCCTCTCCCCTCCCCTCCTTTATCCTCTCTTCCTTCTTCCTCTCTCCTCTTTCTTTTTGAGGGTGAGAGGGAGGGATGATCTGATACTAGCTTACACAGCTTGACTATTATCATTAAGGATTGGTTTCTTAAACAAAATTACTGAATATTCTTCTAACTTGGACCTAGATCAAAGGAAAGGTTTTCCAGAAATAGTTTTCACCAGCACTGAGGCTAGAAAGGCAACCTATGTAGAAAAATGCACCTACTACCAATTATCATGTCAGTGAACAAGCAATCCAGTCTCCTAAGGGGCAAGAATCCCTTTTAGCTAGCGAACAATCACTTGGAAGAACTGCCACCTCACTTCTGACAAAAATGCTTGAGAAATGCAGAGAGATAAGAGCCCTCTCCTTCCTCTTCTGGAGGAAGCTATTTGCAGCACCTGGACCAGTGAAATACTCTTGTTTATCACTCTGAGCAGAGAAAATGCACTTGGGCCAACCTGCAGTGCTTCCCTAGTTCTCCCAAGCTGGGAAAAGAAACAGTTTGTAGTCAGGCTTCTTCATTCGTGGTGTGCACTGTCAATGGTTACACTGCCAACCAGTCCAGAGTGGTGTTTACTACAACAGGCTACCAAAACACTGCATCCTTTGCAGAAGGAAGGCTTCAGTGGATTTGAGTGCACTCTTCCCCTTCTTCTGCACACAGGAGACCCTGCTGCACCAGCTCAACTTCTGTTATGCTCACTGGATGGAGACAGTTCAGCCAACTTGAACAGCAGGTGGTTTCTTTGTGAAATCTGAAGACAAAATATTCACCCACTGTCACCTGCCTCGCTGTTCGCTCTGGTTCTGGGGCTGTCCTGATGTGCACACAACAAGAATTGGTCGTAACAGTGTTTTTCCTCTTGACGTGCATCATTTTAAATAAAACATAATACTCAGAAGTTTGCACAATGATTCCCTAATTCAGAAGGGAATTAATTGGATAAAAGGGAATTGAAATCCAATTTCCAAATATAATCCTTATTTAAACATCTACTTGGCTTTACCAACTTCTGAACAAAATACCACGAAAATCATATGTGTTCTTTGAAAAGCAGATGTAAAGTCTAACACTCTATGTCAGAGATAGGTTGCATTAATGTTGCTTTCTGTACTTTTATTCTTCATGTTTCAGATACTGGTGACCTTCACCTTGCAACAGCTGTTTTTGTTTTTACACACAGTGAACTGGTTTTCTTGATTCAACTTATCAAATTTGGGCTGACTTTCCCAGAGATGGAACTAATCCATAAACACGTTTCAAACACTTAATACCTTGCTTTTTTATGTTCTTTTCAAACAAAACATCAGAAAATGTTTTTCAGTTAATATTTTCCTGTACCAGATTTTTTGAAGAGCTTGAAAAGAAAAAAAGTCTTTGTAGCAGATTTCCAGTCCCAAATAAAGAAACTAAAATTTTATTCAGCCCTACCAAAAATAAAGTTTTTGGTTTTGCTTTTTTTTTTTTTAAAAAAAGACACTTTTAAGCTAAGGTTAACTCCTCTGAAATTTGTAGTTCTGAAATCTGAACTACTATTTTTAAAAGCAGAACTTCACACTCAGTGATCAGCAGCAGCACCCATTTTATCACTCTACCTCTGGCATCTCACAGTCTTAATTTTGCACTCAGATACCCCAGCCTTAACTAAAAGAAAATGCACTGGATTTTTTTGTGTTCTACAGGCTGTGGACTTATTAAAAAACAAAACAAAACAAAACAAAAAAAACCACATGTCTATATTTTTATTTTCCTACTAGTTCATTATCTTGTCCAAAGAAAGGGAAAGAAATAAGAAAAAGACTATCTAGGAGGGTGGGTGTAGCACAGTTGTGGCTGATGTATTCAGTGGCGAGCCCTGGATCGGATCTTTCACTCATTTTACTGAATCTGTTGCTTAACCCAATAATTTTAAAGTATTTATTTTAAAAAATAGACAAGCTCTGTTTTTATTTAATTTACAACGTAAAAGATATTTAAATAATTTTACACCCATTTTCTTTGTATATATTCTCTGCAGCTCCAAGCACAGCTGTGATTCTTACAACTGCAGCTCTATCTTCAGCCTAGGATTTACTCCATGGATTTACAAGGCTGAATTTATATACAGTACTATAGTCCTACTTTTTTTACAAAAGCTTTTAGCACTTCTGAGTTTACCTCTACTGAGAATCAACTCTGAAAGATTCCTTGTATTATCTCCTTGCATTTTGGAAGATAGAAAAGCTGCTGCACATATTTGGAGTTATCCATTCAAGACACCTAGCATTCCATATTTCTTCTGAGGAACACTGTCCCAGAGCAGATTAGGGCAAAGCAGGAAGAAAGGCAGGATAATCCTTGCTGTTCAAATTAATACATTCCACCATCAGCTAGTTACAAACGAGCAGAGAAACCACACAAGGTAATGCTCTGTACATTTCTGCATACTGGCTATTTAAGTTCTAATTCTTATTAAATTTGAAGTTGTTCTGTTACCTGGTACAGAGAGAAGGTAGATACTGAGGAGTCCAGATACAAGATAAAGATTGAGACCCAACTGATATTAAAATATTTTCCCCTTTCTTTCCTTTCAACAAATTCATTTAAAGAAGTAGTCACTTAGTCATTGTACATACAGAGACAGGAAATACTGAACTAATCTTGCCTTTGGAATGTAAAGATAAAGATACATACTTTTGTTTTACTTCTTTAAGGCAGATATCGAATGTTAATAATTATCAATTATCCTTTCCTAGTATTCCACTCTTTTATTGCAAATATTAGGAACATTTCCCTGTTAAAACATTCCTAGAAATGACAAATAAAATGTCAGAAAACAAAGCTGTTTCCCTATAATAAAATGTTATTTTCCCCAAATTAGAAAGTAAGATGATCCTGCAAATGCTTGCAATGTGAGAAGTTTTCGCTCTTATGACTGAACTGCATTTCTCATGTTCACAAGATTATCTTGAGCTTTTAAAGAGGACCACTGTGCTCGGACTGAAGACGTGCACAGGCTGAATGGCGCAAGTACACTCACCCCAATGCGGAAGCTCACACAAGCACACAATCATCTTGAAGTACAAAAGAAACTATTTTAAATAGCTCACTGGAAGGATCTTTCTATAACTGTTACTCACTCAATGCAGAGATATGCATTGTATTCCTTGTAATTACGATACAAAACCATACATGTTCCCCTTTTCAGCCATTTTATCCTGGAGCTAAACAAGCAACTGATGTGCACAAAACAGATATTGAACCACTGATCCAAGAGTCTGTAAAGCTAAAAAATGGACAACACAATCTAATATCTTTCTTCCATGGATACAGACACAAACACAATTGCTGACAGTCACAATATTCTAACTAGGAATGCCAGACGATTACTGCTTTTTTTCCTAAATATCGCATAATGAAAAAGCATAAGGAATGAAAAAAGAATCAAAATTTATTATTAAAAAAAAAACAACCATGACTGAAATCCCATGAACTCTGTACACAACATACATTTCAGCAGTGAAATGTCTCTGCATGTCTGCTCATGTCTCTGTTATAACACATGCAAAAAAAAAAAAAAAAAAAAAAAGATGGAAGTTACAGTAACATGTCTATGTTATTTTTTTTGTTATTACTATCTTCAAGGGTGCTTAAATCCAGCTTTTAATTTTACCATCAGTGTTCTAAAATGAAGTTTACTTTTCAACATAACCTGCTAGCTCCTTCTAAAATCGAATTTCTGCTTTTGTCTAGCTGCAACTTCAGATCTAATTCTGCTCTTCTTTCAGGATCATAACATGAAAATGGAAGAGTAGCACTGTTCACCATTGATTTTATGAACTTAATACTTTCTAAAAGCAGCAAACCTAGAACACTTCAACAG
This sequence comes from Phasianus colchicus, assembly GCF_987193195.1. Classification (NCBI taxonomy): domain Eukaryota; kingdom Metazoa; phylum Chordata; class Aves; order Galliformes; family Phasianidae; genus Phasianus; species Phasianus colchicus. The sequence continues at coordinate 48,007,492 of NC_143476.1, forward strand.
TATTTCTCTTGGGTTTTGCAATTATTTCACGTACATATGAAATCTGAAGCAATTACTTACATTTTGGGGCATTTTCAGTGATTCCAACCTTTTAGTTCAATGCCTTTACCAAACTATAACATTTCTCCCCCACAGGAAAACTGTCAGAAATATAGAACATTCAAACTTCCTTATTTGTCTCTATCACTGACTGTTCAAAAGAGGGATGAAAAAAAGTCACAGTTCCTCTAACTAGGCTGCCTCAACGTATTCTGCTCTGTTTCAGCTCATGGCGTCCAAGCATGTAGTAGTGCACAGCTTTAGAGGCTGGTACTCACTTGTACCTGATAGCTGTGCCTGCAGATTAAGCTGCAGATTCAGCCTAAAGAATCAAGAAATCAAAATTTGTTTGGATAAAGAGAGTATGAAAGCAGCTCAACAGAAAAGAACATCACAAAAGTTACAAGCAGTTTATTCCCTTAGAAGGGATAATTTTGTTTTAAAATGGAATTACTCTGCAATATTTCATGTAATCTGGCCAAACTGTGACTCCACCACCTCTGGTGGGGTCAGTGTCAACCAACAAAAGCAGCGTTCAGCTCTGCCCAGGATAGCATCACTTTACACCCTAACCTGATGAGCCCTAGCACTAAGTGCACGTAGTACAAAGCTAAAGAAGAAAGCACTGGCCAACACTGAAATGATCAGCAGCAAGTCAGCCATCACATCCTTAGTACTGACTTTCAACACTTCTATCAATACTCTGTGGTTGTTTTGTCAAAAACAAAATCAAAAGTTGGATAAGCCCTTTTTTAAAGCCGCTTTCCCAGGTGTCAAAACTTCGATGTATTATGCGCCTTTCAGAAGTCAGGTAATCGCTTACTTTAACGTAAATTTTGTTCTGTTAAAAATTTACCACCACAACACATCGAAACATAACTAAATCTATATATTTTTTGGTATTTAAGTTCCATATTCTAGTTCCTCAAATGCCGGGCTAACGATATTATTACAGAACGACGGAACGTTCCAGCTTGCTTCCAGATTGGTGCATTCGCTCGCCGCGTATAGCCAGCCACTCCTTTCCCGCCGCTCTGCCGCTCCCTGCATCCCGCTCTCGTTCCCGGAGGCGGCCGGCAGACCCCGGCCCACCCTGCTCGCTTCCAGCAAGCGCGGCCCCCGCCCGGCGTGGCCCCCACTCACCACTGCCGCGGCTCCTCCGCTCACCGCCTACTGCCGCCCACCGGCGGCTCCTGCCACTCCCCGGAGCAAGCAGGGCGGCGCGGCTCCGCCAAGAGTGGAGCTGTACCCCAAGCTAGGCGTTGCGGGAGCCGCCGCTTCCTCGTTTTCTCTCGCAGCCGCGGCCACTTCCTCAACGAAGTGTCGGCGCTCTGCCCCCCTCCCTCGGAGCAATTCCGGCCCCCGGTCCGCCAGACCGTCCGTCGAAAAGGGCGCGCGGTGTGGGACCAGCGGCGCCCCGAAGTGCGGGTCGCTGCGTCCGGTGGTGTGAGGTGAACGTGGGGCTGCTCAGCAGCGCGAGTGGGAAAGCAAAGGCGGCAAGCGTGGCCGTCTCTTGGGACAAAAGGAATAGACCCACTCATTGTCAACGCTGAAATTCGATCTATTTCGGTGCTTTTGTGTTTTGGTGAGAACATTACTTCGGGAGGGGAAAAACGGTTTGTATTTGAAACAACGTCGGGTCTTCGTGCTGTATTTCAGTCAAAAATATATTTCGGTCAGAAATACGGTATCACCTAGCTTTGCAGCAGCTGCTGGTGCGGAAGAGACTACACCGGCTCCATGCACAGAGCTGAAGAAAACCCCCACTCCAGGGCTCCACAGAGCAGGGAGTCAGCTCCCGCCGCAGGTGTCTGCACAGCCAACAGGCGGCAACAGCTTTCGCCAGGACGCGCTGCTCCCTGACACCGAGCGGCACTTCAGGCGCACCCGCAGCCACAGCGTCTCCTCCCGCCATGGTCGCTGCGTGACGGTGCTGTGTCCCGTGATGGACAGCGCTGGCGGGAGGCGAGTTCTGTTTCCTGCTCCGTTGCAGTAAACGATTGCTGCAGTGAGTGGGCCCGCTTATTGTAAGAAAGAGGTGCTGCGAGGAAGTACTGGCTCTCCTTGCACATCCATTATACTAAACGGAGCAGCCAAAGGGCAAAAGCCTCATGTTTCACCAGTTAAGAGGGTCCCTTCTTTTGGTTTGATTGCTACAGTGCAGATACATTTCTGAATTGGCATTGCCTATGCATTGGAACAAGGCAAAGAATTAAAAAACCTTGAATGTCTTTTGATGGCAGAGCTGTTTTCCTAAAACCATCCAAAAGTAGAGCACAAGCTACGGGAAATGGCTTTTGGAAAGTCATTACTGTGCTATGAACAAGATTTCAAGCAGAAGATTAATCTTAAATTGAAAAAATGACTCTAAATTATATGCAAGCAAGAGTAATTGACCTGGTAAGTGTGGAGTTAACTTTCTGCAGCAGCTGATATGATGCCTATCCGGGATTTTGAGTAGTAGAGTATGAGTAACACATTTTCTTTGCTGCTGGGCACTGCTGCTCAGTGGTGAGGCTTCCTGTGTTTTGCACTCTGCCCCAGTCCTCACCATGTAAGCAAGCAATAGGCAAGATGGAAGGGGATGCTGATGGGACAGGCTCCAGCAGAGGGAGCAGAGGGAGAGTTATACCACAGCCAGAATCAACGTTGGGATAGATGTAAAAAGGCAGGAGCTAGTGCTGTCGTCCTGCTCACAGACCACCTGAGCATCATTTGCCTCATGGAGGAGGTGAGTCGATGCATCGATAGGATCTTCTCCCTTCATTCACTTGTTCCTATCTCGATACACGTTTTCTTGCTTTGCCCCTTCCAATTCTCTTCACCATCTGCTGTGCAGGGGAAATTCAGCAAGTGGTTGTGTGGGTGCTTGTCTGCTGGTCAGGATTAATTCAAAGCAGAAGTCAGGGAAGTAAATATTTTGTAATGCTGTGTGAAATAATTGTTACAGAGTCCTGCTACCTTATTTTTTTGGTAGGGGGTTCACAATATTGTAAGATATTATTTTATGTGTTATCATTATGAACCTTTTCAGTAATGTGTGGCTGTGCTCTTTAGGAGACCTATAACTAATAAATCAATTCTTCTAATTAATGTCTTGGAGGGAATTAACATCTGGCAAAATCAGGCAGATTATGTTCTCTAAAGATACATAAAGATACAAGAGATTTGTGGAATCTCTTCCCCAGTGTGAATTCCTACAGTAGAAACCAATAGTTTGTCCATAGCCTCCCGCTACCTGTTCCATATAATAACTCCAGTAATTTATTTGTAATCCTCCATAGTTTTTGTAAGCATGTGAGTGATGCTTCAAATGCTTACCTTATTACAAACATGATTTGAAAGACATCTGTTTTCAGAAGATAATGCAGTTTTCCTTAAGACCAGGATACATGTAGTATAGGACTTTGCAGCAACACAACTATTTACATATCAGCGAGTGTGAGTAGGAGAGGAAACAGGCGGATCCTGGCTGTAATGCCATGATTCTGGTGAAACAAAGCTGATGTCCTGTTGGTAGTGTGTTATAGACCACTTAATCTTTGTTAAGAGACAGATGAAGCATTCTGTGAGCAGCTGGCAGAAAGTCACGCCATTGCTAGAGCTTGTTTTGGGAGACTTCAGCTAGTCTGACATTTGTGGGAAAAACAATGACCACAAAATGATTGAGATCTCAAATCTTGGTGAAATGTGGGAGCAAGTGAGCAAAACTTGGACTTCTGGAGGTGTACTTTGGACTGTTTAGGACATTGGTTCATTAGGGCTCTTGGGATATGGTTCTGAGGAGTCCAGAAGGCTGGGCATACCTCAGGAATGAAACCTGAAAGGCACAGGAACAAGCCATCCCTATGAGCTGTAAGATGAACTGGTGGGAAAGAAGACCAAGGTGGCAGAACAGGTAACTTTCACTGAGACCTGGGGAAAAAAAAAAGATAGTTCACTGCGTTTGGAAGAGTGACCTGCAGCTTGGAAACAAGTACGAGGATGTTGCTAGGATATGCAAAGAGAAAATTAGAAATGCAAAAACCCAGCTGTAAATTAATCTACATGTTAACATTGTCTAAGGTAACAAAAAGTGTTTTTTTTACACGTATATTAACAGCAAGGGAAAGGTCAAGAGGAATCATCAACCTTTATTAGATGGAGTGGGAAATGTTTCCTTATCCATCAAAAAGGCAGAAATGATTAATGCACTCTTCATTTTGTCTTTAGTTGTCAAATAGTTATCCTCAGCATACTTAGTCACCTGAGCTAAAAGATATGAATGGGGGACAGTAAAACTCCCTAATAATTCAGGAGGAAACAGCAACCTGCCACTGGCAGATTAAGTTGCCAAGCTGCTGTCCATCATATTTGAAAGGTCATGGCAATCTGGTGAAGTTCTCACTAATGGGAAAAAGGGGAAGCATAACCTCTATCTTCAAGAAGGAAAAAAAAGGCCAGTCAGTCTCACCTCTGTGCCTGCCAAGATCATGGAGCAGATCCTCCTGAAGAGGATCTACTGAGGCACATGGAAAATAAAGATGAGGTGGTCAGTGGTAACCAACATGGCTTCACCAAGGGCCAATCACACCTGACAAATTTGATGGCCTTTTATGATGGAGTTTCAGCATCAGTGGATAAAGGAAGAGCAAAAAATGTCATCTACCTGACCCTGTGCAAAGCTTTTAACACTCCCACATGACATCCTGGTTGCTAAATTGGAAAAAAATGGATTTGATGAACATACTTCATGCTGGATAAGGAATTGGTTGAGTGGTTGCACTCAGAGATGCAGACAATGGCTCAGTGTCCAAATGGAGACCGATGATGGGTGGCTTTCCTCAGAGATTGGTGCTGGGCCTGTTGCTGTGTAAGAACTTTGTAGGAGACATGGGATCAGGTACCCTTAGCAAGTTTGCAGATGACACCAAGCTGAATAGTGCAGTTGACATCTTAGAGGGAAGAGGATGCTATTCAGAGGGACCTGAAAAGGCTTGAGGGGTGGACTGATGCCAACCTCTTGAAGTTTAACGAAGCACAGTGCAAGGTCCTGCACCCAGGTCGGGGCAATCCCAAGCAAGACCAAGTGCCAGCTCCACCAGTTTCACCACAGCAACCCCATGAAGCATCAATGAATGTCAGTCAGTATGATTTTTTCTGCACGGAGGAATTCAGTGATGTGCTTTTGCTTTGTACATGCTTCCATGTGAGGTGCCATTTTGTCAGACTGTTCCTCTGCTGTCATCTGTCACAGGGCAAGAAAATGTGATAATATAGGTGGGAATGTTCAAACTGTATTGCTGTACCACTATTCCACTAATACCTGCCTCTGACATCAAGTGCTATATAATAAAATATATAGTATATTATATATAATCAAACAGGAGGAATTACTTTTGGAGCAGCCTTCATATGTACCACAGACAGACAATCTCATCTGAGGTTCAAACTGCAATTCTTGTTACTTTCCCATACCTGCAGCTAAAAGTCAAAAATGTCAAAAATAGAAGCAATTAATGACAATAAGATAGGCCTCCCTGTGTGCACAAAGAGAAGAATGCAGAAGTGACTCATTTTGCCTAAGGAATAGGAAGTTTTACACAGTTCTGTCATGATTTAGAAAAAAGAAAAAAAAAAAAAAGTGTGCTATTTTGGAGTTACTTATTATCTATTTCATTTTAATTTTGAAGAAAGCCGTAATTCAGTTTTAGCTCAATAGTAGTTAACAATAGTGTAAAAAATTAAAAGTTGGTTGCCTGAAAGCAAAATTGTTACATAAAAACAAATTTCCTATATTACATTTGAGAAGAACTCTGTACAAAATTTTGCCGCATAGGTTGCATGCACCAGATGCTATTGACATCTTGGGATAACTGCTCATTCTCCAAGTCAAAATGCATCACCTCCAGTGTGCTCTTCCCCTCTTCTGCTGTTTACTGTTTCTGGAGTCCAGAATAAGGTTATTTTTTTAATGTACTGTGTAACAGTCCTACCATGTACCAGTTTTGAGACTCAACTGGTCATTGTACTCAGCATTTATATCATCTCCATACTTCAGGAGCCAATCTATTTTTCACTGTGCAAATCCATCTCAGTTATAACTATTTCGCTAATTTACTGTTTTAACTAGACAATGCCAGTAGCAATAATCTTTGCTATATGAAGTTAAGAGTAATAACCAGAAGATTCAGGGCCATCAAGATATTTTCTTTTTCAGGTAACACTAGATATAATGATACCTGGCATTATTGTAGCTATAATGGTTTTAAAAAAAAAAATGAACATGATAATGCTTCTAAGAGCCACATTTATCTCTTTTCCCAGATCCTTTTATGCTAGAACAAAAAATGGAGCATGCTCACCATGCATGTCTATTATAAAACTAATGAAAATTTTGCTTACTAGTCATGAAGAGTAATCTCAGGATGTATTCATTGTTTGTGAAAGATTATGATATGAGAAAAGATGAGACCTTCATTTTTTTAATTTAGATGGAGTAGTACAGGCTATGATTGTAGGTTGCCTAAGAAATTTACGTGATTACAAAATAAGTTGTTGTGTTAAAGTTAAGATATAGGCTTGTGTCAGTCCTGTTTTTGTGACTTCATATACCATATTCAGTGAGAGAAAACAGACATGGAGAGAGAAAGAGGTGTTTCTAATGTAAGCCTACTAGCCCCCCATAAAACTCCTGAACTTCTGTTTTTGATGTCAGAGGGTACAATTTTTTTCCGCATGGAGGAATTCAATGAACAATTCAACACCTTTGCTTCATTAACAAATCCATATCAGATGTCATTGTCAGACTGCCCTTTGGATGCCATCTGCTACATGGCAACAAAATGTAACAGAATATTGGTGAGAAGGTTCAATTTCTGCTGCTGTACTACCATCGTCTGCCTCCGGCACTGTCAACATAATTAAATAAGAGGCATTGCTGTTGGAGCAGCCCTCGTACTTGCAGGTATTATGAAGGTAAGTCAGTGCCAGACAAGCTTATGGGGCTTTTCTACAGTATTTCTCACAGATTCCATGCTCCAGAAATATTTTCGTTAGTTGTGTGCCTTGTGCCATATCTTTGTTGATGAACCCATCCCTTATCTCAGGACCAGGGAGCAGCTGAGAGAGAGACTGCAACAGTCAGTATGGATCCAGCTGCAGTTTCATTCTGGCTGCAACAGATGTAAACTGCTTCCTTAAGAGCCAGTTCATATCTTTGCACTGTGGTTTAGAACCACTTGTTTGCTTAGATACGGTGCTGGCACAGTTTGCTTTTATGTGCTTCACTTACTTAGAAGAAGATTTAGCAGCCATATTGCTTAAAACTAATAATCTAAGTTGGACCCACACTACTTCCTGAGTAAGCATAAATGGCATTTGCAACAGCAAGAAGTACTCCTTTTTGTAAGAAGCAGAGCGTGGTAAAACTCCACCTGTCATTTAATGAAGCTGGTTTGTAATTGTCACAGATTCTGGCTGAGGCACAGAAAGCAGATGTGCTATTTCTTGGATTACAGCTAGCACTGGGAATTAGATAACTGCATTCCTGCATCCCTGTACCTAAACTAACAAATCCTGTCAGATCTGAGCTGATACTGCATCCAAGCATCCCCTGTATATTTTTCCAACCAGCCTACATGGTTTCCTGACTCAGGATTCACTGTTTTGAATTTGGCAGCCTTTTTTACGATGCAAAATATTATCCATCTGCTCTTATAAACTGCTTTCCTTTTTTTTACAGTAAGAACAAATACTTCCTTAGTATCAAGAGTCCTCATAAATAGTTTAATTTTGATTTGTTTCCTCCTGCTGAGTAGCTGAGGCCTGCAGGCTGAAGCAATACTCCTGAGAAGCTGTAGTATCTTAAAAGGTAGAGAAATAACACTTTTCCATTTTTCATCCCATTTCTGAGACCTGATTTGGCACTGACTCTGCTTTTCCATAGGCTATCTCTGAAGTTCTCCATGAGAAGTACATAAGAACTACACTGAAAATTAAAGAGAAAAAAAAAAAAAAAAGAAAAAAAGATTATTCAGAATGCTTTGGACACCACTGGTAGAATTGGTTTGGGAATTTCTTCCTTAACCAGTTGCAGAAGTCTTAATGTGCCTTCCAGTCTGCAGGAGGATCGTGGCTGTGGTTGTCTGTATGAATATGCCATTTATACAAATACTTGTTTCCTGATTTTGGATATACAGTAGAATTTTAACAAAAATAAACTTGCCTTTCCAACAGCTTTAAAAATGTCTGTCAGGTATTGTGTCAAAAAGCATAGCGATGTCATAATCAGAGGTATCTACTCCTGAAGTTTTAGGTTGCTTTTCTGCATTTTATTTGATGCACAGTGTAGGAAAGACGCACACACAAAACAAAAACAACAACAACAACAAAAAACCAAACTGGTAGGGTCTTGTTTTTCTCTATGTTTCATATATGTACAAGTGCGCTTTTAAAAAGCTTTTAAAACAATCTTCAGTAGTGTATATGGAACTAAATCAGTATCAACTCAAACAAGGCACACACCTTCAGAATTATGCGAAGGCATGAAAAATAATTACATCAGCATCATAATTTTCCAGGTTGGTGCAAGAAGGGAAAGAGCCACATGGTCCTGGAAAGCCTTCAGAACTCCAGCAAAAAATTTTTAAAAATGTATAATGAAATATGGTATGGGCCAGCTAAGTATGGGCTGTCTTCTATGTTTTTCCTTCAGAATGTGGACATGGGAGGAATTCTCCTGCATGAATTCCTATCAGAATTGATGCAAATGTGAATGTAAAAATATTTGTAACTTTTTGAGAACTGAAACTGCTGGGGATTTCATAGGAAGCAGATAACAGGAAACAGAAATTAGTTCAATATTCAATTTATTTACATTGATTTTATTCAACAATGACTTCTTTAAGTCTAGTAGACCTCTTGGTTAATGGTGTCAGAAATATCCTTAATGCCTCTAATGTATGTTGGGTCTACTCACGATCATAGTCAAGCAAAACTCTCATGAAGCTTCACTGTGAAGCTGAATGAATGAGTTTTATATGTCAAGAATATCTGTCTATTTTATTAATGTAAATATGGTGTTTGAGATAAAAAGCAAAAATAGTAACTGAAGACTAGAACCCTTATAGTCAGGTACTGTATTGCAAACAGTACTCCTTGGAGTTGGAATGAGAAGCACTTATTTATGTCCAGCAACTTTAATCACTCATGAGTAATATCCCCTCTGATGTGTCGTGACTGTGGCACTTCTGACAGCATGTGAGCAGTAAAGAATAGAAGAATACTATATAATTACTATATAATACTACATAATATAATATATAATACTAAATATATAATGCTATGTTAGAAGCTTTTTTTTTTTTTTGGCTAATCTTATTTTTTTTTCTTTTGTAAAAATATGATGCGTTACACATAAAAATTAAAACCAAACAGTCTGAAATTTGGGCTTATTTGGACTTAGGGAGCCAGGCTTTTTTTGCCTCTCCTATTTAATAAGGCGGGGTATTTCTGATTGTGACCATATAAACTTTATATTCGGAATGTGTTGACCATATCAACTTTTCTGTATTTCACATTTTTCAAACCCAGATCATGAAAGAACATGTCTATATGCTATATTATTATCTTAACTTTATAAAGGGATGGGAACTGGTTTTCAGACTGGAGACAGAAATAGTTTGAAGGTGGATGAATTCAGATGTCCACTAATGTCTAGATAACACTCATATCTGTGTTATGGAGTCATGCTGGATCAGCATGAGAGCTGGGCTGATGTTCAGCATCTGAAGTGGGTCATTACTCTGGATCAAATATTGCATGTTTTAAAGCAGTGTAGAGCCCAGGATGCCGAAGCAAAATCTGTATCTAGTTTCTAAATGACTTAATCCCTAGATTATATTCAGTTATTTTTAAATCTTGTAATTTTTCAAAGAAATTAAAGGTAGCTTCATGGTTACTCTTTCTACCAACCTCACCAGTCAGACAAGAAAGATTCTTAAAGAGGTGATGATACATGAAGGAGATTGTGATTGCAAAATGACAGGTTGTGCACATCTGTGCTGCATCTGCTGTCCTTCGACTCCATTTTATAGAGGTGGTATTTCTCTTGCAATTCTAAGAGGTACTGTATTCTCACTGGATACTGTATGTTTATTCAGTTGTCATTTAGAGGTTTTTCCAAAACAAGGTAGAAGTGTGTATTTGTTATTCTTCCCTCCGTTTTTTAAATACCATTTCATTTCATGTCAGTTAAAGATAAATGGCTTTCCCTGCTTTGCTTATGCACCTTTTATAGTGTGCATCCATCTATTGCAAAATGATAACAGCCCAGATAGCTTGTGTAGCTAAGCCCACTACCTAGCTATATTAGGAGGAGATCAGGCAGCTGATTGTGAGAGATCAGGATTCATGAGATCCCTAAAATATGTGCAGGCTTCCTCATAAAAATTGGTAGAAGAAACAGCAGATTTTTGTTTGATTTTTATGGCATGGAGTCATCCTTTTTATTTTTATATTTTATTTTTTTTTTAATAATGACATATTTCAGTCAACTTTGAGGATTACCCTGTGTTAATAATAATTTTTAAAACTGTTAAGTGCCTCATTTTATGATATGGTTCTAAATTATTTTTTCTTGACTTTCCATTAACTCAGCTCATTCTTGGAAATCTGTGATGAGCACTGGTTTGCACATATTTATGGCCTCAGGTTGCCGCAGGGGAGATTCAAACTGGAGTTAGGAAATAATTCTCTGAGAGTGATCTGGTGCTGGAACAGACTGCCCAGGGTGGTACTGGAGTCAACACCCTTGGAGATGTTCAAGAAACATTTTGATGTTGTACTGAGAGACATGGTTCAATGGAAAATATTGTTGATAGGGAATGATTGAACTGGATAATCTTTTCCATTCTTGGTGATCCTATTATCTTATGATTCTGTATTCATGTGTATCTGTATTAATATAAGGCTAACTAGTTATGCCTGTAGGAATAGCTGATGTACTTTCTTAAATCCACACATGCATAGACGTTTGGACTTCCCAGCACCATCTGCTTGTTTCTGTTCTCTCCGGACACCAATAATAGATACTTAGTGTGTCATATCTGTAAGTCTTTTATGACAAAGAAATGGATTTTTTATTTTATTTTACTTTTTTAGTAAGGGGGCTGTCAGTGAAAGGATAGTATGTTTTTTTAAAAATGACTATATTGCATTAATGCATGTTCTGTCATTACTTTTGAAATTCTATCTCCTTTTTAGCACCATGTGCTGCATTAAAACAATTAATTTATTTTGTATTGAACACAATGAAGTACATAAAAAAGCTATGAGAGAACATCAAGTCTGTCGTTAGTGTGCTAAATGCTGAAGCATTTCATTCAGAAGTCCTTCATAAGATGGTAAGATAAGCTGACAAAATAAGTTTGATTTTTTTTTCTTCTTACTATTGTTTATATGGAACCATAGGAGTGTATGACATCTGGGGATTAATAAAGCATATCTTCCGCCTTGTGACTGTGAAACAAAACGTGACAAACAATAATGTAGCAATATCTGGGTAGATGTAAGATGAAAATAAAAACAAAAAAGAAAAAAGGCAGGAGACCTGACCTGAGGAGTTAACAACAGAAGAAAAGTGTCTGTAACAAAATGTCTTCTATGTGAGGACACATAAAAAATAATGCAGCAAGACAACATTGAGATATCAATGTTAATTCATCAAAATTAAGAAATGATAGAATTTACATCATGTTTGAAATATGAAGTCATCCTACTTGACTGCATATCTCTTGATATTGTATGGCCCATCTAGGGTCCCTGACACATGGCATGAGAGGGACACGCTTGCTCTGGCAGTGATTGGGTGGGCATGGTTCCACTGAAAGCCCTTTTTCTTTCCTCCTTTTCTTCTTTATGTACTGGAAGTGGTTGAGAGCTTTCAGAGAGTGCAGTGCTCAGCTTCAGTTCCAGCTTACTGCGCAGCACACTTTGTTGGAGAGCACTGAGAGAAAATGAAATACCAACAAGCTGCTTAGTAAATAATTGCCAACTCTCTTAGAAGCTGGTGGAAGCAGGGTTCTTGTGGAAAAATTAGTTTGTGTTTGTACAATTAGTGTGCATGTACTGTAAAGTGTAAACACAATGGAGTGTATTGAGGCTACATGAGTAGCTTCATTTAACTTGGAGTGTATTAAGGCTACATGAGTAGCTTCATTTAACTTGTGAGAACCTTAGTTTGCAAGTGTTATGGAGACTTCAGGCAGACTAAGAAAACCAAAGTTAGATATTAGAAGCTGATATCAGTTGCTCAAACATACTAGTATAGCTTCATCCCAAGGGCTACTTTTCAAGGATTTCATCACAGATGTGATGTGTGCTTCAAAGAACTTGAGATTGTCTTTAGTATAGTGCATCCGTCAGTTTTCTATGGCAAATTCAGCAGAATCTAATTTCCAGAGCTCAGTGAATTTATTTCACTGTAAAGGCTCCTCAGATCTGTACTGTTTTCTGTCTTTATTTGTTTCTGTAGTAAATTTTTTGTGAGACTTTCTTGGCTGATGGGATTAGTCATTCCCAATCCAGTGGTTTTAATCTGCCAGGCCATTCCCCAGGAAAATAACCTGAAAAGATCTCAACCACACTACACTGGTAGCATTACGCTTTTTGTGATTTTCTTCCATTATCATCATATATTTCAACAGTAGTTATTGTGGTGTCCTTAAATTCATTTTTTTTAAGAATGTAATTTTGAAATCTATACAAATTCTCAACAGTTAAGCTTTAGTCTAATATTATTCACAATATCAATGAATGTTTTCATTTTGCCTTAGTTTATCTGTTAAGATTTTTACAAATACGAACTTTAAATTCATATTTACTGGACTTCAATTGTTGATTTTCATAAAAAGTGTGCTAGGATATTTTTTAATCTGTATAGAAAAAAAGGGAGCTTAAGAGTTTGGCTAATCAATTTTAAGGAATTCTGGGAGAATCTACAGGTAAATTAATTGCAGAGGATTTCAAGGGTAATCTTACGCTGTGAGACTCGTTGGCTCAGATGGTCTCCTGTGAGTTTGCGTTCTTCAGCAAGCTAGCACAGCCTTTGCTGGCTGCTCTCACATTTTGGTGTTTAGACTTCCTCAGCACTGTGGCATCACTGACTTGTTTTGCATTGGTTCCTTCTCAGTAGCTCAGTTTAGTTGTCCAAATACAGCAGTTTATGCATGGTTTGTTTGACCAATTACGATTCAGATATGAGTACCATATCTCATACCAGAGATGAAAAGAGAATATAAGAACCAGCTTTCTTTGGAATGAAACAGAATGTTAATTTCTTGGACATTCTTGGGACATTGGTGATACCTGACATGACAAAAAGTAATATGTGGTAGACACCTGCTAGTTGACACTCATACTGAAAACACCCCCTCATTTCACAAACGCCACGGGTAAGTCATTAGGAGATGCTGAACATAGTTGAAGATTACAAAATGATGGTCTGGTGACCCATTTGGTATGAATTCATGAAATGTTCATTTTTCTCACATATTTGCATAGTCTCTGTTATGTACAAGTGTGAATTCCATTGAATGCAAAGTGTAAAAATTGGTATAATTTATTTCTCAGTGTTTTGAATCAAAATGGTGTACTGTGACCATGTGAAAGGCAATTTCAGTCTAGCTGTATGATTGAGTGTGTCAAGCCTGGAAGCAGCCTACTCAAGAAGAATAGTTTGATATGTTAGGATGCAAATTTACATTGTACAGCTCACACCCTGCATACATGTTAATCCACAATTCAAATAGAGGTCTAATTTCACATGTATTTCATAATCTGGAATAATATGTATATTTATACAGCTTGGATATCCAGACTACAAAAAAGGACAAAGTATTACTCTTTGCTGAAAGAATATTAATTTTATAGCAAAGTAAGTGTCTAATACAAGCAGGAAACTAAAACACAGGATGTTCCAAACAAACACAAGAAAAATCTTCTTTACTATAAGAGTGAAGTGACAGAGCACTGGAACAAGCTGTCCAGAGATGCTGTGGAGTCTCTTTCTCTGGAGATCATCACTCACCTGGATGCTTCTTCCCTGTGTGATCTGTAGGGACCCTGCTTTAGCAGGGGATTGGGCTCGGTAATCTCTAGAGGTCACTTCCATCCACTACAATTTCGTGATTCTGTAATTCTATACCTTATCTTCTGGTTTTCTCTCTCTCTTTCTCTCTGTAGACTATGGAGACAATTTAGGCTAGATGTCTAGCTTCTGTATGGCTGAAGTTATTTAAATGGGATGCCAGCTCAGAGCTGTGATACCTGTTTCATTGCAGTTGGATGAATACAAGCCTGACTGATGAACCTGAGGCAGAGCTATGTTAGCTATGGGGTTAGAAACTGGCACCCATGGACGTAATATTTAATAATTGGATAATACTTAATATTATAATATTTAATAATTGGATACACATTTTGACATATAGGTTACAGTTCTATATAGATTTCCAAAATCATGTCCTAGGTTAGATTTTTATATATAAATGTTCAAGGAAAGCCCAAAATAAAGGAACAAAAGATAATATTTTCTTGCACTAAAAATAAAATGTTGCTGATAAATATATGCTCTGAACATGAAGTTCCTAACAACTCCAAAATGATTTTTCAAATAACAAAGAAATTTTTGCTTACTTCTTGTTAGGGAAGGACAGTGGCTAAGATGAGAGAACTCTAACTTACGTAAATTAATAAACAGAGGTGTTATAATTACTTTCATTGAACTATGGAAACATTTGCCATTAATTATGTAACTTTGTATGTTCTGTTGATTACACACATTCATATAAATGACTCTGGACAATTGAGCTAACATTAAGGGTTTTCACACAGTCAATTTAGCTGTAAAGTAAGCATAGATATTAAGTTTTGTACAAGGTAATTCTCTTAGTATAGTTGTGAAATCAAGCACATAATCTAGTTTTGTTTCATTAGTAAAGAACAGCTAGCTTCTGTCCTTCTTTTATTTCTTTGCTTTTTAACATGAATAGGAAGATCAGTTAAGAATAGTAGCTTCCAAGATATTTGAAAAGAAAGACATCTGTATATGTTAGTACTCTGTTACTTAGAACAAGGATACTGTTTTTTAGAATAAGCCATAATGACTAAAAACAGCTGCTGTTAAACATAAGTAAATGAACTTTCACTGACCCTGAAAGATAGGAAAATGGATGAAGTGAATGGAGAGGGTTGTCTGTGGCAAGCAAATGGAACAGATTTAGAACAAGCTTTAGTCAAAATATCTCTGCAGAGATGACTTATGTGTATATCACTGTTTCTCATGTACAGGGGAAGATTCCTGTTCAGAGTATCACTGTACATGTCATGATAGCTACAGCTTTATAAAATAATCAGCAAGGTGCCAGGTTAACTGGTAAGCAAGTGATAAGTGATTGCTCTAAAGCAACATTCTGTTGTGTTCCTGTATGATTTCAGTGAGTTTTTAGTAAATAATTGCATATAGTACATATATATGCATATATAAAGGAGAACTAAGTAAAAAGTCAATTTCACCTGAATTCTGTGTTCACAAAAATGACCTTCCAGTTTCACCTCCTGATTTATGACTTCTTTAATGATTCTCAGTTTTGGAAGTTTATCTTCATTTGATTTATTCCTCCACAGTTATGTGCCACAGATGCTGCTGTGGTCACTACTCTTAGTTTGGAAAGCTCTACTTTCAAAAATGCAGTATCTGGCACCTAGAAGGTAGCTCTCACAGATACGACAGTTGTTTTTCTCCTAGAGCTTATTTTAGCCCACTGTTGCATGTACTCCATAAATTAATTATCTCCTCTGTGTGCATTAAGCATGTTCTGCTGTGTCTGTTAATGCTGTGGTTTAACCTGGCAGGCAGCTGCACAGTTGTACAGTGAACAAACTGCACAGCTGTTTGTTCACACCATATCATGAGATTGGAGAAAAAACTCATGGGTTGAGATAAAACCAATTTCATAGTACAGAAAAGGAGGGGAAAATAATATTGATGATAATCACAGAATCATAGAATGGCTTAGATTAGAAGGGACCTTAAAGCCCACCCAGTTCCAACCCCCTTCCAGTTGAGAAAGAAGGGACAACAACAAACAAACAGTGGAAATTCAAGAGAGCAAGAGAGAGATTTTGCAAAGATGGTACAAAAATCATAACATAGGTATGCCAACCTAAGTGCTTATGTGATTCACTTATCTGTGGTAGCTAACAGCAGTAGCCATTGGGTTTTATTAATTCAGTGCTGTAACTAGATGCGATGTGGACATAAACATCAAGCTCCTTTGCAATGGTGATATGCCTTGTGTTACATTCTAACGTAAATGAAAAGAGGGAGAGGGACAGGTAAAGATAAAAAAAGTGAGAGTCACCACCCTTCAATCTAGTGATGTCTTGGTACTCGGGATTGGTCCTCTGGTGGTGGGCATGCATCCAACATGACAGTCCTTTGCACTTATGCATTTACACTCTCCCTGCAAGGAGGAGTTCAGTCATTAGTTGTAAATGAGTCCAGGCTCTTAGGTGGTCTTCGGGTGTCCTCTAATGCTGGGATTGAAGAATGACCCTAGCCCCGTGCAAGTGCAGTTTAAGATCCAGAGTAATTCTGGAAGTGGGTCAGTGGATCAGAGGAGTTTCAGGGGCCAGGGAGCACTCTGTCCCACCCAAATAACTGCTAACTCACCTTCTTTGATGCACAGGCTAGTTTGACATAATTCTCCCTCCCCCACTTAGTTTGCCTGTTGTAATTCAACAGATCTGTGTATTATCACCAGATAAGAGAAGTGGTCCGGAAAAGCTTGGTCTTGCCTTCACAAGGCCCCTTATCTGTAAAGTGTGAAACCTCCTTTTTAGTTGTCTGTTGGGACATTAACCCTTTTGCTTCTCAGTTTCTTAATACAAACATTTGCTTTCTGTTGTACCATAAACACCTTCATATTTGCAAACCTTCAGGAAATGTTAGTTTATGTGTTTTTCAATTCCTGAAACTGTTCACTTGTGAACAGAAGTGTTTGATTGGCAGCATTTCACTAGTTTCAAATTCAGTTACGTCAGTTGTGTTTCACTGCTTGAAACAGAAAAAGACTAACATTTATTTCTTTGTTCTTACTTTTCTTCTTTTCACTTTGTCACTTTCTCTCACGGGATGAACAAAATGCAAGATCCTTATTGTTAGTTGTGTTTACTGGATACATTTTAGAAGTTGTATGAAGCTCTCTTTCAAACTGTTGGATTTTTGTATAGGTTGATCTGAGGAAATTGAATACGAAAAACACACACTACACAAATAACAGCAAGCAGTGCTGTGTGGCCAGTAGTCAGCACAGATTCAGAGGTCACTGTAGCTGAAAGTCTCAAAAAAGCAGCATGTGTTTAATGAGTAAACAAGGCATTGGGAATTTTGGCAAAATCTTTTGATTTAAATGTCTCAGATTTCCCTGCATTTTGACAGAGGTAGAGAACCAACAAGGTAGTTGTGAAGAGAAAGGGCTTTTTTTTTTTTTTTGGCTTTTCTTTTTTTTTTTTGCTTTGTTTCATTTTAGGGTTTTGTTGTTTTTTTCTTGTATGAGTCTGAATATACTGTGACATCATACTATAGAGATAGTGGATAGCTTTCTGACAGATACATTTGTTATAGGTTCTGTTACCTAAATGGAATGTCTCATTTTACAGACTTCAAGTGTTTGCTTGTTTCTTTGTTTGTTCATAAATGCAGACATGAATGCACAGAGAACAAGAGCTACATGATTTTAAAATACAGTCCACATAAACCAATGAAATTGCACGCGGACATGGAAATTACATTGCTGGATTTGACCTGTCTTAGAGTACAGTAATGCAAAAAGTAAGTCTGTTCTGAAAAACATAGAAATTGGTGGAATACCCAGCATGATCCCAGTTGGTGGCACACTACAGGTCATGTCAAACTTTGTAATTCAGAGAATTTTAAAAGAAACTCTGACTGTAGAAACACAAATGCCCACTCAACCTTCATTAGTCACTGCAGAATTATCAAATAGAGTAGTTTTTATACTTTGCTTTGTGACTTTTCTATGTTATCCATTCAAACTGTGGTCATCTCTGATTTTCTTCACTTTTTGCTCTGCCCATTAGAGACAGAATGCCACGGTATATGTTAAAAACATGATTTAACTTTTATTCTGGTTCTCTTTGTCCTTCAAAGGACAAAGTATTATATAAAATATATATCAAAGTACAAATGCATTATATAAAATATATATCAAAGTACAAATGCATTATATAAATATAAATATAAATATAAATATAAATATAAATATAAATATAAATATAAATATAAATATAAATATGGTACTTTTTGTTTGTTATTTCCATTCGATCTTCTGATTGACCTTTATCATATCTTTCTGTTCAGTACAGTAGGAACTTTCAGGAAGCTGAACATAAAACTCTACCACATTTGGAGTAATTTTATGTCTATCCTATGGCCATCTCTCCTTTTTATGTCACGTAGAAATCTGATTGCATTGAACAGATTTCTGACTAGAAGCTTCTGTTCATATTTGCTTAAAATCTGAGCACATTGAAAAGAAGTAGGTGAAGAATTTGCTTGTGTATTGTGATTAAGGTCTAGCTACCAATACTAATAATAGTAATGCTGAAAACTGCTTTGAATTATTCTGTCAATGTAAAGGGCTGAAACTGAATTGGTTGCTCCACTCTCTTTCACAGATGTTCTTCTGTGAAAAGTCAGTTGAAAGATCCTTGTACTGAAAAAAACACCCGAAGAAATAACAAGGCTAATTTATTTGCTTGGAATTGCAAGGCCAGGCTTGCAAGGCCAGGATTGATTGTGACAATAGGGAAAAAAGGTGAAAGGAGAGACTAAATGAGTACAGAATTAGCTAAAAGTAATCATTTGTGGGAGAGGATACAAATTGTTAAGCAAAAAAATCCAAACCACCAGAGGCTAAAGTTAATCTTACAAATACAGGAATTGTGATAAAAAGATTGTAAAATGACCAGAATTTTCCTGCCTGATTCTATGTCTTTTGAATAATGATGTATTCTTTCAAAGATCTAGTTATGTAACATATCTCATAGAATACATTATTGCCAGAGTCAACAATTTTAATACTACTGGTTTCAAGAGAGCCACAGTTAAAACTTAAACCTGCTGTGTATATTGCCCTTTTAATCCTTTCTTAGAGGATTAGAACTGAAGCAAATATCCTCCCTCATAAAATTTAGCAATTTTAAATATTTTTGAAATATTTATTTCAATATTTTAAGTTGTACTCCCTTAGTTGGACTATTTTTCAGGGTGAGGTATACTGAAATAGACTTTTAAAAAACTGCAGTGCCAGAGGATAGAGTAAGTTGCTATCATTGGCTAATCAGGCACTGTAGATCTGCAGAAAATGCAACAGATAGCCAAGTCTGATTTTTTTAACTTCAAAAAAAGATGTAATCGCAAATACGATATGAACCATTCTTTTAAGGTTTTTTTGGTGTCTGATGAGTGGGGAATCTATTTTGGTGACTGAATCCTGTCTCAGTATAGCCTTCTGTTCTGAATTTCCAGACAGACTTATGAACTTTAAAAAAAGACATTGGGAATCTCATTGAGAAACTCTTGCTTTCTAATTTCTGACATAAATGCCTGCATGTGGTATTTCTGAAAATTACTTAATAAGTAGTGCCAAAGGAGCAGATTAAAAAAAAAGTTAATATAGCTTGTGTTGAACCATAATGTTCAATTAAACTTATTCTAAGGATTCAAATAATGAGCAAAATGAGGCACCTCAGACCACAACGTCACAGTCAGCTATCCTGGAAGTAATGGGCTTTGTGTTTCACGCTTATTTTCTTTGTAATGGAACTAGGTTTACTACAGACTCCACCAGTGCATTAGGTCATATAGAGATTTCAATGAAGTGCTGATTGATACAGGATCTAGGAACATGTATTTCAAACATGCATGTCTTCTTCAGACTTACGTGTACTAATCACTAGTGCATACAGTCCTATTCAAAAGTGAGCAATGAAGATAAGGGCACTGGGCACAGGAAGGCAACTGTCGATAATATGAGGCCACAGTCTGGACATCCAGAGTATCTGTTGAAAGACAACAGCTGGTTAAAGACCAGAGTGCAATTCACAAGTTTCTTTGATCAGTCTAAATTTTGTTTGAACAGTGTAGCCTGTTATTTTGTTCACCCTATAAAAATATTTTTCATTGTTCTGGCCCTGTGGAAATGCCATGGTTGTCATATTTATTGGTAGTCCAAGTAAAGTTCACTGAAACCAAGATATTTTTAAAGAAGTATACAAATCTCAACAAAGATGCCTCTTACAATGAAAGGCAAGTTGAAAGAACCACACAGCTTCTCTGTTGTTTTCTGTTGCTTGGAAATAGGTAAAAGACTTTGATGAATTTTTTCAAAATACTCCTCTTCCTGTTGTTTTCTCTAACAGCTCCCGTTTCTGAGGAGAAGCCTTTGTGATTAACTAGGACAGATTAGCAATCCATCTCTAAGCAAATCTTTTCTAGACACTATGTTCCTGCCCAAAATTTGCTTTAATAAACTTATGGCCTATTTCCAATTTGTGTGCATTAAGATAGTTTCCCTTGAAATTATGTCAAGATTTTTTTTATAAATGAAACATTCAAAAACCACAGAGCAGTGAATTAAAATGACTGGGTTTACCTGTGAAACACCAGCAAATTTAGCAGGGAAAGAACATTTGCTAGGCTTGGTGAGATCATTTTACTCATAGAATGATCAAGTGGTAGTGGTTAATGCAAGTATATTCTGTCTCTGCCTGTAGAATTGATTTTGGCAGAATATACCTGCATTCATCCTTGTTTCAGGACAGCAACAGCTACAGATCAGAACAGCTAGGTCCCAGTTCTCAGCTCTGTAAACTGGCATATCTTGTAGTCTAATTACAGTGAAGGTGGGCTTTCATCCACTGATGATTTGGCTTAACATTGCTTAATCATATCTCCCCTAGAAAGGGCAACAGAAACAGCATGCTTCTTTAAGCTAGCCCAGAGGTTGCAAGAGACCTCTGATAAGCACAAAAGTTTCCATGTCCAATGTAGGTATTTCCTGTGTAAAAATTCAGTTTATTATGAGGAAAAAATAATGAAAATTACCAGCCAAGTTTTGTCTTCAGTGAAAGTCCACAAAACTCCAGTGTAAAAACAAAGACTCTGATATCATGAGTGCTACTACTGTGACCACGTCATCACTATCTGTATAGGTTGGTGGGCCCTTCAGGACAAATTCTGTTCTAAGAAATACCATTTACATCCAGCTTATTGTGAGTTACTCAGTATGCAGTAATGTTAGTTGACGTATGTGTAGGTGTTAGCATTGCTGCACAGTGAATAAAGCCATTTAAAATTGTGTGGCCAGTGGGCTTTTTGGACATTTCTAAATGCAGCATATCTCCACGTAGCAGCGGATCAAGGTTCTAGCAAAAGTCCAGAAGCACAATCACATCTCTCAAGGCATCTTGTCTCTGAACACATCTTACTGCAGTTTTCAGTAGAGTCAATTACTTTGAGAAAACTGCTGAGTTGAGATGAATGTGCTGTTTTTAATTTTGGAGCTAGCTTATTTGGCGCAGATTTAAGTATCTCTACGCAGACTACATTGTGTTCTTTAGCCATACTCCAAAAAACCCAGAGGTAATGAACTGAAGCTGTAACACTTTCTTGCGTCCAAATCTACCATCTTTATTCAAGAGAAATGTTTAGAGGACTGATGTATTCATCTAGCAGATGGTAGCCCAGGTATTGGGAGGCCTGTAAAGCTCTCTGAACAAAGCCAAATTCTTGATTATTAAAAGCTTATGTTTCAGTAACAGTGGCAAAGAAAAGTGCGTAAGTAGCTTGCAGAAGTGATACAATTTTTTTTCTTTTTTTTCTTCTTTCTGAAGAAGTTAAATGAACATGATTATACTTTTATGAAGATGTACTACATTAGTATTCCTTATTTCTTTTTAGGAAAAGCAAATACTATATATTTCTTTTATGTCTGTACAGTATAGTGGCACAGAGCCCACACAGTAGGCAATTTAAATGAACAGCAGGCATTCAAATTACACTGTAAGGGCTATTGTATTTCAAGCAGGGAATGTTTTTATTATAGTCACATCTGTGACATCCTATAGGATACGCACATTTTTTTTTCTTATTTTTTCATCTCAGACCAACATGCAACCAGCTGTGATAAATGGGCATTTCTGAGATGTCCATGAGCAATTTATGAATACAGGTACCTCGCCTTTTTGTTACTGACATATTTTGTACAGAGGAAAAATTGTATTTTGTACTCAGGAACAGTAGCATGGACTGCATGTGGAAAGCCTCATCATATTCTCACAGTAATTTACAGTTCTATTCAAAGCAGACAGCTACTAAGGACATTATTCAGCCCAGTAAGCAGGGATTTATGTACCAGGGTTTCCCAAAAGAGTTATCACAGCAGTGAAGGGAGGCAGCAGCTCTGTATTTTCTGTTTGCATTTGACCTTTTATCAAGCGTTGGACCATGATGCAGCCTTGACTGTTTCCACCTTGTTTTGGAATGGATCTGACAATTTTTCCTGGAATTTTACTAGGACAATAACTAAGGGTAGCCCTACCCTACATGTTTTGTGTATGTCTGTTTTCTGAACTCATTAGTTTTCTCCTTTCTCATCCTCACTGCCTCTCTCAAATCTAAGACTTTGGAAGCTGTACTTCATTAGTCCTGCCTTCCCAGCAGTAGAATACTGGACATTCCTCACAATCACCCAAATTAACAAGCTAAAAAACTGGGTTTTCTTCAGTGACCAAATGATGATTTTGCAAACTCTCAATCACTTTGAAAGGAAAAGAAGCACATCTAGGGATTCCTAAAAATGCATATTATTTAATGAATGCTATGAAGCCTAAACGATTGTAGGTGACTAGGCATTGAAAAAATATTTAGGTTGGATATCAGGATTTTTTTTTCTTTGAAAGAGTGGTCAGGTGCTGGAATGGGCTCCCTAGGGAGGTGGTTGAGTCAGCATCCCTGGAAGTATTCAAGTAATGTGTAGATTGGCTTGGTGGGGACTTGGTTTGGTGGGGAAATATTGATGGTATGTGGACAGTTGGACTGGATGATCTTGGAGGTCTTTTCTAATCTTGGTGATTCTATGATCCTATGATTTTTGTTAATTTTTCTATGTCACAGACTCAGGCTGTGTCTTCACCAGTGTCACTGATGTGAAATATACAGATATCCAAAAAAGAGCTACTAATGACTCAGTTCCAAGTATGGAAGCATTCTTGTCATAGGGACTCTCCACACAAGCAAGTTTCCTCTCATTCATGAAACCACAGTAAGACTGCTTCTACTCTCTTAACCAGCGAGGATGTATCATCAGGTGCAAAAACAGACTGTCCCTGAATACTGTAAGGCTGTAGAGGAAGAAGACCAGTGAGGATGAGCCGGGAACTACTGTTGAGACTCAGGAAGAAAAAGAGAGTTATGTCCTCTGGAAGAAGGGACAGGCTACTAGGGGAGATTACAAGGAAGTTGCTAAGGTATGCAGGGAGGAAATCTGGAAGGCAAAAGCCCATCTTGAACTCAGATTGGCCACTGCAGTAAAGGAGAATAAGAAATTCTTTTACAAATATATCAATGGCAAGAGAAGAACCAAGGATAATCTCTATCCTTTAATTGATGCACCGGGGAATGTGACCACGGAAGACAAGGAGAAGGCTGAGGTCCTCAATGCCTTCTTTACATCTGCCTTTAATAGTCAGACCAGTTATCCTCAGGGCACTTTGTGCCCTGATCTGGAAATCTGGGCTGATACGCAGAATATCCCCCCGGAGATTCAGGTGGAGATGGTTAAGGAGTTCCTCCTCTATCTGGACTGTCACAAGTCCATGGGACCGGATGGGCTTCATCCTAGGGTGCTGAGGGAGTTGGCGGGGGTGATTGCTAAGCTGCTCTCAGCTATACCAGTGCTCCCGGATGACTGGAGAGGTTCCAGAGGATTGGAGGCTTGCTGATGTGATTCCCATCTACAAGAAGGGCCGTAAGGAGGATCTGGAGAACTACAGGCCTTTCAGCCTGACATCAGTGCCAGGGAAGGTCATGGAACAAATCCTCCTGGGAGAGAACACACGGCTTGTGCGTGGCATCCACGGGATCAGGCACAGCCAGCATGGGTTCATGAAAGGCAGGTCATGCTTGACCAACCTCATCTCCTTCTACGACTGGGTGATCAGACTGGTAGATGAGGGAAAGGCTGTTGATGTAGCCTACCTAGACTTCAGCAAAGCATTTGACGTGGTCTCTCACAATATCCTTCTGTGGAAACTGGTTCCCAGTTTTACCCTCTGTTGGATAAGGAACTGGCTGGAGGGCCGTGCTCAACGGATGGTGGTCAGTGGAGTGAAGTCCAGCTGGCGACCTGTTTCAAGTGGTGTCCCCCAGGGGTCGGTGCTGCAGCCCATCCTGTTTAATATCTTTATTGATGACTTAGATGAAGGGATTGAGTGTACCCTGAGTAAGTTTGCAGATGACACCAAGTTGGGAGGTGGTGTCGACCTGCCTGAGGGCAGGACCTGCAGAGGGATCTAGATAAGCTGGATCACTGGGCTGAGTTGAATGGGATGAGGTTTAACAAGGCCAAGTGTCGGGTCCTGCACTTTGGCCACAACAACCCCATGCAGCACTACAGGCTTGGGGATGAGTGGCTGGATGATTGTGAAGAGGAAAGGGACCTGGGGGTGTTGGTTGATGCTCGGCTGAACATGAGCCGACAGTGTGCCCAGGTGGCCAAGAAGGCCAGCACCATCCTGGCCTGCATTAGAAATAGTGTGGCCAGCAGGAGCAGGGAGGTGATCATCCTCCTGTACTCAGCACTGGTGAGGCCGCACCTCGAGTACTGTGTTCAGTTTTGGGCCCCTCACTACAAGAAAGACATTGAGGCCCTGGAACGAGTCCAGAGAAGGGCAGAGAAACTGGTGAGGGGTCTGGAGCACAAGTCTTATGAGGAGTGGCTGAAGGAGCTGGGATTATTCAGTCTAGAGAAGAGGAGGCTCAGGGGAGACCTCATCGCACTCTACAACTTCCTGAAAGGAGGCTGTGATGAAAAAGGGTCTGGCCTCTTCTCCCAGGCAAATAGTAGGACCTGAGGAAATGGCCAGAAGTTTTACCATTGGAGGTTTAGGTTGGACATTAGGAGGAACTTTTTCTTTCAGAGGGTAGTCAGGCACTGGAATGGCCTGCCCAGGGAGGTGGTGGAGTCGCCGTCCCTGGCAGTGTTCAAGAGGCACCTGGATGAGGAGCTACGAGATACGGTTTAGTAGCTTATGGTACTAATAGGAATGGGAAGGCGGTTGGACTAGATGATCTTGCAGGTTGTTTCCAACCTTGTGATTCTATGATTCCATGATTCTATGATTCTATGTTCAGAATCCAGTGAAAATGACTGAAACCTATGCTTGTGAATGATAGAAGTATTCTGAAATACCTTGGTCCTTAAGGCCACAGCTGCAGTATCATAATAAACCTAAATAACTAACAGCAGGTGCTAGTGTGCAGAAAGCTCTGCTAAGACTCAGCAGGGTCTACTTTACTCAAGAGACACTGTGGACTAGATGACCTTGTGCAAACAAGTTTACCTCTCTGGTCTTCAGCTGACCTTGTGCAAACAAGTTCACCTCTCTGGTCTTCAGCTCTGCTTGTATGAGGACAGAAATCTTTGTTTGGATTATGAACTGATAGGCATTTGGGAAAAATGTAAATATCAATAGAATATCTTTCTTGAAATACTATTCAGAAGGGTACTTCCTCCAAATGAATATATAAGAATGATAAATTCTTATATATTAAGCAAGACATTTTGCTTACACCACACTATCCCTTGGAAAATTTTTTCTCATACTTCGGCTAACACTATGAAGTGGCTTTGAATTTCATCATGTCCAGTGAAAAACCTGCACTTTGCACTCCTTAAGGTCATTAATAGCAAATAAAGAATAAAAGACTTGTGGTGGTTTGTTTTTTTTTTTGTTGTTTTGTTTTTCTGATTATGCTGTTGAATATGATAATTTAAGAGAAAGAAGTTATGCATATCATGTTCTTCTTTTTCTGTTGTGCCAATTCCACATTTTTTATGTGGCTAAAAGTTTTGCTCAAGATCATTAACTTTGAAGGATATGAGGAACCACTGGGAAGAAAGGATGTCCTTGTAAAAAGGACAAATGTATTTGACTCATTGGCTTCTGCAAGTGAGTCCATAGCAATGATATTAAAATGCAGCATTTGATGAAAATCATCAGGTGTCACCAGTGCCAAAGCATTATCTGCAGATATGGATAGGTGCGCTGATCCTGCAAAAAGTCTTAAAATATTAAGAAATTTAATAGACAAATATGAAGCAAGAACCATAAAGGAAACCGAAGTATCACCACCACATAAGGCAAAGATAGAAACATTCCTGTAATTTTCATGGAAACTCAATTAAAATAGGGCATAATATTAGGCAGTGACATGGAGGAATCTACCAGACATATTATCAAGTGGCTTTTGCATTTCTATTATTTACTTAGTTTTCGTAACTGGAAATGAATATAACATTTTTGCCTGAATGTGGTTGTCACTGTAGGATACCTGGGGGGGACGGAGGCAGATCTCTGTAATACGAGGTGGTGTTAGGCTGTCTGCATTGCTGGTATAAGCCTTCCTGATCAATACCAAAAACAGGATGTGTGGAAGGGATAGTCTGATCAGCTTTCACTCTGACAAGCAATGTCAGCTGCTGTGCAGAGAACACAGCACAAGGTTGTCATAACTGCCATCCCAGCATGTTCAACACCATCACCGGGGGGAGATTTTGGCAGACTCAACTAATGTTGCTTAATTGCAGTCAGGTGACTATGGCATTGTGTGTTCTTTCTTTAACCTTGACAGGTAAATCTGAATTTCAGCATAGAAGATAGAACTTCTGTTAAATCTGCAGCTATTCTTGGCAAGGTGATGGAATACTGCTTGTTAAAACATTGCCAGAGACACATAAAATTTCTATAAAAACAGAAATGCTGATAGAATCAATGGAATAAAGGACTGGCAGAATAAGACCTGGAATGGGAAGTGACAAGAAAGAAATAGATATGCACATAACCTTGCTTTACAGCACGTATTCAGGAAATAGATTCTCACTAATATTGGTATTAATAGGTTTGTACACCGGGCCAAATAGTGCTGTAGTATTTAACATTTAATGGTGGATAGGAGAGAAAACCAGTAGGTAGCACTTGAAAATCATAAGGCCCAACTAAAAAGATACCACTGGCATTTACGTGGTTCTGTTATCCTCTGTACATCCTCAAGAAAGAGATGAATACCAACAGTGCACAGCTCTGGATACAGTGATAACATCAAGATACAACTGCATCTAATCTAGTTAGCAGAAGTAAGAGTTTATGCTAGACAAGAATTGAGAAGATGAAAAGTCATGCTGATACTCCAGATATACTGCAGAAACCAGAGAATTGCTTAGAATGTGCAAATTTTGTGCGCACTATAGGACATCCAGACAAATGCCATTCTTGTCCCTGAACATTTCTGCAAAAACATGAGAAATTATACTTTTGGTAGTAGAAGAGTATCACATTAGTGATGTTCAGGTCTAATTAGCAATTCCCTGTTGCTTCCTGCTTTGGTACTCTGATTCTACTCTTTGCATGGTGTTTCATGGTTTGTTTGGATCTGAGAGACAGGGTGTCTCAGGAGCAGAGGGAAGTAAACTACACACTTAGAGCATCACAGAGGGTTACAAGTTTTATTCAATACATACACAAACACAGGCATCCATTTTAGATAATCCCAGTTAGTGGCAAGCAGAAATTCTCTATTCACTATTACTTACCAACCCTTTGAGAGATGGTGAAATGCTGAAAAGGAGAGAGGAGGAACATGACATCAGTAGATTCAGTAGGTAGAGCAGGAAATCCCCTGATTCAAAGTGCACTTCTTTCTCTCCCACCACAGCCTCTCTCAAGCTTTATTCTCACCAGGGTCTACATGGTTTTTTCCATTTATACACTGTACCTGTGTGGCCAATGCATGATACAGAGCCCAAGTGGAATACCTGCTTGCAAAATAAGTTCTTGCAAAAACACGATAAACTACCAAGGTCAGCTCTCTCTACAAAACAAAACAAAACAAAATAAAACAAAACACTTCCCTTAAAACTGTCAGAATACTTTGTTTCATCCTATTCTTCAGTCAGTGGCCTGTAGGTCTCTAACACACGTGGATACAAATCCAAAAGCAGTTGGGAGCAGCAATGTGGAAAATGATAGAAGGCTCTTCGTCTCTCACCACTAACATCCAATTGTTGTAATTGAGGGATCTGAGTACCAACTGGATCAGTGATGTCAAGACAACCTGTGATTAAAGTTTCCGTTTAAAATAGGCAACAATAAGTACTGAAGGGAAAATTAGGAACTGTGACCTTGAACAAATAAAATTAGTATATTTTGCAAAGGGTGCATTATGTTTTCTGTACCTAAAATGCCAAGATCTTCTGTCTTCTGCACATCAGATGATTAAGAGAGAATACTTACAGCTGATAAATCAACCAATTAGCCTTAAATGAAGAAAGCAATAGCAAGATTCAGGCTGTTCTTTATTGACAAATAAACATATAGCGACTAGGGATCTTATGAAGTATTGAAAATGCAAGCATGATATTATGGCTGTGCGCATATATTCTGTTATAATTCGTATAAATTCTAAACATATATAAGTTATTTACATTTGAAGTGCTGCAAAAATAACGAACTCAATACTTTAAATGGAAACATTATTATTTACCTTTGTGAGTCTTACACAGAATATCTTAATTCCTGCTAATAATGGAAAATAAAATCTTTTTTCAATGATATTGAGTAATGTAATTATAACTCTTTCACCAGCTATTCAGTCTGTGTGAGCCCAATAGTGGATTATGCCTAACAGCAGCTGTAAAACTGGAGAGGTGTTGTCCTCCTTTTTAGGGACACAAGACAAGTAGATGATCTGTAAACTGAAGGACTTGCACAATTAAGGCTTTTTTGTCCTTTTTTAAAAAAAATGTTGTCGAGAGCAATGCAAATAGTCTTCATAACTTCTGATTTTTTAGGACATTATGTGAATGTGAACCTAAGTTTTTGACTACCTAAAGTATCTTTCATCTCACTGTGAGCTGTCATTGCATTTGTAGAAGCTGAGTTCTTTTGCTGACTCTTAGCTCTGAAAATTTGCTTCTCCGTTGCTCTCAATTTGCACTAACTTCATATAAAAAAGCTTTTATGTTGCATACACATTGGCATCTGTGAGCAGCACAGTTAAAATCAATGTCAATCATCTAGCCAATGTCATTCAATTCATCTACATTTATCAAGTTACACATATCTTAACCTTCCTTTTCTGCAGAGGTTAGCCTTCCTCATTCTGCCTGAGTTATTGTGGATCAAGGACAGTGCAGAGTTTATGGTGAATATTATTCATCGAGAGAGAAGATTGTTGTAGGTACCGATATGACTCGCGGAATCAGACTCCACAAGCCAAAATTAGATTATGAAGCAGGTACGTTTTAATCAGTGCTGCGCAGGCACTGGGTGCAAGGGGGATATTTCCACCTATCTTCCCAATGTAAGGAAGAAGCTTGGTACAGATATAGGCCAAATGAATACACGATCAGTGGAATTCGCATACGTATTCATTACATTCCTGACTTATCAACATATGGTCCTGCCATGAGCAGTGGGGGTCTCCTTTGCATGGGAGAAGACCCATTGTCTCTGACAGAAGTAATCCTATCCTGACCCATTCCTTGTGTAATGTTGCAACAGAGTTTCCAGACGTCCTTTTCTTATCTGACCACACATCCTGCTCTTCCTAAACAAGATTTAATCCTTATCTTGTCCTTTCCTTACTCAGATATTCAATATATTGTGTGATGTATGCTCATACAAGTTTGAAGATGTGACTCCCATCTTCAGAAAGGGCCAGAAAGATTATCCTGGTTGCTACAGACCTATCAGTCTCACATCGGTGCCTGGGAAGATTATGGAATGGGTAATCTCAAGAGCCATTGTGGATCAATTAAAAAGGTCAGCCAGGGGATCAGACCCAGTCAGCATGGGTTCATGAATGGTAGATCCTGTTTAACAAGCCTGATTTCATTCTATGGCAAGGTGACCTGCTTTGTGGTCTGCCTGGACTTTACTAAGGCCTTTGACACTGTCCCCCACAACATCCTTGTGGAGGAGCTGGCAGCCCATGGTTTGGATGGGCATACACTCTGCTGGGTGAAACAATGGCTGGACTGCTGGAACCAAAAAATTGTGGTCAGTGGAGTTAAATCCAGTTGGTGAACAGTCATGAGTGGTATCCTCCAGGGCTTGGTACTGGGACCACTCTTATTTAGCATCTTTATCAATGATCTTGACAAGGGAATTGAATGCACCCTCAATAAGTTTGCAGACAACACCGAGTTGGAGTGTTGATCTGCTGGAGGGTAGATAGGCACTGTAAAAGGACCTGGATAAACTGGATCGATGGGCCAAGGTAAACTGTATGAATTTCAATAGGGCCAAGTGTTGGGTCCTGCATTTTGGTTACAACAGCCCCAGGCAACCCTACAGGCCATGGGAAGAGTGGCTGGAAAGCTGCCTGACAGAAAGGGATCTTGGTGTACTGATAGGCAATTGGCCTAATCTGAGCCAGCAGTGTGCCCAGGTGGCCAAGAAGGCCAATGGCATCCTGGCTTGTATCAGGAGTGGTGTGGTGAGCAGGACTGAGGAAGTAATCCTCTCCCTGTACTTGGCACTGGTGAGGCCCCACCTTGAGTTGTTCAGTTGAGATGTTCAGTTTCGGGCACCTCAATACAGAAAGGACATTGAGGCACTGAAGCAAGTCCAAAGAAAGGTAACAAGGCTTTTGAGGGTCATGGAGAATATGCTCTGTGAGGAGTGACTGAAGGAACTGGGGCTGTTTAGTTTGGGGAAGAGGAGTCTGAGGGGAGACCTTATTGCTCTCTTCCAATATATGAAAGGTGATTGCAGCAACAGCGGGGCTGGTCTCTTTTCACTGGTGACAGGTGACAGGATGAGAGGGAATGCCTCAAGTTGCACCAGGGGAGTTTTGGGTTGAATATCAGTAAAAAACTTCCATACAGAAATGGTTGTTAAGCACTGGAATAGGCTCCCCAGGTATGTGGTTGAGCCACTACCCCTGGATGTATTTAAAAACTACTTGGATGTGGTGCTCAGGGACATGATTTAGCGGAAGGTTGTTAAGAGTTAGTTTAGTATGGTTAGGTTGTGGTTGGACTTGATGATTTTGAAGATCTTTTCCAAACCTGAACAATTCTATGATTCTATGATTTTATGATTTATGGAGATAGAAATGCTATATTTTGCTTCAGAGAATTCTTAATAATTTAGAAATGTAATAAAGTACTTTTCAGCGCATGTATAATTTTATGATAGATGTGCATTCAATCTTTAGACAGCTCATGTTTTGCTAACTAAGGAAGTCTCTTGTTCATATGCAGTAAGAAGCACAAAAATCATGTAGCATGCACAACGCTTTTATCAACAATGTTAGTTTTATGGAAACAGTCTCAAAGAGCTTTGTACTCTTGCCCTCTCCACTTTCCTTTGCACTGAGTAATGCATGGAGCACACTGTATTTTGGGACTTTACCACAGAGGTCCTTGGGGAAGGGCATTTCTTCAGTGTGAACAGCACTGTGAGGGCTATAATTCACTAATGAAACAGGACTCACTGCATATCAGGATGAAGGACTCAATGTTGCTTCTATGATCCCTGTATCTCTGCAAACCACAAACCTGTAAGAAGCACTGAGATGCAAATATGGCTGCATGGCTCCCTCTGTGAGGCTGCATCCCCTCTGCCCAGAGCTGTCACCCAGCAATGCAATGTACTTCCTACAGCCTGGGGTGGGGAATTTCGTATCTTGCTGTTTCTGGCCTGGGTTAGGACCTTTGGAATTTGCTGGGATTACGCTGTATTTACTGCAAGGTGAGGCACACCTGGGAAACACACATTTCCTGTGGCTGCATATCCTGGAATACCTAGGTAACTAGGTACTGAATACAACAGTGTTACAAAGCCTACAAAGCCATAGCTGAGGGCAGAAGTTGCCATGCTCATTTTCAGCATAGGTAGGAAGGGAAATCTTACACCAAAATATATGTGTTGCTCCGAAAGTAATGCCTTCTATTTTATCATGTTGGCCCACAATGTCAAAGGCGGATGATGGTACAGAAGTAGAGACTGAACCTTTCTACCAATATTTTGTTACATTTTGTTGCAGTGTAACAGATGGCAGCAGAGGGACAGTCTGACAAAATGGCATCTGACATGGAAGTGCACGTGAAGCAAAGGTGTGTCACTGAATTCCTTTGTGCAGAAAAAATAGCACCCATTGCCATTCATCCACACATGCTGAAGGTTTATGGAAACCAACCAGTGGATGTGAGCACAGTGAGGCAGTCGGTGGTACATTTCAGCAGTGGTGTTTTGGCTTTGTGCTTTTTGTTGTTGGTATTCCACATCGTAGCATCATGTAAAACAGTGGGAGTTAAAGAGTTAATGTTCTGGTTCCATGGACTGCTTTTTTGGGGCATTTTGGGTTCTTGGAGGGGAGGAGAGGAGCAGTATTCCCAGAGGACTTTGCTTGTAGAATAAGAAAGGTAGAGCTCCTGGCAGGACACCAGCTGCTCTCCCTCTCGCTGACTCTACTGATTTGCTGCAGAGAAAGCATGTGGTTCCCCCACAGTGTAGAGTAAGATCTTAGCACTGGACACATTTTCTCTCTCATTTCATTTGATTTTGTTGGATTTAGTAAATTACTGTTCCACCTCAGATTGTTCCTGTTGTTTTTCTTGTTTTTTTTAGACCCATCTATCACCCTTTCCCCTCTTTCACTCTCCTGGAGTGCACAGCCTGCAAGTGCCTTGCCTTATTAGTCACGGGCCAGGGCCAGCTGGGACACAAAAATGGCTAGTACTTTTTTTTTCTCCTCTATTTTGTCTCCTTCCAGACTTGTGCCCCTGTCACAGATCTAGGGATAACTTTGTGATAATTATTAGGGGAGAATGCAGGCAACTGTGAAACTCTACTTCATTTTAAGAGCATTGTACAGAGGACTAAAGACCATTATATTTCTTGGAACATTTTGGTTTCTTTTTAAGTTCATCATGTCGGACACTGATGTCGGAGTTGCATATGCCTATAACCAATTAAGGGCACTGATGGAGATACCTGCCTAGTACCTATACATCTCGGCTAATTTAGCAGACAATATGACGTTTGAACTGGTTTCCAGGTGCTCTTCCCAGTTCCTTATGCATGTTCGGATGCCGGCTCAGGGACTGTGTTATGAGTCTCTCTGAATGTATTCTCTGCAATACTAATTTACATTATGTGGAGGAAGCTTTTCCAAAAACCAGAGAATGTGGAGTGTCAGGGAATGTGGAGAGGTTTAAAAAAGAGATTAAAAGTGTGGGGACCTCCAGTGTCATGGGATTTCTCTCTTGAACACCTGTGGGATGCCAAGAAATTAAGTGAGAATTTGAGTAAAGGATGGTGCGGCTTAGGAAGATCTGAGGAGGAATGGCTTATCTGGGGCTTGGCTTCTGATTACCAAGCTCAATATAATACTGTTCTGGAGAGAAAGAGTTTCCAAACTGAGATGCTAACAAAGGGGGAAGTGTCCAAGTCAGAATCAATTGATCACAGGAAGCACCAGTATCAATGTCAGTTTCCCCTGAGGAGTGGCTGAAATGGAAATGGGTGCCCTTGTGTAAGAATGGAAAGAAGAAATGGAGGAAGTCAAGGAAGATCCAGGTGAGGGACCCTCACCAAAAGCACCATCACTGAGAAAGGCAACTGAGAAAACTAAGAGACACAAAGAGGAGAGTGAGGAGGAGGGAGTCGCTGTTACCACTGTTTGTTGACCACTGGAGATGACTGAACTCCAAGGCTCAAGAAAGGAGTTTACACAGTGCCCAAATGAAACTACTGTCACCTGGTTGCTTCACTGTTGGGACAGCGGGGCCAGTAGCATGTCTCTAGATGGTAATGAAGCTCACCAACTAGGAGGCATTGTCTGAGACTCAGCTATTGACAAAGGGATTAGTAGATGTCTGGAAAACAGAGCTGCCACCCTCTGGGAATGAGAGTTAGCAGCCATGAAGGAAAGATATCCCTTGAAAGACAATCTGGAGCCTGAGATGAGAAAATGGAATACTTCTGAGAAAGATATTCAATATTTGATAGAAACAGTCATGGTGAA
Source organism: Phasianus colchicus (assembly GCF_987193195.1). Lineage (NCBI taxonomy): Eukaryota > Metazoa > Chordata > Aves > Galliformes > Phasianidae > Phasianus > Phasianus colchicus. The sequence continues at coordinate 48,041,912 of NC_143476.1, forward strand.
AATGTTGTATGATCCCATGTTTGTTCCTAACAATCCACACCAGGATGATCCTGAGAGTGAGGAGTACACCTGATATATGGCTGAAGCTCACAAGAACAGCATTGGAGAGGTACACCAGTACATTAGCAGTAATGTTTGATAGATAAAAGGACCGAAACAGAAGACCACCAGTTTTTGAACTAATTATTACACTTCAAAACTTTGAACAAAAATTACCACCATCCCATTCTTTCCTTTCAGCCATTTCCCAAGTAACAGAAAGACTAGATAAAGTAGTTAAGATGATAGATAAAATGGAGAAGAAACAAGACAGCATGCTGGAGGAATCATCCTTATTGATTAATTGTGATTAACCCAAGGTGGTATCGGAAATACACGATGATGACCAGGATGATCAAAAGTGTCTGCTGAAAGAGATGATCGAACTGATTAATGTCTCAGCTATCAAAGGCAAACACCTTTCTGCTTGAGCAAATGACAGCAGTAAATCTATGTCACATGCCGCCTTGTGGAGCTGCTTACATGAGCATGGAGAAGACATGAAGAAATGGCATAACAAACCCACTCCTGCACTACGAGCATGGGTGAGAGAATTAGAAAACAGATCAGACACCACTGAAATTGCTCCCATTATTGCAGGTAACCAATAGAGGGGCCCTGCCCTCATTTGGGGGAGGAAAGGAATAATAGAGTGTATTGAACTATATGGATACAATGGCTTGACACATCAGACCCACAGAAATAAAAAGCACTGGTGGACACTGGTGCTCAGTGCACTCTGATGCCCTCGGATTATAAAGGGACAGGATTGATTTATATTTCTGGAGTAATTGGAGGCTGTCAGGAATTGCTTGTGTTGGAGGCAGAAATAAGCCTCACTGGTAAAGACTGGCAGAAGCATCCTATATTGACTGGCTGGAGGGCTCTATGCATACTTGGTATAGATTATCTCAGAGGCGGCATTTCAAGGATTCTAAGAGATATTGATGGGCTTTTGGAATAGCTGATCTAGATACATACAACATTAAGCAGCTGTCTGTTTTTTGCCTGGCCTGTCAGAAGATCTGTCTGTTGTGGGGTTACTACAGGTAAAAGAGCAGCAGGTACCAATTGCTACAAAAACGGTGCACAGATGGCAGTACCGCACCAACAGGGATTCCTTGTTCCCCATTCATAAGCTGATTCATCAGCTAGAGAGTTAAGGAGTGATCAGCAAAACTCACTCACTTTTTAACCACTCCATATGGCCAGTGTGTAAAGCCAGTGGAAAATGGAGGCTGACAGACTATCATGGCCTGAATGAAGTCACACCCCCACTGAGTGCTGCTGTGCCATATATGTTAGAACTCCAGTGTGAGCTAGAGTCAAAAGCAGTCAAATGGTACACCTGGAACTGTTTGCCCCAGGGGTGGAAACATAGCCTGACCATTTGCCATGGGTTGATCCAAACCACGTTGGAACAGGGTGGTGCTCCTGAGCACCTGCAGTACATCGATGACATTGTTGCGTGGAGCGATACATCCTCTACACTGCTGCTGGGGAAAAAGTTCCCATGTGGAGTTTGTGACAAAGAGCCTCGGAGAGACCCAAGGCCAACCCCTGGGATTCTGGAGTCGAGCATACAGGGGGTTGGAAGAGTGTTACATTCCAACTGAAAAGAAGATCTTAGCCTGTTTCTGAAGTAATTGGTACTGAAATGCAGATCTTTCTGGCACCTCGACTGCCAGTGCTAAATTGGATATTTAAAGAAAGGTTTCTTCCACCCATCATGCTACTGATGCCACATGGAGTAAGTGGATTGCGCTGGTTACACAATAAGCACACATGGGAAACTTCAGCTGTCCAGGAATCTTAAAGATGATTATGGACTGGTCTGAAGGCAAAAAGTTTGGAACATCACCAGGAGAAGTAGTACTGCATGCTAAAGAGGCCTCATCATACAGTGAACTACCAGAAGATGAAAAGAAATATGCCCTGTTCACAGATGGATCATGTTGTATTGTAGGGAAGCATTGCAGAATAGAAAACTGCTATGTAGAGCCCACACGACAAGTTGCAGTGGCCACTGAAGGAGAAGGAGAATCAAACCAGAGGTGGCAAATGCTTTATCTTTATACTGCCTCATGGATGGTGGCAAATGCCTTATTGGGGTGGTTACAGCAATGGGAACAAAGCAACTGGCAAAGAAGGGATAAACCTATTTGTGCTGCTGAACTGTGGAAAGACATTGTTGCCCGAACAAAGAATATGGTTGTACAGGTGCGCCATGTAGATGCGCATGTGCCCAAGAGTTAGGCTACTGAAGAACAGCAAAGTAACCGTCAGGTAGATCTAGCTGCTAAAATTGAGGTGGCTCAAATAGACTTGTACTGGCAGAATAAGAGAGAGTTATTTTAGCTTGGTGGGCCCATAAGACCTTGGGCCATCAAGGAAGAGATGGGATATATAAGTGGTCTAGTGGCCTAGAGGTGGACTTAACTATGGACACTATTGCAGATTATTCATGGCTGTGACAAGTGTGCTGCAATTAAACAAGCCAAGAGGATGAAACCTCTCTGGGAAGAAGGGCAATGGCAAAAGTATAAATATGGGGAGTTGTAGCAGGTTATATCACCTTGCCACAAACTCACAATGGTAAGCATTATGTGCTTACCATGGTGGAGGTAACCACTGGGTGGCTTGAAGCATATGCAGTACCCCCTGCTACCACCCAAAACACCATATTAGGTTTGGAGAAACAAGTCCTATGGCTACAGGCACTCCAGAAAGAATTGAGACAGATAATGGAACTCATTTCAAAAATTCACTTGTAAATATTTAGGCCAAAGAACATGGCACTGAGTGGATTTATAATATCCCTTAGCATGCACCAGCTTCTGGTAAGATCGAACACTAGAATGGGTTGTTAAAAACCATGTTGAAAGCAATGGGTGGAGGAACATTTAAGCACTGAGAGAAGCATTTGAAAGAAGCCACCTGGTTGGGCAACAATAGAGGATCAGTCAATCAAAACGGTCCTATCTAATCTTGCTCCCTACATACTGTAGAGGGAGATTAGGTCCCTGCGGTACACGTATATAGCATGTTGAGAAAAGCGGATTGGGTTCTTCCAGCTTCTGGATAGGGTAGACCTCTCTGTGGAACTGTTTTTGCTCAGGGACCTGGGTCCACTTGGTGGGTGATGCAGAGAAGTGGGGATGTTCAATATGTATCACAAGATTTGATGTTGGGGGAATGCAGTCAGTAACTCCATGTATATAGATATGTGTGTATATAATGCTTGTTAGTTACTTTTGTTTGTATATAGATATATATTAAGTATGATGCAGTGATGTGGAATAAGGGATGGAATGTTGCGGTTTTGTGATTTTTGTTGTTGGTGGGAGTGGGAGTTAAAGAGTTAATATTCTGGTTCCATGAACTGCCTTTTTGGGGCATTTTAGGTTCTCAGAGGGGAGGGGAGGAGCGGCATTCTCGGAGGACTTCACTGGAGCTCCTGGCAGAGCACCAGCTACTTTCCCTCTCACTGACTCAGTTTGCCGCAGTGGTTCCCCTGCAGTCTAGAGTAAGGTCTTAGCACTGGACACTGCTGCAATAGCAGCAGTGGGTTACCTCCACTGGTACACATTTTCACAAGTGCAGTTTGCAGACTCTTGTTCATAACAGGGAAAAATGTGTAGCAAATGTTGGTGACTATGCTGAAAAGTAATGTTTTGTAGCAAGAATGTGGTCTATCAAAAGCATTAATGTGTTCTGTATATCTTTTGTAATTTCTGTAGAAATAAACAGGAAGCATTACTTCTGCAGCAGTCTATGTCCTTTGCAGGGCTTTAAAGTGCAAGCTTAGCACTGCACTTGTGCTCAGAAAAATCTCACCATGATTGCAGTGGGAGGAGAGCCCGACTGAAAGCTGCTTAACTGGAGCATGTGTATACCAGCGCAGATGTGTCTGCCAATGAGAGAACTCTTTATTTTGGACATGCTAGTAGAATGACAGCAGCCTACGCTGATAGTTGCAATTGACGTAAATTGTATTTCAGAAAGGATCGGGATTTTAAAAGATATGGTCTTGAAGGTTTGAACATCTGTCTTTTTGGGATACAATTCAAGAGTTAAAATTTCCCTGACTAGTGGTGTAAATCAAATGAGCGAAAGTTGTTGCAAATTATGACTCTAATGCTCAACAGATGCTTCTAACACTTTTCAGGCAAGTTAAAAAATGCACTGTAGTAAGGGTATACTTGCTGAGGTCTGAGATCTGCTATCTGCAAATCACTGAGAAGCTGTATTTTTTTATAGCTTCAGAAGCACACTGTAGACTCTGGAATAAGCAGAACCAGATCCTACATGCATGCTGCCATGGGCAGCACCAGGAAAAAAGCCAAATCTTTGTCTAATATTACACAGTCTGTAGATTAAGCTTTGCTTTGTTGCAGTAACTGCAGTCTTCTAATACCTCCACTTTTTGCTTTCAGTATACTAATTAGCCGGTCCTCAAAGCACACAAGGTTAGATTATTGTTGAGGTAGGGCTGTGCTGGAAGTCTGCTTCAGTAGGCCTATGGCTGTCGGGGCACGGCTGGGCCCACGCGGGCTGTCTGGTGGCCTGCAGAACAAGGGTCAAGGCTTGTCTGTACCAGACCTGCATCCAGTACAAATCCCTCCTTATGGCTAGAAGGACAGGCCATTCAGCAACCTAATGCTCTCAGACATCTGCAAAGCGCACACGTAAAGGAAAAACCTTTTCATTTCAAACAAAACAATTAACATGATGTATGAATGTTTCATGAAAACGAGCAAAACAAAGCCTCCGTTTACCAAGGGTGACATTTAACAAATCCTACCAGCTGTTGTGAGCTGACTGCTCAACCTTTGGTTCCCTCCACAGTCACAGCAAGCCTAAAAATCATATACTCTCCTTACTGCCATACCTGGTGCTGGATGCCACCTATCGCTGCAGGGCAGCTTCTTTTCCCCACCAGGCTAACAGCTTGGCTCAGCTATGTGTGCAGGCTGAGAGAAACCGTGGTGCCACAGGGCTATGAGGAGCCGTCACCCCTCAGTCATACAGAACAACCTGTGACCCGTGTGAGGGAACGTGCAGATCTTGTGTACAGCCTGCTTCTACTATAGAGAGAGAAAGCTGTTCTGGGCATTGCTAGGAGGTGATTTGGATATAAACAGCTGGAGGAGGTATTAGAACATGTCTCTGGATTTTTCATTAAAAAATTGCATTTCAAGTTGGAAAAATCAATGTGCTTACTCACTTTTCATTTGACTGTAAAACCCAAGAAAATTATTTTACTCCACTCTCAGGAAAACACACAGAAAATTTATCTCATGTGCTTTCAGTGACTGAAATGCTGAAGGGTTCTGTTGGATAGCATCTGCTTTTATGGCATGCTTTTAGCACTTCATTTCTGCTGTATTTTTGCAAATAAATATTGGATCTAAAATACAAATTTCGCAGCTAATATAAATCAGCAGAGCTCCATTGATTTGGATGGAGCTATGGTGATTTAGGCCCACTGAGGATTAGCCTAACCAAAGGCTTTGTAAGCTTTTTGAAGTTAAAGAAGTGTCTTGCTCCATATTTAGCTGCTGAAAAAAAAAATAAGAAAAGAAAAAAAAAAGTAAAAAAAAAAAAAAAAGTATGAGATTAAAGTAAACTACCGTTTTAACTACTAAATATTTGGAAGGCTTGAAGTTTAGTTGTAAAAATGCACCGCATTTGGGGAGAATGCTAGAAATTTGCAGCCAATGTAACATATGCATCCATACACATATTCCACAATTACTCAGTAGGTGGCAGTTAAAAGCCTGGATGAGCTGTGCAGTCGCCATTTAGGCAGCAGCACCAGCAGAGGATGAAGCCAGTCCATCGCTAACAGCAGCAAGCAGGAGTGAAGCTGCAGCCCAGCCAACAGCAGCACCCACCTGGTCCCAGCACCCGGGGAGAGTGCAGAGCCGCAGCCTAGGACAGGCAGCAGGCAACGGGCATCACAGGACTCAAGGCAGAGGAGGAGAGGATAGAGCTACAGCCCTGCGACTGAGACGCATTCCCTTTCCCAGTAGAGAAAAACTCACAGCAGTGAGGGTGAGCAGCGGGTGTGATGACAGGCAGAAACTGAGGAGATTTTGCAGCCTTCTCTTCCTTCACAGGTAATTTTCTTTCTGTCACTTGTCTTCATTGCCTTATCCATAAACACAGCTTTGCAAGGAGAGTAGAGGTTCTTTTTACCTTCTCTGACCAAAATCCACGGTCCTCACTCAGGAAAAATTTCAGTAGAGTTTTGCTTGAGTTACAACTGCGAGATCTGATCCAAGTCGTTACCACAGATAAAGAATATGGCACATTACAAGCTGGGGCTGATATGGAAGCCAGAAACCTGTAACATGCATGCTGACCAGCTTAACAGCACTATTTTTCTGTTTATGGGATGCTAGTCATGGCTTAATCACTTTCTATTTTTTTAAACTGTCTTTCATTAAAACTGAATTTTGCCCTACTTACACACTGCCATTGCAATGGTGTAAAGAGAGAGGTTTTTTTAATTTTCTATTAAAAAATATGTTAAAGCTACATTTTTCCTTATGTGAGGAAAGAACACAAAAATGCGTTAGAAACAAACACAACTTTTCAACATTCGTCTTCCAGGTGAAAAATATTTTGTTTGCTCTGTAGATTGCGTGGTTCTCAACTGAATGAATGAAAATAAATCATGAAGGGCTATTCTCAAGTAATTGACATGAATTCAGAGATGACATTATTTCCTCTTATGGTGTCTCCCCTGTAAAATGTGGGGAGTTCTGTATGCTGCAACCCTCAGTCACAGCTGGGTGAGCTCAGGCTGAGCAACAAGATTTGAATTTCATTTTAAAATAATTTGTTTCATTTAAAATGTTTCATTTTAAAGTAATTCTCCTTATCTCTTGTTTTTATGTGTGATTGATCATACATTGATGTGTAATGCCTGTTTATGAATGCACATACTTGCACATGTGTGATGTGTGCACTCACATACCTTTTCATATAAATGAAGCTGTTACAAGTGATTGCTGTTTTACTTTTGCTAGGGTTTATACTTTATTGTACCTGGAATGTTTTCAGATTCTAAAATGGTTAATTCTGGGCCAGATGATTATTTTGTCTGTTGTTTTTCCCCCTTTTCTGACTTCACTCCAGTTTCAGGAGCTCCCTGCAGGGGGACCTAGCTGTGCTTACAAAACACAGTAGAGCGTAGTTCTCATGGAACGGCATCTGAGCCATTGTTCAGGGACTATGAAATAGCTTCAGGTTTCACAGTATCTCTTATATTGCACAGTGCATTTGTACGCTTTTGCATGAAAAGCTATCCAAATACGTACATCAAATATGTAACTGCAAATCAATGGCCCCGTGGAACTGAAAGTCTGGGAAAATGATTGCAATATACAGCAGTTTTCATCACTGGGAAAAGCAAAGAACAAATGGGTATAAATGGGGTGTGAATACTCTCAAGACAGATGGTTTCAAACCATTAGAGTACTAACCTACTGAAATTGCTTTCTTGTTGAAGTAATGAAGAGGTTGAGCATGTTTTTCAGATGGAACTCGATGGAAGAGATTATGAAATTGTTGCCTGCAACAGCAATGAATTGGATTTGATATTTTAGAAAGTCTCTTTCAATGCCAAATACAATTCTTGCCATTCACTGGAAGTTGCCTACACTGAAAAATCTCTTTGCAAATTGGTCAGACACTTGGGAAGCACAGTTTACTGCATATCCCACAACAAAACCAAATGCAAGCATATTTTTCTTCTAGGTTTTGCTGCACTTCTGTTCGAACCACTCTAGCACTAGAGCAGATACATAAGCCCTGATACTCATCAGACTAAATGATATCCCCTTCATATAATGCAGAATAGGTCTCTGTGTAAGATTGGAGTTCGGAGAGAAAGTTCCTCCTGCCCATGTGGTCAATATTGTGTTATACCAGCGCTGCAGCCTGTAGTATCAAAAAAAAAAACAACTCCAAGCCAACCGAGGTGGATAAGATTTATTTGTCACTGCTGATTCTGAAGTTGCTATTAATGGAGGTCCTAGTTTCATTTGAGTTTCAACTGAAAACTTCACTTTTATGCTAACCAATACATCTGTCCCTGTAAAGATCCCATCGTCACATGTAAAAATCAAAGACACACCTTTTCATTGTGACAGAGTGTACCCTGTTCCCCCAGGCTTAGCTTTAAAAAATCGCATTAAAAATTATTCTGGCTCAAAGATTCTCTTACAGAAAGCAATGATCACATTCAACTCTATGTTCCCTTTTCTTCTACTTTATTTTCTTTTTAATCAAATACTTTTTTTCTCTGTATTGTTTTTTTTTTTTTAATCAGGACACCGTTACATTGAATTGCTCTCAACTTGCAGTAAATCTCAGTAATTATTCTGTAATAACTAACTAATCAGATGCATTTCAATCATCCATCTTCCAGGTGACATGTGAGTATGACGCATTTATACATTTATACATGGAAACTAAAATAGAACTTACTGATGAATTGTCAGTATTACATATTAGAATAAAGTAAAAAAAAAAAAAGTGAAATAGAAAAACACAATTTTCAGAAATATCAGAAGTATTACTTTCCTTTTCAAATGAACAGTTTTCTTACAGGAAACATTAAAAAAAGAAAAAAAAAAAAAAAAAAGGAAAATTTGTTCAGAAAGTTTTTTTTTTTAGTTTCCACTCAGACAAAGGTTTTATGAGTAAATACTTCACTCTTGGTGTTGCAGTAAAATAAAAAAAATACAGTTTATCTTATTGTTGCAAAGGCAGTGGTAAAAAGTCATGTAACAATTCTACTGTATGTATAAATTGAAACAGAGTACATTTTCTTTCATCTTTCTAAGAAAACAAGCAAAAATACTGATTACCATGTAATTGTTGATATGAGTATCAAAAGAAGAACACAAAATGTCATAAAAATGGGTATCAGTGTGTGACAAATACACTTTTCCACTCACACCGAAGTTAGAGGCACTTCTTGAGTAAATTTGAGTTGAATGATAGACTTATGTTTATGAGATCAGAATAAGCCTCTGACTACGCAGAGCTTGAGTAGACTGTGTCAGTGAAATATAGTCTCCCTCATCATGACTTCAAGCAATGGAATTGGTTTAATGTGATTCAGGATAGGTGTCAATGAAATCCTCACAGAGTTTTAACATCACTGTTTAAAATCTGTGTGTAGGCAACCAGTCATATGAAAAGTACAAATACATTCCTGGCTAACTGATGTTTCCCTTCTAATAAAAGTTCAGTAGTTCTACCTTAAAATGAATGTGAAGTTAGGAAAAAGAAAATTACTGTCTTTTATTGATTCTTATATTCTTTTCTGAAAATATAGACTGACAACTTTTGTTTGTTCTTAAGAAGCTATGTGTAATCAGATACTGGCTAACACAATTTGCTAATATATTCCTGCAAACAAAACACATTGCAGTTTTCTTTATGTGCTCAAACATTAGAATGCAGATGTGTATTACTGAGAAAGTACTTTTTAAAATATTTTTAAAATACAGATTTATAGTTTTGCACACTGCTACAAGGAAAAGTAAAGGAAGTAAAGGAAGTAAACTACTCATAAGGCTAAGTATACATTTTTTACTTCAGAATAGAAAGTAGAGAAACCTGGGAAAATGATTAAGATGAATATGAAATTGCTTTCCTGTTTAAAGGTAACACAAGTTTCAGTAACAAAAGTATTCAGTTTTGTGAACATCTTGAGGTGCAGATTTGCAAAGTAATTGTTAAAGGAAATAACATTACAATATATATTATATATATATTTCCTTCTACATCAGCAAATGGCACATCTTAGACAGCAAATACACTATTGTGAAAATTCTGAAACTACCATCAGAAATCTTCATTCTTTTGTCATGTCCCACATTTATACTTTACTTGCTGCTTTCCAAACTTTTTGATCTGCAGACAATTTCTGGTGAAAGCACAGGCTTCTTCCTAGCACTTGAAACCTTAGTGACAACAGAACTGCACTATATAATCATTTGTCAGATATCCTTTCAGATCCTGAAACACACTGTATTAATCTATTGACAAGTTCTTGCCTAACAGTTGAAAAATGTATTTCATTGACTGGTCGTGTTTTTGGACAGCGCACTATGCAAGGCATAGACTGAAAAGCAGATAATGATACCCTTGGTTAGGTCTAATCCACATTGTTTTGAATGGGGAAATATTTAGTCTGTATAAGAGTATCAGAGCTATCTCAGTAGTCAAGATTGCAGTCACTACATGTGTGGCAAGAAAAGACAACAGTAGGAGCTGTATATTCTTGAACAAGTCATCAACCCTTGATCTTTGATGATTCTGCTTCTACAGAAGTGTTGTTTAAACAGTTTATGTGAGGGAATTGAGGACTAAGGAGGAAAGGCAAAAGGGCCACTGATCTTTGTACAGTTTTTTCTGCTGAACAGAAGCAGTCTTCCAAGAACGTGCACAGTGTTATTTGTACTTTTATATGCCTATGTTTTTATCATGAATCTCACAATATATGGGAGTTAGCACCCAAAGCATTTAGAGCCAAGCGTTTACTTGAGAAATTTTGGTTTTGTTTTTTTTTTTTTCCCCTGTATTTTTCTAACTTTCTTCATTAAGGAAAACTTTTAGCCCACACATCTTTCAGTTAGATACAGAAAAAATAAGTTACTTTTTGATAGGTAGTGGACATCTAGAGAAGCTCACCACAGCATGTAAAATCAAACCTCATTTCCATAAAGAACATTCTGCTCTTTAAAGACAGACTGAGAGAGGAGACTTAGTCTTCAACCATGTGAATATTCGTATGAGTGGAACATTTCAGTGAAATGTTCTACAGCTCTATCCAATGGTATTACGGGGTGAAAACTTAATATATAAAATTGTGAAAATTTTTTCTTTAGTAAGATGAATTAAATCCATAGTAAAATGAACAAACCCCAGTTGTTACGATGGGAAGAAAAATCAAATAAAAGCATATCGGTTCCATAGTGATTTAATACTGTGCTGTCATCTCAACATTTTTATTTCTGTGTGTGAATTAGCAAATACCTATCTACATACCTGCAAGACCTCTAAGGTTGCTCAGTGACATTTGTCTCTAAGCACTTAAAATATTAACATACTGCTTTACCAAATACTCCAACAAATAAATAAATCTAGAAGTAGCTCCAGTTAAGTGAAGTATCTAACATGCCAAAAGTAAAGATGAATTCAAACAGACCTTGAGTGTAGATTCTTTTTTTTTTTAATTTTAAGATTACCTAATCCACTAACTGCAAAGTGACACTTAGTAGAACATCAGTCCACCCTTGGTAAACTTTTCATTTGGTAGCATTACGGTTTGAGGAAGACCCAGAGAAATCTTAAAGTTCTCTGGCACTGCGTACATTGAACAAAATGCAGCATATTGTTATCTTGAAATTATGTAACCAATTTCTTTGCATTTCAAGACTTCATTTTGCTATGGTCTAAAATACTTCCCTATAATTTTGTCTTAGGAAGGTATTTAAAAAGTTGCAACAGCTACGAGTAAATAGTGTTTTACTTCATATAATTTTATTTAATCTATTTTTTTTATGTTATCCAACAATCTGCTGCTTACAAAATTATCAGACTTAAGTGCGACGAATTCACAAAATTATAAATCAACATTTTGAAAATAAGCCAAGATTTTCAAACTGAAATTTTGATTCAGAAAACAGTTTTGCTCTGAATGTCAAATAATTTTTATTAGCTGTATTATATGGTTAATCCATGTGTAGGTATTCACATTGTTGTTACTTGGTCAGTTAACCTCCTATTTTATGTAAATGTAATACAAAAATAGAAGATGTTTTGAATGGATGCTTATCTGTAACCAACGCTGCACTCAAGTATAAACAAAAACTTCAACAGTACAAAAATATTCATATCTACTTACAAGGATAGCAAGAACAACATCTGCCTGAAAACCAGAGCTGACATAAATCAAGTGTTACAACATTCCTGCAGTGAAGAAATCACAGTTTCTGTGATCATCCAGAAGCATGCTTTCAAAGAACATTTTGTTTAGCATGGGAATAAAAAAGTGATTTCCAAATGCACTAGAACCTCATGTTGCAATGAAAAGCTGTTCTAAATGCCTTTTGAAGCTGTTTAGTTTTCAAATATGTCAAGATTTTTGTTGATAAGAAAGTCTAAGCAAGCACAGAAAAAAGAATCTAGTTATATATTGTATTGCATTAAAAGATGGAAATACCATTAGCATAAAATCCCCATTCTGTAAGTCTATATTCATTGGCAAACATCGTGATAATACTCCCACAGAAATACTTTTCTATGGACACATAAAAAGTCCTTCTACTCTCTTCGTTCATAATGCTTATCTTTTTCACCTTCAATGGCACCATAAACCATGCTCTAATCCACCATATTTCTAACAGCATTTTCTACTAATGTCCATCTTCCATCATGTATCATTGCAAAGTGGTATCATCACTGGATAGCCTTATGGATTGTTATTTTACATTGATGTAAGGGTTTGAACCAAATGCATTGCTGAAATTTCGTTGGATTTTCATCATAACCATGAGAATACAGGAACATTTCCCTAGGCTTAATGAATGAATGTATGAATGAATGAATGAATGAATGAATAAATGAATAAATGAATGAATGAATGAATAAATAAATAAATAAATAAATCTGACTGACATGAGATGATTTTGCCTGAGGAAAAAGAGCTTTCAGGAAATTAATACAGAGCATCTGACAAATGCTGTACTGTATATCAAACTGACATCTCAATATGATGTCATAAGAGCTCAAGAACTGGATCAAAGTCTCTGGCTCCAAATAACAAGTGTAGGATCAGATTTTTTATAAAAATGAACACTGCTCTAAAGCATCTAGCCAAAAAGTTTCAAAGAAATTTGCAATATATCTTTGCATGGAATTCTAACAGTGCAACATGATGAAAACATTGCAACAAAAACAAAACTGTGAGAGATCTGTAGTGAATATCTTAAATGCTTTCAATTATAAAAGGAAAAGGATTTTACTAGCACCGATGGCCTATATATGATCATAGAATCATCGAACCACTGAGGTTGGAAAAGATCTCTAAAATTACCAAGTCCAACCATCAATCCATTACCCCTACACCCACTAAGTGCTACGTCTGCATGTTTCTTGAATGCCTCCTGGGACGATAACTCCACCACCTCCCTGGGCAGACTGTTACAATACTTGACTGCTCTTTCTGAGACAGTTTTTTTCTTAATATCCAACCTAAAAATCCCGTGGCTCATCCCTCTCATTCAGTTGATAGATACCTGGGAGATGAGTCCAGCTCCCACCTCACCACAACTTCCTTTCAGGTAGTTATAGACAGCTATAAGGTCTCTCTTGAGTCTCCACCAGACTGAACAATCCCAGTTTCCTCAGCCACTCCTCATAAGATTTGTGTTCCAGACCTCTCACCAGCTTTGTTGCCCTTCTCACACACACCATGGCCTCAGTGTTTTTCTTGTACTAAGAGGACCAAAACTGAACACAGTACTCAAGGTATGGCCTTATTAATGCTGAGTACAGAAGGATGATAACCTCCTTGCTCCTCTTGCTGGCAGCACTATTTCTGATACAATCTAGGATGCCATCTGGGCACACTGCTACTCATGCTCAACTGATTGACAGTTAATATCCTAAATTGTTTTCCTGCACACAGGTTTCACAGAATCACAGAATTGCCAGGGTTGGAAGGGACCTCAAGGATCATGAATCTTCAACCTCCCCTGCCACATACAGGGCCACCAACCTTCCCACCTAATGCTAGACCAGGCTAGGGTTTCCAGCCACTCTGCCCCAAGCTTGTAGTGCTGCTTGGGGTTTTTGTAACCAAAGTGCAGGACCCAGCACTTGATCCTTTTGAACTTTGTCCCCCTGGTCTCTGCCCTGCAATCCAGCCAGTCTAGATCCCTTTAAAGGGCCTTCCTACTCCCAGGCAGACTGGCATTTCCCTGCAGCTTGGTGCCATCAGCAAACTTACTGAGGGAGCATTCAGTACCCTCATCCAGATCATCAATTAAAACATTGAACAGGACAAGACTCAGTACCAGCTCCCGGGGAGCACAACTCATGAGTGGCCGCCAAGTGAATTTAACTCCATTCACCATCACTTTATGGGTCCAGCCCTCCAGCCAGTTCTTTACACAGCAAAGTACATACCTGCCCAGGACATAAGCTGCCAGCTTCCTCAGGAGAATACTATGGGACAGTGTCAAAGGCTTTGCTGAAGCCTAGGTAGATATGTCAACAGTCTTTCCCTCATCCACCAGGTGGGTCACCTGGTCATTGAAGGAGGTGATGTTGGTTAATCAAGACCTGTCTCTCATGAGCACATGCTGGCTGTGCCTGATATCCAGGTGTCCTGTGCATGCCATGTGACTCAAGACAATCTGAACCATGACCTTCCCTGATACAGAGGTCATACTGAAAGGTCTGTAGTTCCCTGGATGCTCCTTACGACCCTTTCTGTAGGTGGGCTTCACATTGGATTTTAATGTTCTGTCTGTATTGTAGCCTGATATTCTAATCTAATTTTACTGTAAGGGGAAGTACACAAGTCAGATCATTTTCAGAACTTTTTGAAGGTATTTATTATGCAGGAACTCCGTCTCTCTGTTCCTTCTGGAGTGAAAGAGAATGACTTACTAATGCCTCAAATACAAACATAAGAGGCAAGTCATAAGTACAATGGGCAGACAAGTTAGACAAAGAAAATAATAGAATCACAGAATCATGGAATGGCTTGGGTTGGAACGGAGTCCAAGGATGACCAAATTCCAACCCCCCTGCCACAGGCAGGGCCACCAACCTCCAGATCTGGTACTAGAGCAGGTTGCCCAGGGCCCCATCCATCCTGGTCTTGAACACCTCCAGGAACAGAGCATCTACAACCTCTCCAGGCAGCTGTTCCAGCATCTCACCACACTTTCTGTAAAGAACTTCATATCCCTCCTTGAGCTTAAAACCATTCCCCCTTCACCTATCACTGCCTAACCTTGAAAAAAATTGATTCCCCTCCTTTTTATAATCCCCTTTTAAATACTGGAAAGGCTGCAAAGAAGTCTCCTCACAGCCTTCTTTTCTCCAGGCTGAACAAGCTCAGCTCCCTCAGCCTGTCTTGATAGGGGAGGTGCTCTAGCCCTCTGTCATCTTTGTGACCCTCCACCAGACTCTCCTCAGCAGCTCCACGTCTTTCCTGTATTGGGGGCCCCCAATCTGGATGCAGTACTCCAGCTAATCTGCAAATACATTTTACAGGTCATAAAGATGTGTTGTCCAGGGGCACTGGAAATAAGTTCCCTAGCTGCCGAAGAGATGGACTAGATGATCTTACTGGTCTTTTCCAGCTTAATGATTCAGTGATTCTCTGACTGTCATACACATATGTAGCAGTGTGTTTTAACAATGATTTGAGACACTTTATTGGATATGAAGGGGGAGTTCAGTCTCACTTCTGCTCAGTTCGTTCAGGACATGGCCGTGATGAAATACCAGTTCCCATGTGTAGCTTTTTGCTTTGGTAATGTTAGTCCAGTAGGAATATAACTTAAAATCACAATGTTCATTTTAAATAAGTGATGAAGATAGTAATTTATTACTTATCCAGGCCAGACCGCAACTCTGCAACATGCATAACATCACTTCATCACATTTATTTCTCTTACTGGGAAAGATAAGTTCAGTTACTGAAGTTAGCTGATTAATATCTTTGTTTTCTGTTATTTTGTTTCCTAGATTTTCCCCTCTAGCTGAACAACAGACACACTGAGAAACATGCCAGAGCAAAGCAATGATTACAGGGTTGTTGTGTTTGGGGCTGGAGGAGTTGGCAAAAGTTCTTTGGTCTTGAGATTTGTGAAAGGCACTTTCAGAGAGAGCTACATCCCTACCATTGAAGACACCTACCGGCAGGTGATCAGCTGTGATAAAAGTATATGCACTTTGCAGATAACTGATACTACAGGGAGCCATCAATTTCCAGCCATGCAACGTCTTTCTATTTCTAAAGGACATGCTTTCATTTTGGTTTACTCTATCACCAGCCGACAGTCTTTGGAGGAACTTAAACCAATCTATGAACAAATATGTCAGATTAAAGGTGATGTAGAAAGCATTCCAATAATGCTGGTGGGAAACAAAAATGATGAGAACCAAAATCGAGAGGTAGAAAGCAGTGAAGGAGAAGCTACGGCCAAGAAGTGGAGGTGTGCGTTCATGGAGACCTCTGCCAAGCTGAACCACAATGTGAAGGAGTTATTTCAAGAGCTTTTGAACTTAGAGAAACGCAGGACTGTGAGTTTACAAATTGATGGCAAAAAAAGCAAGCAGCAGAAAAGGAAAGAGAAGCTGAAGGGCAAATGTGTAGTCATGTGAAATTGCACTGACAGGAGTCTGTCATGCATTCTCACCTGTCTGCTATTACCCATGTAAAGCCAATACACAGCAAACAACCAGACCAGATCATACTGATTGATATCTGTTTTAAAACAAATATTCAGAATTTGAAAAAAAAAGAAGAGTTACTGTCATTTCTATGAAAACAGCCAACAACTGGAAGAATTGTGCTCTCTAGATACCAGTGAAAAATTCAGGACAAGAAAAATCATCTGGACCATATTGTGGAAGGCTTAGAAATCAAAATCATGATATCTATATTCTTATGTAACTACAGTGGAAAGCATTGTATAATGCTAGAAAAAAAAATGCTAATGCTAGGACATGTAACTGCATGCTGGATGAAGTTATCATACCCTTCAAGAGTGATGTGGACAAACTGTTCTGTGCAATTTTCAGTTCTGACTGCTGAGGTTGTTTGAATAAAGTAATAATCTCAGATATGCCAAATAATCTATTTCTCACCAAAAGGAAGCACAGTTAAAAGAAGTGGAGATTTCCTCTACCTCCCCGAGCATGAGATGTCTTTCCTATATGATACAGAGTTTGAAATAAAGATGATGAAAAGCCAGCCCCTGTAGGATGGATGGAGATTCATCTCCTCTGAAATACATTCGTCCCCCCAGTGTATTTCAGAGGAGAAGATGCTTGCTGTTGAGGAACATCAGGATATATAAAAACTGTATATATATGGCAACAGATAACTTCTTCAGGGAGGACTGGCTGGAGAGTCGCCCACAAAGACCCTCTGTGGAAAGTCTGACTTCAAGCAGTTCTGATGGAACAGACAGCATGACTTGTGAATGAACCAAAGGAGTATTGAACACATGCTGCTGTAGGAGAGGGGTACTGTAACAAGAAGGTTTTACTCTGTTTACCAGATTAGTTCAGTAAAACTTATTTCTATTAGTATATTCCAATTAGAATGGTTTTGGATTCATACATTGCTAGATTTATTGTATTTACATTGTCTGTGGGGTTTTATATTCATCATATATTCATCATTTAAACATGAGGTGAGGAGAGCGGAGGGGAGGGGAGGGGGGGGGAGGGGAAGGGGAAAGGGAAAGGGAGGGGAGGGGAGTGGAAGGGAGGGGAGGGGAGGGGGGAGAAGGAAGGTGAAGGGAAGGGAAAACAAGTGGAGGGGAAGGGAAGGGAAGGGAAGACAAGTGGAGGGGAAGGGAAGGGAAGGGAAGGGAAGACAAGTGGAGGGGAAGGGAAGGGAAGGGAAGGGAAGGGAAGGGAAGGGAAGGGAAGGGAAGGGAAGGGAAGGGAAGGGAAGGGAAGGGAAGGGAAGGGAAGGGAAGGGAAGGGAAGGGAAGGGAAGGGAAGGGAAGGGAAGGGAAGGGAAGGGAAGGGAAGGGAAGGGAAGGGAAGGGAAGGGAAATCATTCAACTACTCTGTCATGGAATACTTCTTAAAACATTTTGAAGGGGATAAATGTCCAAAATATGAGTTTTGCTGGATGTCTCTCTAAGCTTTTTTTTTTTTTTTTTTTTTTTTTTTTTAATAGGGAAGATTAAAGTTTGTTTCCCATTGATAGCAAATAACATCAAATATAAAAGAAGCACATACATTTCTTAGAGGACACACAGGAACTGTATAAACTACAATTTATACTTCACAAACTTCTTTGACCTATTAAAACAAACAAAACATATTTTTAGGAAACTTCTGTGTCAAAATCATACTATAGGAAAATGTATTCTAGTACTAGTATTATTATATGCATGCTGTTGCATTATGAATGTCTTAGAGCTATTCAAATACAGCATTTACATTGAAAATTGCTACCTTGTTGCTCTCAAAGCTACTGCTTACCTTCTACCTACTAAAGTGTAGACATTTCATAGGTAGGGTGATAGTTACATGTCTTTGAGCAAGAATTGCTGTTAATGCTGTCTCTGAAGGAGCAGAATTTCTGTCATTCACACAGAAAAGGTTCTGGCAGCATTATTATCGAGTGTAAACCTCCTACTGATTTCAAAGAAGACAGTTTTTGTGTTTATTTCCTTAGAAAAGTGAAGAAAGAAAAAAGGCTAAGGCTCTTCCTTAGTGATAAATTTCCCTCTTAAGCAATGCTTATTCTCCATTAATTCCAAAGCACTTTATACAGAAGACAGAATCATTACCTTAAATTTGCAGGTGGTGAATCTGAGGCACAAAGAGAAGAAGAGTTCATAAATTACCCAATAGTGACAGACTCAGGAAGAAAAGCAGATCTCTCCAGTCCCACTCAAGTGCTGTCTGCCTTTGCTCAGACTGCCTCTTCAGATTCTGAGTTTCCAAAATATATAAAGAAGCTCGGTATAGCTTATGTGGCTGCGTGCATCTTCTCCTTCTCAGTGTGTCAGTAGATCAAACACTGTTTCAGATCAGGGATGCAAAACTATCTTTAGTACATGTTTTCTACATGTTTATACATATACTCTATTTGTAAGCAAATACACATATCTTTACTGCACTGGAATCCACTAGCAGAACTGGAAAGTCAAAAGAATGACCACAGTTGGGAATGGCGAGTCATACAGTGGGGTTAGCATTGCAGAGATCTCCCACTGACATTAACAGACTGGTGCCTAAGGACACTGTGCTTGGTCCACTTCTAAGTGGTCAGCATGGAATAACTATAGAAGCAGAAACAAGACAAGGCTATGTAAAGAAGCAGTCCTTTTAGTACTGTTACTTTAACTGGGGGAATTATTTGTATGATGAAGAATCTTGCAGAAGTAGAATACAGGGGATCTGAATTAGACTCAAAATGTAATGCCTGTAAATACATTGCAAACTGAAATTCAGATTTTGGCTTTTTTTTGAATGTGCCTCATAGAAAGAAAAAAGTGTATGTAGAAGCAGGAAATATAGCAAGTAGTTACCAGTTATTACACTTAAGGACCATTTCCTCTAATTCCCAGTTAATTCTTCTCCTGTTACATAATAGGTCGTGGACTGTTTTGTAGACTTACATGTATCAAACCAAGGCCAGTAGAGAAGTAATATTCCTCATGGAACATAGACACAAAAAAGAACATATTTTTACCCTTATATTTTTATTCTAGTTTATACTTCTAGATTACACATTTGTTATGTTATTACTTATCTATTTTTTTTTCCTTTAATTCAAGAAAAAATATGAAGAAAATACACAGCTTTATTAGAAGTTGGTTTTCTTTGAAGCTGTGATATTCGTATAATAATCTATTTAAAACATACAGAAGAGATATAACATTTAAAATGTAAGATCTGCAGTGGATTTTAGCACCCAGATGTTTAGACAAAATAAATCTTTACCACACATGAATTTTGTATGTATATGAGATGTATTAAATTATGTAGTTTTCATGAAAATGAATCAATGTGATTTCATTAGCAAATATTTTATTCAGAAACTCTGGATATTAAGTTGTTTGTGCCTACAAGCTTCTATGTTTCCAGTAGTGTTTTAAACATAAGAAATAAAGTTTAAATGAAAATATGGTTTGGGAACCTTTGTCTGTATTGTGTTTGTTTCCTAAGAATATTAACCATACTATTTCTAAAAATGGGAAAGAAAATACCCTAAAACAAAATAGAGTCAGACATGTTAGCTAATGTCCTGAAGTCTGCACCTATACAAATTGGAATCCTAAAAAGTCCTAGGGAGTGGAAGAGTATTGTCTTATCTGACATTTACTTTTCCTTTATTATGGTGAGACAAAGCACCTATATGTTCAAAACAATTTTCTTTACACATAAAACAGAATTTTTCAAGTGGTGTTTGTTTTGGCCATCAAAAAGCAAAATATCTCTGAAAGCTAGTCTATATTCTATTATTGAGTTCTAAATAGTGATAGATATAAACTTGGTGGTTGTGCTTCTGCTACTCCTTTTTTACCAAATGCCTGATGTTTTCACAAAATTTTCTACTATGGCACATAAAAAAAAAAAAGCAAGTATCACACCTTAACTTTCCTTGTAATTAAGAAGTGGTTCAGATAAATGAAATTGATAATTTTTTTACGTAGCCATAATTCATACTCAGCAAAGAGAGGAATCAACAAACAAACCTGAATACATATGCACTTTTGTAAGCATTTCAAACACTGAAATATTGAGGATTTAGTGTAAATTTAAAAAAAAATTCTGCTATTCCTTTCTTCTATCATATACATCATCATTCGTGGAGCACTACCCTGATACTGACACGGCACATCCTGCTACACTGGTTGTTCTACGTCAGTGCAGCAATTTGCACAACATAACTGCTTTATAGGTATTTGTCCATCAATTTGTTCTCATCAACACCACAAGAATTACACAGTTTGCTTGCCTCTGAGTTTTTTCTTTCTTTGCTTGCAATTTGTTCCCTTTTAACATTCAAAGTTATGAGCACATGCATATGAACCCTGTTAGTCACTGGCATCACACTCACCTCATATATATGTTTTCTAATTAATTCAAATGATTATTTAACGTAGAGAATGGTACCCAAAGTGCTGGTGCCACTCTGAAAGTTTTGGTTTTTACTATAATGGGATCTTCTATTAATATCTTGTAGGGTGCAGTGGATTCCACCTGTTTAGAAGAGGCAACAAGCTGGCTAACCTAGCGAGGCATACTTTAAAGTGGAGAACGTAGGGGGCAGGGTCCATGATGGCAATGCTCAAGCCATTGCAATCAAATGGAGAAGGAGCTATGACATCCGTAAGAGTAACAAATGTTCTTTAACTGCCTCCGATGACAAAAACCAGAAGACTAGCCACCTCAAGAACCTGAAGATATGCCTACAGGAAATCTTGTACCCCTCTAGGGATATCTTCACCCTGTTTCCTTGAAGTGCCTGTACACCAATACACGCAGCATGGGGTAGTAACGTCTTCTTCCACATCTTCATCAGCTCCTAGAATGAGTCTAATTCAGAGCAATTAGGAGCCTGAAGTATCTCCTGTGCAAGGAAATACTGAGAGACCTGGGACTGTTCAGCCTGGAGAAGAGAAGGCTGATGGGGGATCTCATTTATGTTTATAAATGCCTGAAGTAGGAGAGAAAAGTCAGTGGAGGTGGACTCATTTTGATGGTGTGCAGCAACAGAATAAAGGGCAGTGATCAGAAACTGAAATACAGGCAGTTCCATACCAACACAAGGAAGAACTTTTTTACTATCAGAGTGATGAAGCATTGGAACAGGCTGCCCAAAGATATTGTGGAGTCTCCTTTTCTGGAGATATTCAAGACCAATCTGGATGCCCACCTGTGTGACCTGCTGTAGGGAACCTGCTTTTAGCAGGGGTGATGGACCAATAATCTCTAAAGATGCCTTCCAACCTGTACTATTTCGTGATTCTGTAAAGTTCAACTTATGTTGGAATCAGAAGAAGTGCAGAACATAAAATAGCTCTGAAAACATGGACTTGGATACATCTTGCGAAGGATGCAGACGCGGCTTTAAACAAACTAGAATAATATAAGATTTCGTGTAGGTTACTTTGGTCAAGTGCTTCTGTTTATAATGAGCCATAATGGACCTACCATGAAGTCATAATGGAACTGAAGCACAGAGGATCATTTGTTTTTCAGTCAGAGGTACTTATGCCTCATTCAGAGACCAAGAAATGGCCCAAATGGATCCTACAAGTGCTGTTTTATCCCAGTGCATGAAAGCCGTGGATGACCGTGCCTGTCACATATAAGCTGCCACTGTATTCATTTTAGTAGAAAAAGCAGATGAGGTATAAAAAATATTTTTTCTGTAAGAATAAGAAAATCATTTTCATTCAATTTTAGACAGAAATGGAGAGAGCATCAAGGTGCTATCACTCTAATATATTACTGCTTTTGCTCAGTGATGTTGAGAAGAGCCTTTGCCTGTGATTCTTCCTATCCTTATTTGGTTCAGTTCCTGCTGTCAATCAGCTTGGTCCCCTGTCATGCATCAGCCTCTGGTAAGATTGAATGGGTTGTTAAAAACCATGTTGAAAGCAATGGGTGGAGGAACATTTCAGCACTGGAAGAAGCATTTGAAAGAAGCCACCTGGTTGGGCAATAATAGAGGATCAGTCAATCAAAATGGTCCAATCCAGCTCCCTATGTACTGCAGAGGGAGATAAGGTCCCTGTGGTACACATAAAGAGCATGCTGAGAAAAGTAGATTGGGTCTTTCAAGCTTCTGAAAAGGGCAAACCCCTTTGTGGAACTGTTTTTGCTCAGGGCCCTGGCTTCACTTGGTAGGTGATGCAGAAAAATGGGGATATTCAATGTGTATCGCAAGGAGATTTGATGCTGGGGGAGTGCAGTCAGTAATTTCATGTATATATATATTTATGTGTGTGTGTATGTTCAATGCTTATTCATTATTGTTTTTTGTTTGTATATGTTAAGCATGATGCAGTGATGTGAATAAGGGATGAAATTTTTGGCTATCAATATTCCACATCATAACATCATGTAGTGCACTGGGAATTAAAGAGTTAATGCTCCAGTTCCAGATGCCTGTCCCAGAAGAGAAGAACTACATACCCCAGAGGACTCTGTGTTCAGAGAGGAGATAAAGCCCTGGTAAGGTCACTGGACCAGGCTCTCCTCCCTGCTGCTCGACCCAACTGCACATATCATCTCAGCATTAGTGTAAGGCCTTCAGTTTTCAGACACTCTCTCTCATTATATTTGATTTATTAGCTCCAATTCTAATTATATTGTATTATATTGTATTATAGTGCATTATCTTGTATTCCGATATCTTATTACGTAAATTAGTTTGTTTCTCCTCAGACCATCACTACTGTTTTGTTTTTGGGTCCGTCTCTCTATCCTTTATCCCCTGTTTTCCCCTTTCCAGAGGCAAGGATTCGTGGATCCCTTCTCCCCACTAGTGACAGAACAGGGCCAAATCAGCCCATAAAATGTTGACAGTGTGTCACAAGGGATAGTGTCAAATGCTTTGCACAAGCCCAGGTATATGACGTCAGTTGGATGTTCAGTAACAGCACACAGCCCTTCTCCCTGTTATGCAGACAGGTACCTGTGAAAACAATCTGCAAAAAGCTGTAAAGTGACTATATGGTCACCTCAGCTGAGAAACAGACAACAAGGAAGAGAAGGCCTCTGTCAGTCCTCTTTCTCTGCTATGTGAGAAGAGGCAGATGTTCTCTTGCATGAGCTCATAGCCATGATAACGTTACAGTAAGGTCCCTTCTTTCCACAAGCCTTGGAAAAGCCTATTTTTACAGTGAGAATAAAATTTATTGCTCTGGAAGAGCATATTTAGATGCAGAAAAAAGGCAAAATTACAGGCAGACTGTGTGTGACTGTGGATGCTGAGTGTGGAGGGAAAATGGATTAGTGTGTTTTCAGTGGTAAAATTTAGGAAGAAAATGATGAAATAAAGAAGGAAAGAAAGAAGTGAAATACATATATAATTATATGCATATAATTATAGTTATCCATGTAAGAAAATCTATTAGGATATGAAACTCAAAGTAAGCAGAAGTCAGTCTCAACAGTTGAAAAAATTATTCTTAGTAAATTAAACAGTCTGAAATTCTGCCTTCCTCGTTTTCTTTTAAAAATATATTTGGCATAGTGGCTCCCTGTTTTTTTTCAAACTCAAATCTGAGTTTTCATGTAGTCACATTCTGAATTTGAGCAGCACATAATTGTTTCAGTCTTTGCTTTTCTAATCGCCAAAGCTGAATGCCACTTTACAAAAACTGACAAGACATTCCTCTAGAACAGATGATTATTTTCTTCGATTAATTACCAACAATAATTTAACAAGTCCAGTGATCAGAGGGATAAAGTAACTCTCTATCCTCTTGTGGAAAATAGTTATGCAGTAATACTTAAAGTATGCCTAGATTGCAGAGCTGAAAAATATCATTAAAGATGGATGCAAACACAGAATTTTATTGCTGAAAGAGCAGGGAAAAGAAGCGGTAGTGTCTCAGGCTCCTCTGTCCTTGCCCCTCCTCTCCCTGCGAAGAGCAGCAGGCTGCCTTCACCACAGTACAGCTGCATTCACCATAGCACTTCCTGAATACTGGAAATGGTTTACACAGGGGAGAAGCAAAGCAAGAAGACAACTCTGTCAGTAGCATCCAAGTGCTTTTACCCCTCCTCTAGAAGCAGCTGCTGCTACATGTGCAGCATTGTATGAAGGGAAGGGAGAGCGGGTGGTGCCTCGCTCCAATTTACGGGAGTGAGAGGAGATTCCTTTAATACATGTATACCCGATGGCAAGATTAAGACACAACAGGTCAAATGTTACCCTGACCAGTTTATTACAAATCCTAGTCACTTAGGGAGATAGGGAAGGGAAGACGGGTGATAGAAAAGATAGGAAATAAAAGGTCTTTGTAGGAAGCAAGAGGGAGATAAGCATGACTTTGGGTTCAGCATGGTTTGTAGATCAGTCCCTGGTTTCAGGAGGTTGGTCTTCTGGTCGTTGGTCACTGATGTTCAGTTGATGATGACGATGGCAACGACCCCTTTCCAATGGCAGTACAAATTTATTTATAAGTCCAAAGTGGTCAAGTTAGAGTGGTGAGGTACTGGAACAGGCTGCCCAGAGAGGCTGTAGATGCCCTGTCCCTGAAAGTGTTCGAGGCCAGATTGGATGGGACCCTGGGCAGCCTGGTCTAGCATCAAATGAGGAGGTTGGTGGCCCTGCGTGTGGCAGGGGGGTTGGAGATTCATAATCCTTGAGGTCCCTTCCAGCCCTGGCAATTTCGTGATTCTGTGAGTCAGCTCCTTTTGGAGCAACAGCTTCTGGCTTTTGGATCTCAGCAGGAACTCCTTTTGTTCCCATCTTCTGGGCTTTGCCAGCAGATAAGAGGAAGCATGGAGACACCAACTTGTATCTGGCCTTCACAGCATACAATGGTATAATTCCCCAATCTCCCATAGCAAGCTGGAATATTTGGTCAGATCTTCCACCAGTAAACAGTCCTGAGCACTCTCTTCCGAAGGCAAACAGCTCCAAAGAAATGCTCTCAAATGTAAAATTTTTCACACAGTGATGCCAACTGCCATACCCATCTCTCATCTCCTAGATAAGTCAGAGTCTTACAGCAAGAAATGCCTCAGAAAGCAAGCTTTGAGCCAAAAACGAAGAAAGGTTCAGACAAATGGGAGCAGACCTGGGATCAGCACTGCCCTGACATGGGCAAAGGCAAAGGCCTTACACAGAAATAATTTACTAGCTGAAAACACACCTGGTCAACAATTAACAGGTAAAGAATACACATTTATTTAAGTGAAATATTTACTTCTTGTACACCCTGATCAAACCAGTTTGTTCAGAGCTCTGCTCTTTCTTCCCCTGATGAATCTAGTCCAGCACATGATCTGGGACAGGCATATATGATATGTTACCCAAGTGGAATAGGAGCGATTTATATACTGTGGGTAAACAAGATGTTGTGAGGAGTTCAAAAAAGATGTGACCTGAATAAAATATACTTCAACTTCTCTGCACGGCCTCAACCACGGCTCTGCATGTTTAGAAGTTAACTTGTTAAAAGCTTTGGGTCATTTAGGCTACACAGCACTGTTCTAAACTTCCCATGTAAACTAGTTTACAAAAATCTGTATTACACTGCAATCCAGAAAGCATACTATTCTACACCATACAAGTGTGTGAGATAATGCATTTTTAAATGGAAGATAGTTGTTGTAACTGTTTAGCCTTTACTGTTATGATGTCTTCAGTCTGTTTTCTGTGTTTTCTTAAAAGCTTGAAAGTAATGCAATTCTACTGAATCTTGTAAGTTAGAAAATAAACTTCCATATTAGGACTATTTTCAGCAAGAGATTTTTAAAGTGCATTCAGTGGCAATTAAAATTTGAAGTTCCAAAGAAAATTAAGTCATTTTGTAGAGGCAGTATGAGTCATCCATTTCCCACACAAATATGTTTTATAGTTTGAAATGCTACTATTATGGTGTTTTAGAACACAAAGCAGAAGCTTGAATAGGAACACTTTGAGCTTCTCGTATTTTAACTTTCAAATACATTGAAGTATGTGCAACTTCCATTTTTTTTCTGAATGCCAGAGGCCAGACTCATTCCTAATTCAGTTAAGAATGAAATTGTTTCCATGTTTTCCAGTTTCTTTCCAAGAATTATGTATTTGGGAGTTGATGTTCTAGCAAACTACAGATTTGGAGATTCTGAAGAGTGTTATGGAGAATCAGAGAATCACAGAATCATAGAATAGTTTGGGTTGGAAGGCACCCTCTATATCATCTTGTTCCAACCCCCCTGATATAGGGACACCACCCACCAGACCAGCTTTCTCAAAGTCCCATCCAGCCTGGCCTTGAATGCCTCTAGGGAGGTAGCATTCACAAACTCCCTGGGCAATTTGTTCCAGTGTATTACCATCCTCACAGTAAAGAATTTTGTCCTAATATCTAGTCTAAATATGCCTTCTTCCAGTTTAAAGTCATTTCCCCTTGGCCAGTTACTACATGCCCCCTTCAGGTACTGGAAGGTCGCTATAAGATCTCTTTGGAGTCTTCTCTTCTCCAGGCTGAAGAGTCCCAGCTCTCTCACTCTGTCCTTGTAGGGGAGGTGCTCCAGCCCTCTTAAATATTTATGGCCCTCTCTGGAACTGCTCCAACAGCTCCATTTCCTGTCTCAATGCAGGGGCAGAGTCACCTCCCTTGACCTGCTGGTCATGCTTCTCTTGATGCAGTACAGGATATAGTTGGTCTTCTGGGCTGCAAGCACACAGTGTCAGCTCATGTTGAGTCTCTCATCAAGTGACACCCCCAAATCCTTCTCCTCAGGGCTGCTCTCAAGCCATTCTCCACCCAACCAGAATCTGTGTTTGGGACTGCCACTATGAGTACAGGACCTTGCACTTCCATAAACCTGTAAAGTATGGTTGTGGACTTTTGGGAAATCTGTTGCATTTTTTCTTCTAGAATACACAGGAGACTTAGGGAACATATGAAATGAAAAGTTCATTTCTCTATTTACTTTTAACATTCTCCAATAACATAGCTGTCATTTTTTCAAAATCTATCATCCTTTTCAAGTTCATAACATGCAGTGAAAATCTGTCTTATTGTTTTTAACACTTCAGATTCTAGTTCTTACATTTCACAATTCTCCAGGGCCAAATAAAACAGCTGATGTTTCAGCTGCTGAGTAGTGTCTACACTAAAGCAAAGACGTTTCAGCCTCTCTACTATCCTCTCTGCCAGCAATGGGGTGCATAAGGAGCTAACCAGGACAAGTGTCCCAAACTGGCCAAAGCAATATTCTATACAACATGGATGCCTAAAGGGCAAGTTGGCCAGGCTGGGTAGCCACTGTTAGGGGACTGTCCATGCATCAGTTGGAAGGTGATGAGAAATTACACTGTGTATCTCTTACTTTGATTATTTTTTTGGTTGTCATTTTTTGTGCTCTTTATTTTTTCTTTTTTCCTTTTTTTCTTTCATGTCTTATTAAAATGTTCTAATTTCAGTCCACAAGTTCTTGAACATTTCTTTTGTATTTTGTCCACCACTCCACTGATGGTGGAGTGAGGAAACTGCTGCGTGGTACTCAGTGTCCTGCTGAGGACATGTGCCCACACATTAATGCCCACACATTAACACAAGGCAAAATCTCACACAAAGACTTAGTTAGTCATTACAAACCAGTAAACATCTTAACTCAAGTCTGGTGTGGTGTAGTGTAGTGCTTTCTCTGTGGAGTCAGACATGCTTGAAGACCATATCAATATGTGATTAACTCCTTGTTAAAAATAAAGAAAAAATTGTACTTGCAAATCTGTAGGGATTGCTGATATATAACATTTGATTTATTTACACTGCTTAGATTTTTAAACATCACTGGTTTTTGTTTATGATCACTTTGTAATAATTTATTTTTCTTTTTTCTTTCTTCTCCATCTATCCTGACTTTGAATGTCTCCAGGGATGGGCTTCCACAACATCTCTATGCAGCCTATTCCTGTGCCTCACCACCCTTATCATAAAAAACATTTCCTTATTTCCTGTTGAAATATTCCCTCTTTAATTTTAAAACCATTTCCTCCTGTCCAATCACCACAGACCCTGCTAAAGAGTCAGTCCTCTTTTTTACAGTCCCCTTTAGACACTGAAAGACTACTCTCAGCTCTCCCGGGAGCCTTCTCCAGGCTGAACTACCCCTGTTCTCTCAGCCTATCCTATAGGAGTAGTGTTCTATCTCTTGGATAATTTCTGTGGCCCTCCTCTGGACACGCTCCAATAGGCCCATGTCTCTCTGAGGACTGAGAACTCCACATCTGAACGTAGTCGTCCAGGTGACGCCTCACCAGAACAGAGCTAAGGGGCAGGATCACCACCCCTGACCTGCTGAAATGCTAGGATATATATTTCAAATTTTAGCAGAATGATTAGGAACTTTTTCAGACAATGGACAACGTTACAGTGATGTAGAACAAAAATTCTCACCAAGAAAGTTTGTGACAGCAGAATAGGTGAAGAGATCCTTGTTTAATTGCATTTTTTATGTTTCTTTTCATTGGTTCATGGTTTTGTTTGTTTTCTTTTGCATTTCCAGATACGTAAAAACATATTCTGGCTTTGGTAGTTTTATGAAGGACAAGTGTGTTTGTACAAAAAATGATGGGAGATTTGCTGTATGAGAAAATGACAGCATTGTTGAGTAAGAATCTTAGTACTCTACGCATTCCTTTAATGTCATGTGGGGAACACGATTACTATAGCAAGCAATCTCAGAGGGAGATTAATCATGACAGATTCACAGGGGAAAAGAAAAACAACCAACCCAGAGGAAATGCCAAAAATAGTCATTCAATAGGATTGACTGCCTATCAAAAAGGCTTATCACATTGGTGGCTTAGATTTTTCTGAAAGCAATCTTTATTTAAAATTTTCTTCATTGCCATCTTTAAACATTCTAGGATGGGGAAGTATGTTTACAGGGAAAATCCCAATGGAATTTGAAGACACTAATACAATCTTTTTTCTTTAAACTCTTCTGGCAAATTAAATATTTTATTTAACTGACTGGATTTGCATTAGTTTCTTTCTCTTTCATTTAAATAAATATTCTTGGTGAACTTGGGAAATGCAAATCTTAACAGGGTTTGGGTTGGTTCAGTACAGTAAATGTCTTCTGTGTTTGTATTACACATATAATATGATCCTTTCATGCTACCTTGCTGGAGACTACTTTAATACAGCACATAATGCTGAAAGTTAAAGACCAGTTATTTTATTAACATTTTTTTGTACTACAATAATAATTGCCTATGTACAGATTTAAAGGCACTAAGATTTCAGAAGAAAGGAAGAGTCCTCCATCATTTCCTTGAAATACAGGGAATGCATGTAACTTCCTGCATATTATATTGAGTATGATTGGTACTCAGACAGAGGCAGAAGAATATTTATGTTTCATTTTTATTTCTGTATCTAAATACAAAGATTTCTGATTGGAAGTGTTATAGATGTTTTCTAATATGCATTGCGGTAGTTTTCTGCTTACCTGAAGGATAGACAGTCAGATCATGTTCCAAATTTATATGTAAACCCTAAAGCTGAAAAGATTTGCAGAACTCAAGGCCAGGAAAATGAAATCTTTAAAATTTCAGAGTCCTTCTTTTCTTATTGCTATTTGGGTGTCAGAAGAAAAAAAGAATTACTTCTTCCTGTTTTGGTAAAACCTGATTTTATTAAAATAGCCGCTTCTTGAGACATTGCCTTAAGAATAAATCAAACCTACTGTTTAATTCAGATTTTCAGGTAAATGATTCAAACTGCAGAGTAATATGACATCCAGAGATAACTTCAAGAAAAGTTCGTAGTTTTTTGTTGTTGTTGTTGTTTTTAAATATTTAGGATAAAGTGCCTGTAACATATTTTAGAATTTAATATTTTTTCCACTGGTATTTTTATAGTGCTCATTAACTTAAAAAAACAAGAGCAATACTGAAAACTTAGGTGTAAATATTCTGACTAATTTTATGGGTTTTATGTTTTGGCTATGATACAGCACAGTAGTATTGCCAGAATGGCTATAATCAAGGTGCTAAGAAGTCTTTCACAAAAAATGGAAAAAAAGAAAAAAAAAAAAAAAAAACAACCAAAAAAATACACACAGAACAGCAAGAAATAAAGTATCTTACAATACTTTTTTTTTTTGGACTATTTATTTAGGAGAGGATTATAGATAGGGTGATTGTATTTGCGTAGAAATCCTAGAGGTATTTCTGCAAAGTGCAAAGTAGCAGTTAGGTAAATGTTTCAGTGGTGAGCTTCGAGTGTTAGGTGATGGGTGAACATAGGGTCTTAAGGACTCAGCCAAGGAAGGTGCAGAGCTGTAGAAATTTTCAGGACAGTGAGTCCTTACTAGGGCAGGGGAGTAAACACGCCTTTGCTACAGAATGTTTAATAAGATTCTCAAATGGGACAACTTCCCCTGTTTTCCCTGAGACATTATCATTCTCAGATCATCAGGATAATGGCTCAGGGAAAACAGGGGAAGTAGTTAAAAGAGAATTAGCTGTCCTAGAAGCCAATCTTAAGGAATTCACATTATTTGTAAGCTTTATATCTAGTTTTTTCCTAACCTGATTACCTGCGAATGACTAAATACATTTATAAATATTTGTTTGAAAAATACTACCACTTCAACTCATGTCCTATTCAATTATATGCTGTCAAATCAAGCAGAGACTCAATAATATCTGACATTTGCAGAAAGCTGTGGTCAGCAAAGTAAGATGCTTACAGTCAGGAAGAAGAGATAAATCTGTGTGGAATATATTTATTACTAATATATTTCCTTTAATTTTAATCCACGTTTCCTATGTCTGAGGCCAAACAATGTTTTGTGCTGTGTTTAAAAAAACAAGTTTAATTTCCATCCTCACAAGAACATTAACCAAATTATATGCTTTTTTAAATAGTGTCACTGTAAATAGGACATAGGAACCTGATAGAAAAATTAATTTCCATAACCGGTTTGCCTGTTGGATAATTCAGCATAGGTATAATCCCAGATTATGATGTTTGCAGACTGCAGTGTTTTAGCTGAAAGGAAAGAAAAACAAACAGGAGAACAATTTTTTTGTTAATATACAGTATTGCTGATAAATAGGTTAAAAAGTTATTATGACAGATAAGTTTAGAAGACTCTAATTTTACAGTCTTTGCTTTTACTACTGTTTTGTGGTCAGCCAAATAAACCCAGTTCTAATGCATGAAATGGATGATTTGCTGCATTACTCCTCAGTTGCTTTAACAAAAACTTCTTAAACACCACAGTGAAAAATCACATCATAATCAACTTTGGCTAGACTTTTATCATATTCCAAAGTAACTTATTTCTACTTGTTTCATACTGATGAAAAAACTCCATTTTTTAAACCAATTTTGAAAACCTTAAAAAAAAATCAGTTCTTGTATATTTCAGATTCATTTTTCCTTTTATATGGCTTTGAGATAAAAATTTTTCAGCATACGTGATGTACAGTTTGTTGATCCTGTTGACTGATGACAGAGAGACTTAAAAATAATAATAAATAATAAAGTAGGTAAGGATTTTGGCATAGAATTTGTAAGTGTGTAATAAATATTGCCAGTAGAATTCTAGTGTTCAAATCACTGGGAGACCATAAGCTTTGTTCTAGTTACCAACTTAAGATAAAGAACTATTCTGACAGTACTGTGAACATTGCCTAAGCATTCTTACCATTCTTATTCGTTAAGATATACTTAATGAACTGAAGGGAACTTAAGTTTTATGACCACAAAGTTTCTGAATAGCAGCAATACACAGAAGAACCACTTTATCATATGTTGTGTCACAGTGTTTGCATAATATCAGCTGCTGAGTGCTTTCTTTTTTTTGACATGATTGAGAAAATGCCCTGTTGTTTTCCTCCTGCAATTGCTTATTCTGTAATACTTTTCTGAAATGCCACTGGAGATACTGCTCCTGAGGCAGAGAGCACACAAAAAAAAGCCTGTACATTTGACAAGAGAGCAGAACTGTTAAGGTAATTCTACAATGTGTCATTAGGAAGACACCCACTTAATACTTTAAAAAGCAGCTAGCTCCAGTTAAGCTGTGACGACATAGTTCTGCTCCTATGTATAGCATCACTACTCTCATCAAGAAATAAATCCCACTTAGTGCACTTACTGTGCTGACCCTGTTAGGACCACTGAACATCTTGCTGCCATAAAAAGAAACAAGTCTGTAAAGTGAAAAATATTTAGTAAATTTCTGAGTAGAATGATAAATATACTGTACTAAGAAGAGTTAAACTACATACATGTAAGCCTAGCAAAATCAAATACTGTGTATTCTTTTATCCCATATGAAATATTTTAGTTTCAGATTTCTTTTTGTTTGCTGATGATCTAAGTTCCTTTTCCAAGGCATATTTTTGCCTGAAGGTTTGGTAAGAATGAAGACACATTCATGTCACATGCATTACAAATCTGTCAGAGGGCTCCATTTTTATCTGGAACAAACAGCATCCTGTTCTCATGTGCTAGGCTGTACTTATCGAAAACTCATTCTGTTATGGTGAAGGGGAAATAATTGGTGAAACTGAACATAAGCCGTTCCTTCTTTTACTAAGTACTGTTCTGTTCTTCTTTGTTATATGGTACTAAGGCTGAGAAATATTTTATGTTACAGTTCTGATTTATTCTGAGTACAAGGGAATTAAGTTTAAAGCTGTACAAGTGGTGAAGCAGCTGCTATCTTTAATTTGAGTGCCTGAGAGATCTCGTAACCATATTGTAACATCATCAGCTAATAAACTCTTTGTCCATCAATATAAACCAAATAAATATTTTTATTAATTCTTAGCTTGAATAAATAACTGTCAGAAATATTTTCTTGTATTCTTCATGTCTACTGAAGTCACTCTAGTTTGTGATCGTTCCACTGGTTCAATTCATTATCAAAATTAGGTTGATGATCTCCTTTTTCTGAAAGAGTCACTTCTAGATTTCAGAAGTGTTGTGAGGACATATAAGAAGGAACACTAGGTTCAATGTTTTGTCATAGTTTCTATTTGCAAAAATACTTTTTTTTTTTTCTCCTTCATTTAATTAGGTGAGGCATTTGAGTGGGTTTTTTTATTTATTTTGTTTTTGTTTTTTTTTTCCCGCATAGCAATTATTTTATAAAAATGTTTCTTAGAGACTACCTACAAAGAAGATTGAAAGTAAGAAAGCTTCATATTTCTCAAGATTATGTATAATGCTGAAATTAAAGGCAGAGCACAGTGTTCTTTCTGGAGGGTACGCCTACTCATGTTGCAAGTGTCTCCCAGATTCCTAGGCAGTGCCCTGACTGGTGACACCTATAACTTCCCATGGCACAAGAAGAAATTTCTGGGTGGATTCCCCTGCTAGGCCTGTTCCTAAACTCAGCTGCTGCCTCTGCTTTTTCTCTCTTCTTTCTTAATCTTTCTCTTGCACTTTTATTGAGGAACAGTTACAGCAACATGCCCTCAGACATGCGACTTAAAAATGTCCCTATTCTTCCTTGAACTGCTTTAGGCTTTGGTACTCTGTACTTCAGAAAACAAAAAAAGGATGTTTCTGTTCTCAGAGTGCTATATTTGAATTATATCAGGAAAGAAGAAAGTTTCTTCTTTGGTTGCAAAAAAAAAGGGAAAATGTACAAAGTGGAAGACACACTAGAAATAAGAGTAAATAGCAAGGATTTCTCCACTCATACTTCTCTCTATTCCTAAACTCAGCAGTTCCTTCTTTCAGTGTGTTGAAAATATCCAAATAATTTATCAGGACTGTACATCTGATAAAAACAGATTTTATTCGCAGTTGCAATGGCAGGTGTCCTGCAAGCAGGAGTGTGCCTGCAGAAACAGTGTTACATCTTTTGTGCCCTATTACCTGATTCTTATCTTTTCCTCTCCTAGTTCCTCATTGTCTGAGTACTTCAGGTTCACAACCTTCCTGATGCTCAACTAAGCATATGGATACTGGCTAAACGTAAATTGTTGTTAGCTAAGCATATATTGATAATGATTTAACTTCTAACATTTGCTAACTCAACACTTGGCCATTACTACTGGACATCTGCTCATCTTTGGATAGAGATAAGTTTGGACAGAGGATAGAGGGGATCATCTTGATGCTGTTGCATCCCAACCAATTCACAGAGTGAGACAATCCAGCTTTGTGTGGAAGCCCTGGCTTCTTTGATGTCAGTTTTTCTTTTTTGCTGAGGGCCTCTTATTCAAACAGAATAGCCTGATGATATGCTTTCTAGACCATAATAAGTGTTTTGCAACATTTTTAAAAACTATTGCAGTTTTGCAAGCAAGAATTAATCATGTGGTTCAGTAACTAAATTTCTAAAATATGCTACTAAAATGTAAGGTATTTGTACATTGTCATGGTCTTGACATGGATTGTTAGGAACAAACATAGGGTCATACAACGTTTCCACCATGACTATTTTCCTCAAATACTGGATACTATTTTCAATCATATTCCACTTTTTACTCTCAGGCTTCGGATTGTCTTTGAAGGAATCTTTACCTTCACAGCTGCTAACATTTGTTCCCAGAGGATGGCGGCTCCATCCAAACATTTACTAATCCGTCTGTCAAATAGCTGACTTTCTGGCAATGCCTCCTAGTTGGTGAGCTTCGTTACCGTCTAGAGACGCGCTACTGGCCCTGCTGTCCCAACTGAAGCAACCAGGTGACAGTAGTTTCATTTGGGTTCCCTGTAAACTCCTTTCTTGAGCCTTGGAATTTCAATCATCTTCAGAGATTGAACAGTGGTAACAGTGATTCCCTCCTCCTCACTCTCTTAGATTTCTCAGTTGCCTTTCTCAGTGATGGTGGTTTTGGGGAGGGCCCTTTGTCTGGATCTTCCTCTACTTCCTCCGCTTCTTTCCATTCTAGACATGAGGACACCCGTTTCCATTTCTGCCCCTCCATCTGGAATGTAATTGTCAATATTCAAATCATACAACACTTCATGTAAGTACCAGGCAGGTGTCTCCATCAGTGCCCTTACTTGGTTATATAAATATACAGTTCCACAACAAGAAAGCATGAAATTAATAAGAGAGCACTAAGTTCCAAAAAACATAATGGCCTTTAGTCCCTTATACAACGCTCCTAAAATAAAGAACAGATTCATAGCTGACAGTTGCTAAAAGGGTGAAAAAAAACAAAAACACTTGGTACAGTGTCCAGAGTTTGGCAGACTGTCCAGACTACAATCTAATCTATGAAGGTCAAAGCTAGCTACCAATGCTCCTCACGTTTCCGGCTTAAAGAAATCCTTTTTTTTCTGCTAATGTTAAAAGCTTCAGATTGCCTGCATTCTCCACCAAATACTGTCACAGAGTTATCTAGATCAATCTGTGCCAGTCACAGGTGGCAGCAGGCCTGTAGGCCCCCTGACCCCAAAATGGGGAGGGAAAAGGGGAAGGGTAGGAAGATGGGAGCTGGCCCCAAAAGCAGAACAGTGACAATGATCTAAGGAGGAAACTAATTTTACTAAATTTGATATTAGAATGCAAGATAACACAATATAATAAAATAAAATTAAAATTGAGGCTAATAAATCAAATAAAATGAGAGAGAGAGTATCTGAAACCGAAAGGCCTACTTTGAACTGAAGGCACACGGCTGGGGAGCACCCACACACTGCCAGGCAGTGAGTGAGAGAGAGAGAGAGAGCAAGTCTCGTGGCTTCATCCCATGGCTTATCGTTCTCTCAGAACATGAAGTCTTCTGGGATATGTAGTTCTTCTCTTCTGAGAACCAAGTATCCAGAAAGTTGTCAGTCCACGGAACTGAAGCACTAACAATTTAATTCCCCACACTTTACGTGATGTTATGATGTGGAATACTGGTAACAAAATTATAAAACCGTGACACTACTTTTTCACATCATCTATTTCTAAGGACAAGTTACAAAATACAAATACATTGTGCTCTACTTCTTCAGATCAATTCCCCCGTCTTTGATATCTAACACAGAAACAACTTTTCATTCCTATAAATATCACCCATCACAACTACATGTTACAAACACGAGTAAACTATGAATACCTGGCAGTTCTGGACTCTCTCCTGTATATGAACTATTAAAAACTGCATCTTAGAGTTACAAGGCTAGAAAAATTAATTACAAATAAATAACTTTTGAGCAGATCCATATTCAAAGGTAGAACTATGAAAATGAATCATCCAACCTAATTAACTTCAGCCTTTTGTGTGTGTGTTTTTAAGGAGTTTCACAAGCAAATAGACCATCTCACTGGAAGCCTTGAGCACTCTTTTTTTTTTTTTTTTTTTAATGCTACAAGCTTGAAATACTATATGAATCTTAATTACTTTTTTTCCCTCGGGAAAAAACAGTGAATGCAGACATAGAGCATCATCACAGAAACAGTAGCTTTGAAGAAAAGTACTAGTAACTCTTTTCATTTCAATTTGAATAGCACAGATGCTTTACGGCTCTAAGAAAACACCATAGACATGGTTAGAGCAGGATTAAGTGAATACTGTTAGGGATTTTGCCTGGTCTAGAGATGATTAAGACAGATACAGTTTTTATATAAAACTGAATTTCTGACACTGTATTTAGTTACAAAATATTTAAAGAATAGACTTATCTGTGGCCAGAAGCAATTTATTTTGATATAAAACTACCTTAAAAAAGAAAAGAAATATTAGGAATAAAGCAATATCTACTTATGAATTACTGGAAACGCCTAATAGCTGTATGCAGTTTATATAGCATATTGTTATACTGTCATAATATTAGTAGTATGTTTTACTTCATTTTCCTTGCGTCTTTAAGAAAATGAGCTTTAAACAATTCACAACAGTCCCTGAATAGTCATTCTATTTACATTTGTAGCTGGGTTAAGCTGTAACTGCTTTGCCTCAAAGAGGAAAAAGGAATACCACAAAAAAGATCTCTTGTAGCATATTTTCATTTGATAACAAGCCACTGCAGTTCAGCATGCTTTCTTCAACTCCATCTATTTGACAGTGTAGAGTAAGCTCTGAAAAAACATCTGCATGTATCAAGATTCGTGGATAATTCTTAATCACATTTATCTTAGTTGGAAATCCCTTAGAAGTTGCAGTTCACATCAACGCTGAGTATTTCTTGAAATATTTTGTTTATAGGTAACTGAAGTAAAGACTTCAGAGTACTCTGAAGGTTTTTTTTTCTTAGCTTACTGATAAAAATGCTTCTGAATTATTCAGATGAGCACTGGGGAAACACTTCCAAGTATTGGCATGAAATACAAACTGTACTTTTATTTACATTTTATGTCCCTCAGTATCTGTCCCCTTCCTTCTATCAAAGGAATAAGCTTATGTCTGTCAGAATGTTTAGGAAAGGGATTCTTTTCACATAAGCAGGTCTGCCTTCATGAAAAATATATGGTCAGAGAGTTATGTTGTACTACAAAGAGCCAGCAAGTCCAGGTGTAGAGGTGCTGGTTCATGGCTAAAGCCCACAGTTCAACAAGACCAAGTGCCAGGTCCTGCATTTTACATGAGGTTTGTGAAAACCACACACAATGCTACAGCCTTTGGGCAGACTGGATGGAAACCTGCACACAGGAAAAGGATCTGGGAGTATTGCTTGTTAGCCAGTTGAAAATAAGCAGCAGTCTGCCCAAGAAGGCCAATGGTATCATGGCTTGTATCAGAAATAGTGTTGCCAGCATGACTAGCAAGGTGATTTTCCCCCTGTACTCAGATCTGGTGATATCTGAGTAGCATATTCAGCTTTGGGTCTCTCACCACAAGAAAGACACTGAGTCCCTGGAGTGTGCCCAGAGAAGGGCAACAAAGCAGGTGAGGAGCCTGAAGCACAAGCTTTATGAGAAGCAGCTGCGGGAACAGAGATTGTTTCATCTGGAGAAGAGGAAGCTCAGGGGGGACCTCATTGGTCTCTACAACTCTCTGAAAGGAAGTTGTGGCAAGGAGGGGTCAGTCTCTTCTTCCAGGTAGCACTGACAAGTGCACTGACAAGAGATAATGGCCTAAAGTTGCACCAAAGAGGTTCAGTTTGGATATTAGGAAAAGAGTGATCTTTTCCAACCTTAATTACTCTATGATTCTATGAAAATTGCACAACAGTTGAGACTCTGGATTTTCCCTAGAATGCACAGTTACCTACTTACTTACCAGCCTAGGAGCCACTTTAGATGAAGTTTCTGTATCTCATTTTCTGTCACAATTTCTGTCACTCCAAGCAGTCTTTTAGATTTGGTCACAACAGTGCCCCAGAGATCTCATGAGTCCTCTTTCCTCCAAAACCTTCTGCCCTTCTGACAACTAAGCCAATTCCTGTCTGCACAAGTTACCAAACTGCTTTCTGAAGTGCAGTGACATCTGGACTGCTGTCAGTATCAGCCTTCTCACCTTGGTGATTTCCTCTAAAAATATGCTCCCTAAAATATGTGCTGGAAAACACTGCTGAGAAAAGAGTCCCCACCTAGCAGCACAAGCAGCATGCATGCTGGATTCCCACCTACTGTTCACTCTCCAGTTACGTTTTGAAAAAATAGCTACCAAAGCTATTGAGGGTGAATTGAAACTTAAGAGTTACAATGTCAACCAGGGAGAGTAAAAAACGACTAGTTGAGAGGAACTTCAGCAACTAAAAATGTTATTTTACATAAAGACAACACCAATTTATATCATTGCTATATGGCTATTGGGCTAATTACATAACTTAATTTTCAAATGATAAATAGTATGAGGGTATGCATGAAAATGCCACTGTGTACACTTCTAACAAAATATTAAGACCTGTTTTTGGGTTGACACAGTTTATTAGGCTTTCTGAACTAAACAGTGCTGGTCCCTTGAACCACTAACATACAGATATATGATAAGGGTAATACCATGAAATCTAAACAGGCAGAGAAAACATAATTCCACATTTTAGCTGTCAGTTTGAACAGTATTAATACTTTGAAATAACAGCAATGATTCAACAAAGTCATTATTGGAAAATCAATTATGTTAGCTTTCTGTACAGGTCAACTTTTTCTCTCTCTGGTTAGTAAGACTTACTTATAAAAGTCTGATCATGCAGAGGGCTTTAGGAACACAAAAGAGACAATATGGGCCATTTGATGTGTAAGAGAGAGCAAGGATTTCCCTTTAACACAAGAAAGAGGACTGACTGTTCCTCTTCATACAAGTTTTACCTGAAGAAATGTTGTTGAATTTACCTAGATTCACATCTGTATATATTATATACATATGTGTATATGTATATAGTAATAATTTAAATGATGGAGTGGAATCATTTGGACAATGACAGTGGACCAAGGTTTACCAATGGACAAAAGTTTAAAAATATGGAATTGACTTAGAGATACTGTGTTATCTTAGAAAAGAAGGTGAAGGACAGCAAAGAGAAAAGAAATACTGAAAGATTAGCACATCATAGCAACACGTAGATCTCTAAAAATGTCTTAGAACAAAGACATTAGAAAATTAACAATTTTGGATAACTTAACTCCTAATAAATCAAATTAAAAATAAATCATATCTGAGATGTGAAAAAGTGTTGGTAACTTTTACTCTGTATTAATTTTCATTTTATGAGCTTACTAAATTCTAAAATTTGACCAGGCCTAGTACGGAAATGCTGATGTGTCTGAAGTGATTCCTCACAAAACATCTCCATATTAAAATTAATAAATAGATAGATAGATAAAGACACCTCTGCTTGCAAGGTTTTGGCATATCTTTTAAATGGAGCTGGTAACATCTTGAACAGTTAAGTACTACCTAGGATTAGGCTGCTCTCCATAGAGCTGTTATTTGGAGTAAGCTTAACTTTACAGCAGCATCTCCCAGACCAGTGTTTGATAGACTTCTCTTTTGTCAGCATAAGCTGAAGTGCAGGCTTTCTAACATGGTCCCCCCCATCTGTTATGATTCAGCCAGTAGTGATGAGGACACCTTTTAGTAGTGTTAAATTTCTAACCAGAAACTGAATTGATTCGCAGATTGCAGTCAGTAAGATGAATATAGTCAGCAAGGAATATTTTTCTACTTTTCGTCCATTTTCCTAAGGACATAATTAAAATTTTATAGGGTAGGAGGCTGTAGGCAGAAATGTAAGCTCTTCTTTATGAGTCATTACCTTGCAAAAGACCCAATCTTTTATTTGAAAGAGAGAAAGTCCCTTTTTCACTGCTCATAACAGTCAACTGCTTGTAATAGTCAACATTTCTGGGTAGAGTACCAACCTCAGTTTTGTGAGGTTGCATGTTAAATTCAATCCTTTCTAATTTAAGCTGTTTACATCTGCTGAACTACCTTGAATAAGCCTTAAAAAACTAGATTTTACAAGAGATTATTCATGCTATTATTAATATGTCATTAAATTAAAGAGAGGAAGTAGACATATTTGTCATATTCTTGTAAAACAAACAAGGCTATTACTAGTGGTAGAAAATAATGCCAAGCTAAATGTAAAGAGTAATTTAAAAAAATAAGATACTTGCTGACTTAAATGCAACTCAAAAGCAGAATTTGTTTAATTCTATGAAATTCTGAGAATTCACATTTTTTGGCACGTACATAATGCTCAATAAAATTGCTATTGGCACTGCATCTCTAAAGAATAATAAATGAGTTAGAAGTACATTCCTTATTTCCCATATATTCCTTTACTCCAATAGCTAAGACATTAGTAAGAATGGAGCATAATATTTGGGCAAGAGGGCAGAAATTTGTCCAAGATCACTCTGAAACTCAGAACAAGAAATTGAACTTGTCTTAGCTTTTTAGCCTCAGCTTGATGATCAGATTAGAAAATCTTTCCACCTCTAAAATAATACAATAAACCAAAATGTATTACATAGGAAACAAAAAATGGAGTCAAATACATGATTGACCCTGAAAAAACTCCACTAAGGTAACTGTGAGAGTTAGTTTGAAAGTCTACCACAACCAGTTTACATTCATCTGGCCATATTCCTGTTTGTCAAGGCTTTTTTTCTTTTATTTTATTTTTCTTCTTCCATTAAAGATGTGACATGACACTGCATTACTAGAAAAATATTTTTTAAATATTCTAAAATCTATGCTTATAAATGAAAAAAATGGAAGTATTTTATATGGATGTATTAAATGGAAGTATTGTGTTTGTGCACTGCAAACAGAAAGATTATCTTTCAATATCTAGGCAGTATTTTGGAACTGCATCAACTGACCTCCACTTTTACACTGTTTTTTTAAAGTAAGGTTAAAATAGGCTTTGCTAGAAAATAAACAAACCAAGCTATTACACGAAGATTCAGTACCATGAATATGCTTAAAAAAAGATTACACTACTGGGAACTGTGCTAATGTAGAATCATAAAAACATAGAAACATAGAATTATAGAACTTGAAGGGACCCGTGAGGATCATCGAGTCAACTCCTGGCTCTGCACTAAACCATCTAAACCCTGTTCTTCCTGATATCTAGTCTAAATCTGCTCTCTTCGAATTGAATGCCATTTCCCCTTGTCCTGGTGCTACATGCCCTTACAAAAAGTCCCTCACTAGCTTTCCTGAAGGCCTTCTTCAGGAACTGGAAGGCCACTATAAGGTCTCATTGGAGCCCCGTCTTCTCCAGCTGAAAAGCCCCAGCTCTACTAGCCTGTCCTCGAAGGGGAGGTGTTCCAGCCATCTGATTATCTTCATAGCCCTCCTCGGGACCTCCTCGAAGAATTCCATGTCCTTCTAGTGTAAGATGCTCCAGAAAACTGGACACAGTGCTCCAGGTGGAGTCTCACGAGAGCAGAGTAGAGGGGCAGAACCACCTCCATCAACCTGCTGGTCACATTTCTCTTGATGTAACCTAGGATACTGTTGGCCTTCTGGTCTGCAAGAGCACATTGCTGGCTCATGCTGAATGTTTCATCAATTGACACGCCCAAATCCTTCTCCTCAGGGCTGCTCTCAAGCCATTCCCCACCCAACTTTTATCATTGCTTGAGATTGCTCTGGCCCAGATGCAGGACCTTGCACTTGGACTTGTTGAACTTCTAGAGGTTGGCACAGGCCTACCTTTCAATCCTGTCCAAGTCCCTCTGGATAGCATCCTCTTCCCTGTAGGACATGAACTGCAATACTCAGCTTGGTGCTGTCTGCAAACTTCCTGAGAGTGTACTCAGTCCCATTGTCCACATCACCTACAAAGATGTTAAATAACACTGGTCCCAGCACCAGTTCCTGAGGAATGCCACTTGTCACTACTTGTCTCCACCTGGATACTGAGCCACTGACTGCAACTCTCTCAGTGCAATCATCCAGCCAATTCTTTATCCAGTGAGTGGTGCATCCATCAAATCCCTTTTTCTTCAGTTTGTTGACAAGCATGTGAAGAAGGACAGTGTGAAACATTTTGGGATGTGAAAGATGTATTTTAATTCCTATGATCTTAATGTCTTCTTTCTGACTGTGCCCAGAAAGGCACCATGTGGAACTCCATATTCCTTAATGACTTTGGTGCTATGAAGAATGGAGAATTCTTTGTCTTCAGTCTTTCAGTTCTTACGGTCTTAACTCAAGTTCCTTGTATTTTTAGTGACTTCGCAAGAGAGTGATTCAGGTTACTCAAGTTATCTGCTTAGAGCAAGATATCTTGAATATACAACCTCCAGTGTGCAGCATTAAGGAATAACTTGTTCAGTTTTAAATAATTTTGTAATCTCCAGTTGCGATTGAAATAAATTGCCTACACAGCTGTATATACATACCTTGGCTTGATCTTTTCAGGAAGGTCCCCAATACTGTGAAGTGAGGAAAAAGAAATAATTGCACTTCATTCCCATTATAAATCTTAACATATAACTGATGCTACAGAAGGATCTAAAACATTGAACTCTTGCTAAGTCTGCTTATCCTCAGGTGCATGCTGTTACAGGCTATTAGAATTAAATTTTTTCTCTTTCAACTTTTCCCAGAATAACTCATGAAGTTTAGAACAGATTTTCATAAATAACTGCAATACTAATTTCATACTACCTGAGGAAAAAAAATTGAAGCAGTTTGAACTCAAAAAAAAAAAAAAAAAAAAAAAAAAAAAAAAAAATCTGAAGCATTTAGTATTGTGAACAACATACTGGGCTTTCTTTGTCAAGTGAAAATAATTTATCAGTACCAAGGATTTTTGTGTCAAGGGCATCTAGTATCATTTGTCCATAAAATATTCTACCTATAATGGAGTCTTGTACTGGAAAATTTATTTAATTAAAGAAAGGTCATTTTTTAATAAACTAGGGGAAAAAACACACCAAATCATTTTTTCTTTTGTGATTGATGCAAAATAGAAATCCTGAAAATTTACCTCTCCAGAACTTTCATTTATTTTTGATTTCAATGAGAAGATTGAAATTTTATACATAAGATATGATTGTTTCCTGCTAAGGTTCATGAGCCAGATCAGTACAAGACACAAAGCTAATAAGGATATCTAGTAACTTAATTCAAGGTTTACGACCAAACTAGTGCCTCACAATGATGCTTTTTTGAATTTAAATAATTGACTTAATTTTAAAATTATCTGTATACATCCATAATGTTTTTGTAAATAAGTCTTTTCTAAATAATATTTATTGTTATTAAGTATGTTTATTTAAGGATGAAAAGCTACATGGAGACAGCACTGGGAGACTGCTTGAGCCTTGATGGACTCAATTCTTTTAGTT
This sequence comes from Phasianus colchicus, assembly GCF_987193195.1. NCBI lineage: Eukaryota > Metazoa > Chordata > Aves > Galliformes > Phasianidae > Phasianus > Phasianus colchicus. The sequence goes on from NC_143476.1 coordinate 48,086,108, forward strand.
TTTGATTTTTATATAGATATCCAGAATCATATTGACAACATATGAATAGATGTAAAATCTGTAACAGCCTGTACTCTTTGAGCTGCCTTAGGGCAGCTAACACTCTTCCCATTTTGAGGGCACTAGTCTCCCAAAGGCCTGCCATTCTTTTCAACGAAATCTTGATAAAAATGTCCTTTCAGATTTATTCCACGTTGAATCAGGACCAATGCTGACAATTTGCAGTGTTTCTGAGAGTGACAAACCTGTGGTGTAATAGCTGAAGCCTGAGATAAAGGATACAGAAAATTCAAGAAAAGAAAGAGACACAGAAGATAAAATTCAAAGTACAGTCAATTAACTGCACCCAGGAACAGAACAAAACATAACAAAAGATAGATAAGGGACTATATTTTCTACAGAAATACAGTTCAGCAGCCTACAACCTCTGGAAGAGGACTCTGCATAAATATCTTTACAAAATATGTCACAGTACCACATCTACTTACGTGTTACAGGCTGCTGCTGCTGAGTCTGTGGAAGAGCAGAGACACTTCTTGACATTGTTCTGCTACAGGAGTACACTGGTTATTATGGTGCTCTGGGACAGAAATGTTGTCCAAGACTAGATTAAAGGAGTGTGCTCACATATGACCAAGTGCAAGGCTATATATGGATCTGCTCTACAGAGCAAACAAAAACAGTTCGTAGAAGCAGGTGTGCTCACCTGTGTGACTGCTCACTTCACTCATCCCCCTGCACCCAACAAGAAGACAGTGTTTCTCCAGCTAGTCATAATGAGTTTAGTTAAATCTGTGCATCTAGTTAATAGGTGTAATGACCTTGGCCTCTGCGGGTGGGTGTTTTAAAACAGTCAAATGACAGCACCAATATCATTAACTCCTCTTGTAATTACAGTGATCAAAGAAACAGAGACATGTTGCAGATTTCAATGTGGGTAAATGCTAGTTAATTTGTTTACTCCCCAGGATGTGGGGATTATCATGGTGATTTTAAAAGGCTTTTGTGTTTTCTAGAAACTAATTGGTTGTTTCATTTAAAAAAAAGTGTGGCTCTATGTGGATGGATGTACAACATTAAACACGTACAGATACGGTGATTTCAGGCTCTTGGTTTACTTATTAATTTATTTTTAAATTACATGAATTTCTGCAGCTACATTCACATGATGATCATGAAAGCAGAGTGAAGTCTGTAGCGCTGCTCACTCTAACACTCAGTGTCTCCCACTGTAACATATTCTGTATGTCAAAGGTTGCCAAATACATACAGAATTGCAAGATTCTGCCTATGCTGTACTGCTATTTGTTTTTTACCAGCACCATCTTTGCTTCCATGGAATCCAGCTAATACCAATGACATCAAACTCACAATTAGACGCAAGTATTCCTAAAACAATGCATTAAATCTAAGCACATTCATGCAACATTCTCATATATTTGTAAATCAAACTATCAGCTATTGTACACTATTAAGGCAAAATTGGTTCATAATAGAAGCTGCCTTCCACTCCCAAACAGGATGTTGCCATCCAAACTGTGTGACACTTGCTCAGTAGAAGTTCTTGAACAGAACTCGGCAGTTAATTTTGGAAAATTTCAATATGTCACTGTAACTCCAAAAGTTTATCACCATAAACAAGCTCATTGCCAATGGTCGGTGTGCAAAAAATTTCTCAGGACAGTTTAATTTACTTGCAATAAAATAATATTGGAGTTCTGGTGTCTTCAGTTTTTTCTAACAGAAAATAGTCCCCTTCCACCTGATCTTCAGGCTACTGTACTGTTCTGATGCAAATTTTGTTGCTGTTGTTATCATTTTCACATTTAGAAATAATTACTGTTATAGAAATTAGGAAAATAAGTTTGAATGAAATACAGTCAAAGATAATAATCTGTGGAGATTAATCTGTAATCAGTGGATCTCTGCTTGCATACAGCTGTGCTTAGCCCTGATAAAGAACGTGAACAGGACTGCTATAGTTGCCAGGCACACTTGCATGATATAAATAAAATATCAAAATAAAGTTGCTAAGTGTACAGTCAGTAAGTATACAGTGGTTAGGCTTAGCAAGATTATCACAGTGGAAAGATAATCAAAATAATACACTGGCATTGTAGGCTTACAGCAAATTCCACAAGGAGCAATCTCCAGAGAGAGATCCTTGCTTAGTGGCAGTCAGTCCACCCCCTCCTGGTAGTACAGGTGAATTGCCTTCACCTGTGCTCCGTGGCTGACTCATTGCTTGCCTTAGGTGGTCAATCAGAGGTTCAGGCTGTGATCAACAGTTTCCATACATTAAGGAACAGTGATAACCATAAAAAAGTCGTGGTGGTTGATATGATTGGAAAGGAAAAAAATTAGCAGCCGTCTAGTCAAAGTAATGAAAAGGTGTAATAATGTTCATAATGAAGTATGACTCAAACCTGGAACATAAAATACAGGCGTAACCACCTCTCTCACAGGTAAAAGAAAATTTGTATATATTTCAAAAGAAGGCATGAATAGACTTCTGCTAGCAATAAGGATAATTTCTTTCTTGTACTTGTTGATTGCATTTGGACTTGTTTCTTGCTGAAACATGCTTATTCTGTTTGCGTGAAAGGTTTGTTAAGTATACAAGAAAAAAAAAAAAGTGCGAGAAAGGTCCACCTTCACAAGTGGGAATTATGGTGAGATTAATATCAAAGCCCATACTCAGTATTATTAACTATGTTCCAGAATTTTGGTACAAAAAGGAATGTCTAAGTACTCAGATCCATTCTATTTGCATCAAATATCTAAAAGACAAAAAGAAAGGCCTGCTGGAAACACAATATAGCAGAGAAACAAACTAGTGGATTCACAGAATGTGTGAATAACTTCCTGAAGCAAGTGGAAAGCAAACTCATTAGGGAAGGTGGCCTGGCTGATCTGTTGTTTTTAGCAGAGAAGGTCTTCTGGCTGATGTTTTGTTTTTATCTTTTTTTTTAACTCATGATGAGGTGGGGGCAGCGGTGAGCAGCACCTGTCCTGCTCTTTGCACTCGCCACCAGCATCCAACCTGGTTCTTTGTCTGTGGTGAGAAAAGGGTAAGAAAGCCACATGGAGGAGCCCACTTGTTGCCAGCAGAGCGGTGAGCTAGGGCATGCAGCAGCAGATGCTTGTGATTGCACTTCTTGGAGAACCCAGGCAGCTCCGTGCCTCAGGCATAGTCCCCAGAAGACTGCAGCTCAGCCATGTGTGTGTATGACTGCAAACTTGAAATGTATGTGGGAGAACTTCCTTTTGTGTTGTAGAATGCAATTTAATTGATGCTTGTTTGGTAATTTGCCTCATTAAATTATTCATTTTCGCTACTAGAAAAAAAGAAAAAAAAAGGTTGGATGGAGGCCTGGGCAACCTGTCTAGTACCACTTCTGGAGGTTGGTGGCCCTGCCTGTGGCAGGAGACTTGGAACTTGATGATCCTTGGGACCCTTCCAATGCAAGCCATTCTGTGAGTCTGTGATTCTAGGTACTAGCTGGAGGCCATCTCAGGCACAGTGGTCACAAAGAAGATAAGAGTTCTCAATCACTGGGGAAGCAAGTAGGATGATCAGAAGAATGGACATTTAGTATTTTTGTAGGGCTGATTTTCTCATATTTAGGGACATACTTGACAGTGCCACTTGGGAAGCAGTTCTAAAAGGCAAAGGAGCACAGGATGGCTGGCCAGTATTCAAGAATGAAATCTTGAGGCATAGGAACAGGCTGTTCCTATGTGCCAAAAGGCAAGTCAGTGAGGACAAAGAACAGCCTTGCTGAACAGAGATTCTCCAGGAACCGAGGAGGAAAAGGAGAATTTATTACCCTTGGAAGAAGGGTAAGGCAACTCAGAAGGGTTAAAATAATGTCATGAAGTTAAGCAGTGAGGAAATTAGAAAGGCCAAAACCTAGCTAGAAAACATCTTGGGTATTATATTAAAAGAAAACAAAAAATATTTTTCTAAGTACATAAACAAAAAGATGTCTAAGAAGAATCTCCATTCTTTCCTGGATGCAAGGGGAAAGACAAGAGATGAGGAAAAGGCTGAGGTACATTTAATACTTTCTTTGTCTTCTTTGCCTCAGACTTTATTAGCAGAACTAGTTGTTCTCAGGCAGAGGCAGAGAACAGAACGAAGAACTTATGATCCAAACAGAAAACTCTGGAGATCTACTACACCATTTGAACACCCACAGATCTATAGGGCGGGACAGGATTCAACCAAGCATGCTGAAGGAGCTGGTGGAAGTGCTTGCCAAGTCATTTTCAATAATTTACCAGTAGTCCTGTCTAACTAGGGGGTTCCCAGTTGATTAGAGATTGGCGAATGTGCAAATACCTTCTTAAAAGGCAGAAAAGAGCATTTCAGGGAACAATGGGCCTATCAGTCTGACTTTGGTGTCAGAGAAAGTCATGAATTCAACTCAAGTGTCATCACATAGCATGTACAGGACAACCAGGTGACAAAACCAAGCCAGCATGGGTTCATGAATGTCAATTCCTATCTCACTGACCTGATCTTCTATGAAAAGCTGACTTACCTAGTGGACAGGTGAAAGGCTGTGCTTATTAGTTATCTGAACTATAGAAAATCATTTGATATTCTGTCGCAGCATTCTTCTGGGGAAAATGGCTGCTTGAATGGATGTGTTGTTCACTGGGTAAAAACTGGCTGGCTGGCTGTGCCCAGAGGCTCATTGTGGACGGAGTTAAATCCGATGGCTGGCTGGTTACAAGCTCTCTAAGACTCACACGAAGTTGTGTGAGAGTGCTGATCTGCCTGAGGTTAAGAAGGCTCTGCAGAGGGATCTGAGTGAGCTAGATCCAATCACAAGTCATTCAAGAAGGCTAAATACTGGGTGCTGCACCTGAGTCATAACAACCCTGTTCAGCAAAAGAGGCTTGGGGAAGGGTGGCTAGATACACAGCAGAAAAGGACATGAAAGTGCCGTTGACTGCAGGCTGAACTAATCAACACTATGGTGGCCAAGAAAGCCAATGGCAACCTGGTCTGTAATATAAATAACATGGCCACTAGTACTAGGAAGGTTGAGGGGACACCTCATTGCTCACTATAATTCCTAAAAGAAGGCTGTAGAGAGATGGGTGTCAGTCTCTTTGCTCAGGTCACAAGTGCTAGCACCTGAGACACCAAGATTAAGTTCCACAGGGGAGGTTTAAATTAGGTATCAGGAAAAAATTATTCACACAAATGGTGCTTAGGCATTAGAACAGGCTTCCCAGCCTTCCTCCATCCATGGAGGTATTAAAAAGAGGTGTGAATGTGGAACTTACAGATGTGGTTTAGCAATAGACTCATAGTAGGTAAGTGATTGGACTTAATGATATTGAAGGTCTTTTCAAACCTAAATTTTTCTATGATTCTGTTATTTGGATACAGGTGCAGAATACATTACTACAAGAAACTACAGTAAAATAAAGGCTGGATAGTTGGAAGGCTTAACTCAGTATTTTGTGATCAGCTCTGATAGATTAAGGTACTTTTCATGGTTTTATGTTTTTTTTGGTTTTCAGTATTCCACATCAAAACATCATGTACTGGAATTAAAGTGTTAATGCTCTAATTCTACGTACCTATCCCTATACATTACAGAAGTTATGGGATCTGACCCTTCCTGGTGGGGCGGTCTCTTACTGCCTGGCAGTGGGTGCTGAGGGTGCTTTCCTAGCCGTTCCAAGCTTTTCAGGTTTGACTCGGTCTCAGGAACTCTCTCTCTCCTATCTTATTTGATTTATTAGTCTCAAATTCAACTAGATTATATTATCTTGCATTCCGATATCATAGTTAGTAAAATAAGTTTACCTCCATAGATTGTTGCTGCGGTTTTTTTTTCCTCCCTTCCTTCCTTCCTTCCCATTTTGTGGGGCCGGGGCGGGAGGGGGCAGGGGCCTACTGCCCCCTGTCACGGGCATAAATTGATCTAGTTAACTCCGTGACAGTACTACTGCCTAACACTTTGAGAGTGTGTGGGGAATAGTCAACTGGAAAACATAATAATATAGGCAAAGAAATGTGAGATGATAAAAATTGATACTAACAGGAAGTGTTTCAGACATATATACTTCACTGTACCTCATTATCTCCTTATCTTCTCACTAAATATGTAGGAATGAGCGAGTGATATAAAAATCAGGACACTGTTCAGCATGAATGTACTTGATTATTTCAGTTGATGCCATTATCATTCACCATGATAAGTACATTTACTACAGTTATCAACTATAGTATCTTTAAAACATTTAAGGCTATGCAATTTGAAATATACAAGGTAGTTTCTCACAGAATAGAATCTAGTTCATGCAGTCATTCATGGAATAAGGTATCTTTCTAAGAAAAGTGGCCACTACTTCTCAAAATTAGAAACATCAAGATCAGATAGATCAGTATGAGATATACCAATTAAATATATCTTTCCTCTGTATTTCACAAGTCAAACATTTGTACTCTATTTCTCAAGTCTTCTCTTTCATATTCTTTTTATTATTCCTTTACCACCCTGCACCCAAGTGTATTTTTTGGTTGTTTTTTTCTCCTCAGTTTATTCGCAGCTCTATGTGATTACCTGAGATAGTGGCAAATGTAGGCATGTTTCTCTGAAGATCTGATCTAGGATTCTTACCCCACTGTAAGATTGGTTTGCATTCTACACTTTCACCGTAAGATTTATAAAAAAACAAGATATCCTACGTGATGAATGAATTCACTTCAGCAGATCACATGCTTTCAAACTATCCTCAAGGAGTTCACATGTGTATGAGTTTGTTTATTTTATTTGAGGAGTATTATGAGGAGTAAAGACATAAAGGAAATTTTGCCAATTTCTTGTTGATACTGTGTGGATATGTTGTTAGTCTTGCTGGTTTGTGTTGCAGGGCCTCTGCCAAAAAAGGGTTGTGTGTGGCTTTTTTCTAAGAGTGCACTTAGCACACCCTAGGAACTGAACTATCTCTGAGTTACAACATTACTGACATCTTGTATTGCAGATGTACAACTCTGATGATCATGTTTGTTCCATTTTCCTGTTTGTGCAAAAATGAAAATCAGATGTGCATCCAGGCAAATACACACTCGTTTCCTATCTCAATTGTACCTATTAATCCTGTTGCCTACTGGAAAATGAGAATGTACACAAAGCTGTTGTAGCAGGCTTCATCTATTACAAATTCCTTATGACAGAACAGTATTGACTTCAGGGAGATATTCTTAGGTAACCTACATCCCCAGGTTAACATGGTGAATGGGGCTGCAGTGGATATTGACTAAATATTTACCCTTTGTTTCTAGAAATTACCATATAACATCATTTCTGGAGCCACAAAGTAAATATTATTTTCGTGTCCATCTGAGGTAAAGCTCAGATTTCATTAGTTGGAAAAAGAGAACAGAACAGATGCTAGTGTATTTTTTTGTTGTTCTTCGGTTTTGTTTGGTTTTATGGTGGAAAGCTAGATGAGTTTTAAAGCAATAAGAAGCTTAAAACTAAATGAGAGAGCAGGCTGCTGTAGCATGCTAGGAGAACAGGGTTCAGGTGTACTGGAGTTGCATACGTTTTAGCAAACTTTTTCTTTGCATCCTTATGTATTAGATAAGCAATATGCTGCTGCCTGAAACTTTTTCTTAGCAATTGCTCTCTAATTCTCTAATACGCATGTGAAATGAGAGCAGCTGGACAGACTTACACAAATCCCCAGGGATGATTCATAGCCCCAAGCAATTGCCCTAATTTTGAAAGCTGAATCTGGCCACATAGCAGGCTGCAACTGCTAAAATAATTACTGAAGCTGAATAGAGAACATGCATTTTCAAACCAAAGGATTTGGACATGTTCAGGGCTGGATGAGAAAACTCAGACATGCATTTAACGTTGATTTCAAAATTGCTTTATAATTCATTTAAAATGCACGTGTTTATTAAGATTTCTATATGTTGCAAACAAAAGCTGAAGCTGTTCAATTGTATAAGGCTTTATGTTCAGAATGCAGGCTTTTCAGAAACTATTCAAAGATCTTTCCTCCCAAATGATTTTTTTAAGCAAATGGCTGGACTCATTGCATGCCATAATGTGGAATATGAATACAAGAAATTGTCTGTGTAGTTTAAAATACTAGATTAGAGTTTCAGCAAGTCCTAGGGTATTCATTAGACTTCAGATGCTGATAGGAGAAATCAAGGCTTCATAAAAGTACTCTTCATATCCACATTTAGAAGAACACTTTGTTTAGCTATAATACGTAAAACATATTGTATAAAAGACAATAGTCAGAGGAAATCTGAGAAGTCTACTACAGTGATAGTACTTTTTAAAGGACAGATGTGATACGAAGATGAACAATACTTTAGGTTCGGAGCAATCACTGTGTTTCCAGTTTTTTTCTTTTCTATTTTGCTTCTGAAAGCATAAGATAAAATAATAAGAATTTAACTAAAATTAGGGTGACATCCTAAACAGTACTCAATACCTGTTATTATGAATTATATTTTATGTTGGAAGGGAGTGTTGATCTGCCCAAGAAAGGCACTACAGAGGGACCTGGATAGACTGCATCGATGGTCCAAGGTAAACTGTATGAGTTTCAATGGGGCCAAGTGTCAGGTCCTGCATTTTCGTCACAACAACCCCAGGCAACCCTACAGGCTTGGGGAGGAGTGGCTGGAAAGCTGTCTGATAGAAAGGGACCTTGGTGGGACCTGATGGACAGCCTGCTGAATATTAGCCGATATTAGTCAATATTAGCCAATATTCAGCATCCTGGCTTGTATCAGAAATGGTGTGGTAAGCAGGACTAGAGAAGTAATCCTCCCCCTGTACTTGGCACTGATGAGGCCCCACCTTGAGTATGTTCAGTTTCGGGCACCTCAATACAGTAGGGATAGTGAGCTGCTGGAGCAGGTCCAAAGAAGGGCAGCAAGGCTTGTGAAGGATTTGGAGAATATGATCTATGAGGAGAGACTGAAGGAGCTGGGGCTGGTTAGTCTGCAGAAGAGGAGTCTGAGGGGAGACCGTACTGCTCTCTTCAAATACCTGAAAGGTGATTACAGCGAGAGTGGGGCTGGTCTCTTCTTACTGTTGACAGGTGACAGGAGAAGGGGAAATTGACTCAATTGCACCAGGGGCGATTTAGGTTGAATATCAGGAAAAACTTCCTTACAGAAATGGTTGTTAAGCACTGGAATAGGTTCCCCAGAGAGGTTGTTGAGTCACCATGACTGAATGTGTTTAAAATCCATTTGGATGTGGTGTTAGGGACATGACTTATCACTGGGTTATTAGAGTTAAAGTAATATGGTTATGTTGCAGTTGGACTCGATGATCCTGAGGGTCTTTTTCAACCTGATCAATACTATGATAAAATTCCACAGGATTCTCAACAGTTTTAGGCATGTTATTTGGTTCATGGGTAATCTAAAGTTATATGAAGAGGTAAGAGGTTTTGATGAATGAGTGGATATAACTAGTGATAACATACAGACATGTAGGAACAGAAACACTTCCTAGATGAGAAAGAACTAGAAACATTTTTTTCTAGGAAATAGTTCAACAGGTAATGGGTGGCAGCTGCGTGTTTCATTGGCTCATTAAGTTGTATTTGGCCCACCTGACATCTGTAGAAAAACAGCAGGAGATGAGTGTAGCAACAAGTGAGCTTTACAGGTATACTACATTCCTGAGACATGCATGGGAAGGAAGATATCTGGTCTCCCAAAGGGCAGTGCTCTATTCATTCCCACACTTATCCTACTGCAGATAGGATAGTATTTTCCCTGGGTATCTCTTTCCACAAACCTCCTAGAGTACGGTATTAGAGATTTCAAATTCTAGATTTTCAGTCCTCCAAGTGATATCCTGTGTCTTCAGTCTAATATGTGATTCAGAACATGCTGTCCACTACAGAATGGCAACTACTAAAAAAAAGACACTAGGAAAATTAGGTTTCCTTGCCAGTCTCCACTTAAAATAAATACAATGGTTATATTAAATTTCATGGAGCCTGTTCGCAAGTGAAGAAAACTATAGCTAGAAAATTAATATTAGTACTGAGATGTTCTTACTTTTCTTAGTCTACCTTACAGGACATAAATAGTCCTTCTACTCTGTTAATATCCAGAAATCCAAACTGTTTTATGGGCATCCAGCCCTTGGAAACCACAGTCTAGCCTTTTTTATGGCCTTTTTTTATGTTGTGCAAGTCCTTCCTCTAGCTGCAGCTCTGACTTTTACAAGTTAATGTTTGAAGATAACTCCCTTGTATTCTACAGAGTAAATAACACAACATCACTATCACCATGAAATGAGTTCACCTTTTCAGAGGTACTCTCTCTGGATATAACGAGTAAAGAAGCTCATTAGGGTAGTATTTTTTTCAACAATGACTTGTGAGGTTAAGTAAGAGATGAAGAGAAAAATGGGAAGGGTGGGCAAATCCAAACTAAATTTCAGAACCTACGTTTGTTGCAAATCACATGCTAAAATTAAAGAATGAATAACAAGTAAAAAATGCTAATCTACTGATGAGCACCTGCCTACTCTGTGCAAAACATCATAAACCAGCAAAATACAGCACAGAAATTGCCAAGATGGATGTGGAACCTCAGATGCACTTTTCATTTATTTTATGTTTAAGGCTGCAATTTTTCAAGAATGTAATTGCCCATTGTAATTCACATAATAGCAGTGGAATAGGCTTTGTGTCAACAGTTTCAAACCTTCCTTACATATCCCCTGAGAAAATGTTTGCAGATGCCAGCCTTGTATATAACTCTTAGGTTTATTTTCATTTTTTAATAAGGTTTTAGCAAAAATGAAACTTAATTTTCAGGGCTATGATTGCCTTTTTGTTAGTAAAAATTCAAACCTTGTATGAATATTACCTTTTCTGTTTCATAATTGGAAAAAAGTCCAACAAGTTGACAAGCTGACGACACCAAGCTGAGTGGTGCAGTCGACACAATTGAAGGAAGGGATGCCATTCAGAGGGACCTCGAGAGGCTAGAAAGGTGGGCCCGGGTGAACCTGATGAGGTTCAACACGGCAAAGTGCAGAGTTTTGCACTTGGGCCAGAGGAATCCCAGGCATCCATACAGACTGGAAGGAGCAGTCCTTGAGAACAGCCCTGTGGAGAAGGACCTGGGGGTCTTGGTAGACGAAAAACTTAACATGAGCCAGCAGTGTGCCCTTGCGGCTCGGAAGGCAAATGGGATCCTGGGCTCCATCAGAAGAGGGGTGGCCAGCAGGGACAGAGAGGTGATTGTCTCCCTCTACTCTGCTCTTGTGAGGCCCCATCTGGAATACTGCGTCCAGGTCTGGAGCCCCCAGTACAAGAAAGACAGGGAGCTGTTGGAGAGGGTCCAGAGGAGGGCCACGAAGATGATCAGGGGACTGGAGCACCTCCCCTATGAGGACAGGCTGAAAGAACTGGGCTTGTTCAGCCTGGAGAAAAGAAGGCTGCGGGGTGACCTCATTGCAGCCTTTCAGTACCTAAAGGGAGCCTACAAACAGGAGGGGAATCAACTCTTTGAAAGGGTGAGTGACAGCAGGACAAGGGGAAATGGTTTTAAGCTGAGGGAAGGGAGATTTAGGTTGGACGTCAGGGGGAAATTCTTTACGGAGAGAGTGGTGAGGTACTGGAACAGGCTGCCCAGGGAGGTTGTGGATGCCCCGTCCCTGGAGGTGTTCAAGGCCAGATTGGATGGGGCCCTGGGCAGTCTGGTCTAGCATTAGGTGGAATGGTTGGTGGCCCTGCGTGTGGCAGGGGGGTTGGAGATTCATGATCCTTGAGGTCCCTTCCAACCCTGGCAATTCTGTGATTCTGTGAAGTAAAAAGTTTTTAGATGATTTCCAGATACTATTATTCTTTTCTTTTAAGTAATCTTCAGGAGAAAGGGGCAGTGCAATTGCTGATGTTTGGAGAGTTTCTTGTACAACAGCCAAGCAAACCACTCATCTACATGCTTCTACTATTCTCATGTTGAACAACACTCTTATCTATAGCTGAAAGCTGAAAGAGTTAAATTTCATAGAGAAAACTGTAAAAGATAAAAAAGATCAATGTAGATGAATACTGATAGTGAACCAAAGGAAAATAAACAGAAATGCATACCCTAGGGCATCTTAATCCATGCATTCCACTATCAGAAGGCATTATGGCCTAAAATCCAGATAGCCGTTTGTATGAGATAATGCCACCTATGCATCAAAAATACCTGCAGCAAACCCTTTGGTATCCTGGCAGGCATGAGGAAGGGGAGGCCCAAATTTACTTGTTTTGTGTGGTTTGCAGCAAGGCAGCAATGTAAATAAATATTTTGGAGGCAATCCACATCTCTCAAAGCTCAGTAAGGTGTGGGAATTTAAAACCTGTCTTCAAGCATGTCATGTTCTACAGCAGCTGTTCTACTGCTCACATTTTTGCAACATCAACATTTTTTGTATATTAACTGGTAACAAGTAGACTGACAAAAAGATATATATCCACAGTTAAAGATGTTGAGATGATGTGAATTAGAATTACGTGAAGAAAGGAGGAAGGGAGGGAGTAAAGCAGAAAGACAAGCAGGCAGGAAGGCAGGAAGGGGATGGAAGGCAAAGAGGAAGGAAGAAAGGAAGGAGGGAAGGGAGGGAAGCAAGGGGGGGAGGGAAGGAAAAGGAAAAAAGGAAAAGAAAGGAGAGGCAATGGATATTTTCCAGACCTGTCTGCATTTATACTCTCTTCTCATGACCTACAATGCACTTTCTTTCCTATCCTTTCTTGAATAAAGATTTCCAATCTGGCTGAAGTAATCATTATTAGAATAAACACAATGGAATTAGAAAACACATTGGAAAGTTAATGAAGTTATCACCTAATTGCTGTTGCTTCCTTTCAAGAGAAAAACAAAACAAGCAAACTACAAAACAAAAAAAAAAACCTAAAACACTTTTAAAGTATTAGGTTGAAAAACCCTTTTAGATCAAGTTCTTAATATGGCACAGCATTAATTCAAAGACCCAATTCTTCCATTTCTCACACAGACGTTCAGATAGAGTAAATGAAAAGTAGGAATAAAATATTTGCAGTGACGTCACAGCACACCCAGAGTGACACACAGCAGTTCATTTGCTCATACACTATGGAATAATTAAAGGTCAGCTACATTAGCAAAGCTGACTGTGATGCTGATATAGGGGCCTGGAAAGCTTCTTTTTCCTTGTGAGTCCTCTCATGTAACTTGTGTGTACCTTGACATTATTGTTTGCAAAAGGCATTACTTCTCATTCTATTAATGAAGCATGACCTGCTGGAAGCAGAACCAAAAGAAATCCAGGAACACAACTTTTCAAGAAGCAAAAAGTAGATGACGTACACTCAGAACAATACAGCCTTCATGAGCTATGTATAAAATCTTCATACATTAGTATATCAAGCATAAATCAAGAATGAAATCTCCTATGTGATCACATGTTCTGGTCTTTCAACACTGTTCTAGGAAGCTTATTTTACAGAATTTCCTGGTTACTCTTGTCTCAACTCTCAGGCTTTTATTCAGATGCATTCTGGAAGATGAGCTCTGACCACTGGAATTTTTGAAAATCTTTCACATCAATTATTACTCCTCAAATCTGAGTGTAACTTTTAACTGCAGAAGTTAATTGCTCAGTGCTGCAGTTACTGGCACACATAGGCTTGGAATCAAACTAATCCATCCCATATGCATTTCTTTTTTTTCAAGTCTTAAAGAAATGAGGGGGAAAAAGAACACCCTAAAGGCACAGTTGAAAACTGGAGCTGTCAAAATGAAAAGCATTAATTTTCTAAAGATCTTCTAATTCTTCTCATGTTTTCCAGGATGAACTCTCAGCCCATTTTCCTATTGCCTTTATCTGCTGATTAAATGGAGACTGCAGAGCAATGCTGAAAATTATACAGAACAACTTCAAAGAAATTATTTCAGAAAAATAAAATAGTAACAATGTTTCTTGTAGCTAACAATAATTGTTTGATTTTACCACCTGCCATCATAGTTAGTATTCTGTAAACAATATTACTGAAATCCTGTCTATAAACTAAGATCATGAAATAAGAAATTACTTACTCTGGTGAAGTATCGCATTGTCTAATCCCACCTTTGCAACATTTTTTGCCAAGAAGTTTGTATTGCTTGATTGCAGTAAAAATGCTTAACCGGTATATAAAAAAAAACATTAGTAGACTGCAATTTCTCTGTTGGGGATGTGAAAATAGAACCAACTGGAAAACACACGTGATGGACAAAACAAGTTTGCAGAAAAAAGAACTCCCAACATTTGCCCAAGAACTGCTCCATGGTATGATATTATAAGCGTGTGCTTGGTTCATGCTGTATGGTGGATGGACGCTCTTGGCTTTGCCTAATTTCTGTCCACCTTTGTTCTTTTTGACTGTATGAGTGAGAAATTCACTTACTTGATACTGACTTTGAGGCTTCATGCAGAATATACGGATGCTAGCATGCTAAAGAAGGCACAGAGTATGCCCTTTGCTTCCCATGCTCTCTGAATAGACCCTGCCTGATTCCATGCACACATAACTGCTGCCCTGATGGTAGCACTAGAACAGTTGTACTCCACATTATTTGTTAAACATTCCCATCTCCTTACCTGCCTGTACATGTGCTATGTGTGTTTCTTTTTTTGTGGTATTTGTCAGCACAGTGTGAACTTTGAAAAACATTATATTTGTTTCAGTTAATAAGAGGAAAGAAGGCCAAGTAGCATAAATAAATCTCAAGTTACTTACAAGCCCCTTGCACCATTTTCAGACTAATTCTCAAACTCCTGAGAAATAACACTTTTTCTTTAAGGTAATCAAAATCAAAGCCTTATGTTCAAGTATCTAATCAGTAAATTCCAAACAATCTTCTAGAGCTTATTCATAACCTAGACATGGAATTATATATGACTACATATAACAGCCTAAAAAATATATTATTTCCCTTTTGTTTCTAGCAGTTTTTGGATTCCTCTTCCAGACATGGAATTATTTACAATCACATATAACAGTCTTAAAATAATCTTTGAAAAATTCACTTTTGTTTCTAGGAATCTTTGTCTAAAATACTAGTGGATTGATCTATTAAACAAGCTTTCAATTCATAAACAACAAAGAATTACAGCTAAGAGGAAAACAAAACTGACTGATGTGTTGGGCACCTAAAGGCCCCTGACTGAAGAATGATCCTGGGATGGAACAAAGCATTCTGACAGTTATAAGGGACCAGTGTGTTCCAACCCAAGATCATGGGGTAGCATTTGTCAGCAACGTAAAGGCCCTGAAGAATGATCCTGGGATGGAACAAAGTATTTGTGTTGTGGTTGTAGCCACAGATATCTTGTAGAGAGAGCTGACTTTGGTAGTTTATCTTGTTTTTGCAAAAACTTGTTTGCAAGCAGGTGTTCCACTTGCGCTCTGTATCACGTATTGGCTGTGCAGGAACAGCATGCAAGTGGAAAAAACCCTGCAGACCTTGGAGAGAATAAAAGTAGGAGAGAGGCTGCTGAGAAGAGAGAGAAAAAGTGCACCTTGAAGCAGGGAACGCCCTGCTGGAACTACCTTGAGTCCACCGCCAGCATGTTCCTTTTCTCTCTTTTCAGCAATGTGCCATCTCTCAGGAGTCGGTAAGTAACAATTCAGTTGCTAAGGGAATTTCTGTGTCCTGCTCACAGGGATTATCTAAAATGGATGCCTGTGTGTGTGTGTATGTTGAATAAAACCCATAACCCTCTGTGCTCCTCATAGTTTGCTTGCATCTGCTCCTGAGACATCCTGTCTCTCGGATCCAAACACATGCTGAAACAGACGTATAGGGTGCACTGTGGAATTTACAGTATATACTCTGGAGTATAGCATGGATATGCTATGCACACAAACAAAAAAGATGATCCTAATCTGTAGGAATGTTTACAGCCCTCAGACTGCAGATTTCCTATTCGACAAGTACTAATGGGAAACAGAGATCGCAGAATCATAGAATGGCAATGGATTGGAAGAGACTTTAAAGATCATCTCGTTCCAGTCTCCCTGCCATGGGTAGGGTTGCCACCCATTTGATCAGGTTATCCAGGGCCCCACCTGTATTGGCTTGAACACCTTCAGATGAAGTGACTCAATCCAAAGTTTTACAGCATGTGAGAAAATGGATGTCAGGATATATATATTTTGTTCACCATTCTCAGATCAATCTGTGGACAAGGTTATATCTCTGAATTTAATGTTATGGTCAATACAGAATTCTCTGTAGGAAGATAAAAGGAAAATATAGAAATAGATTACCCCACAAAAAGTTAGAATTCCAGCTGATCAATCTTGCAAGCATTGTATTTTGTTTCTTAAAATACAAATAATTATGGAAAAGTAAAGTTCTGTTTCATTCATAAAACTGCACAGAATTTAAAATTTATATTTCAAACCACGTTCAAAAATTTACCTGAATAATATTCATTTTAAAAGCATACTCCAAATGATCATTATTAAATGTTTTCTGAAAAGAACAGAAATCTGGAAATCTGGATGGTGTAACAGATGTAATTGTACTTCATACTAATTAACTGATTCTTTTAGTCAAAATTAATTACCATCCTACAGAGCACATAAGGGTAGACAAGTCACAGCTATTAAAAAAAAAATAAATAAAAGGTAACAAAGACATTTAATGGTAATGAACCATTTTTGCTGCAGAGACTACCTTCGGAGCAGGTAAGACTGCACTAGGCAAAGGACCTGAAGTAAAAAGGCCAACAAAAAAGCTCTTTTTTAAGGCTTGTTTGAAGCCAGCAACAGCACTGTGCTTATGCTGGGGAGCTGGCAGCTGGTGGGTGAGCTCCTGAGTGAGCAGGAGGGGAACTGGCACATTAGCAGCACAGTTTAAACACCCTACAACATGGCACACAACATGGGCAACAAGCAGAAGGAGTTGGAAACGATTGTGTGGCAGGCTAACTATAACCTAGTTGCTATTACTGAAACTTGGTGGGATCACTCCCATGATTACAGTGCTGTGATGGCTGTCTACAAGCTCTTCAGAAGGGATAGATGAGGAAGGAAGGGTGGTGGTGTGGCTCTTTATATTAAAGAGTGTTTTGATGTTGAAGAGCTTGGGGTTAGGAGTGATAAAGTAGAGTGTCTATGGATAAGAATCAGGGGGAAGGCCTGTAGGGCTGACATTTTGGTGGGCGTCTGTTATAGACCTCTTAATCAGGATGAAGAGAAGGATGAGGCATTCCATGAGCAGCTTGTGGAAGTCGCATGAATGCCAGCACTCGTCCTCGTGGGAGACTTCAACTTCCCTGATAAATGTTGAAAATATAATACAGCGCAGAGGAAGCAGTCCAAGAGGATTCTGGAATGCATGGAAGATAGCTTCCTTACACAGCTTGTATGAGAGCCTACCAGAGGTGGTGCCCTTCTTTGGGTAAGGAACTGGCTAGTGGGCCGTGCCCAACAGGTAGTAGTTAATGAAGTTAAGTCCAGTTGGCAGCCCGTTTCAAGTGGTGTCCCCCAGCGGTTGGTACTGGAGCCCATCTTGTTTAATACATTTATGGATTGACCTAAATGAGGGAATTGAATGTACAAACTGAGTAAGTTTGCAGAAAGAATACTTCTCATATTCCATTTGGGAGCAAGAAATTTTATTACAAAAATATTCATTGCACCTTTGTACATTCTGTAAATCATAATGCTTTACTCTACAAAGTTTAAATGACATCTCTGAGATCCTTTTAGTTTTCACAGTACTTGAGCTCTTCCACCAGAAATTGATTTCAAGAATAGGACCTCTCTTTGCATCTATAGTAGGTGATGGTGAGAAAGACAACTTTTGGGTTCTTGGCAAGTGCCATCACTGTCTCCACAGTCCCTATTTTAGAATCATAGAATTGTTTGAGTTGCAAGGGACCTTTAAAGGTCATCTAGTCCAAATCCCCTGCAGTGAGCAAAGAAATTCCTCTGACAAGGGTGGGTACGGGTTGAACTTTAGGACTTCATGGGCTCTCATCAGCCTCCTAAATACCTAAGTTAAGATATGTTATGCCTAACCTCTGGATTAAGAAAGGACTCCCAAACTGGGGAAATGATTATGTTTTACGGGACAGCACTTTTGGTTACCACAGATGGAGGAATAATTTGAATTTTGCAGTTGCTGGACTGGGGAAGTGGAACTCTTCAGAAAAATGGAGTCCAGAAAGCCAATCTCTCTGCTCCCAGCCCTTCAGTCCTTAAGGCATGAACTGCCTGCAGATAAGTCTCCCTCACCACTGCCTGTACAAGAAACCTGACTCACCTATGTCTGAAGCCAATCATAATTAATGGAACTCACCAGCAAATTTTACTATAAGCTGCAAAAATCATATTCAAAAGTCTGCAAAACTGAAGAAACGGTTAGGACAATATTCTGTTTCTGAGTGCTGCTGTTTTGATAGACTATGTTTTCACAATTTATATCAGTGGTAAATCTGACTATGAACCAACCCACATATAGTTGTTAAAAAAGCAAAGTTTACCTCTGTTCTATATTAGTAACGCACATGATCTATAAATAAATAGAGTGAGAGTGTAGGATTATACCTAGGGACTAAATGTAATTATTTGCAGTTGATGAGCTAAATTTCCTCAAGGTGCAGGCCATCACAATTTCACAAGTGACTAAC